>NW_023603184.1:80118217-80718217 GCF_014898055.3 Talpa occidentalis | reverse complement strand
CTCTATTACCTACTATATACCCTGATAATGCAATAAACTGATGATTTAACATGACATTTTATTAAAAAAAAAACTTCATATCTTCAGAGACTTCACATACTCTTTCTTTCCATGCTCAGTTAGCTTATTCTCTGAAGTTGGTTAAATTTTTAATATATGTAAGCCTACATCTATACGAACCTTTAATTAGAAACTCACTACTGCTTAAATTAATGACTCTTTAGTTATACACGCTTTGAAACATTGGAGTTTAAAAAACTTCAAAAATAAAACAAAGGCATGTGTAGATAGAATGTAGGATCAGGCTATCAGTGAGCATTCTGTCCTAGGAAGCATTAGTTTAGCAACTAGATGAATATAGAGTCTATAGTGAACAAATGTAGTAGACAGGAAAAATGGTAATTAACAAGAACTGCATCTCATAACATTAAAGAAACTTGGCAAAATATTCAAATACTCTAGAAGTCAGAAAAAATTAAACAGCTTATAATTGATCATATTTTTTCCTAATTCCTTCCTATTTGTTAATTCCTATAGTCTCAGTTTTCTTTTATTTATCTTTTCTGTTCTTTGCTCCTGTGTATTTTGCAACAAACTTTACAAGTTTCATGTTTCTCTTGTCTTCTATACTTTCCTCATTGTTCGCTTCCCTCACTTTGCAAAAAAGTTGCAGAGGCAGTAGGCGGAGCAGAGGCAGTCTTGAAATCTGTAATTTCATTCAGACAAGGCTGCTCAGGGTTGCTAAACAAAACTAGACTCCTAGGGAGAGTAAAGAGCCCGGAGTGGAAGAAGCACAGTGTACAACATCTCTTCTGAGAGTCAACTCCATGTGCTCATGCCTCTCTCACGTCTATGTCAAGTGGTAAGGCTGGCTACTGGGGAGATTAGGCCCTGAACAGGACTACTGATATGTCAGGAAATTCTGGATGACTGTATTTTGCTGAATGATGAAGTAGCAACTGCTGGAAATAATAATGGGCCTTAAAATAGCAAAAATTCCTGAATGACTATATCAGGGAGTGACCAATTTCTATCATGTGTTGATGTCAATTCAGAGCATGGATGTTCCCTAGAGAAAAAAGGAATTGAGATTCCAGATCATTTATTTTTTTTTTCCAAGTGATTTAAACTACATAAAAAACCTCTTCCAGGCTCAGCTATAGAGTGGACTGGAAATGTCAAGAGGCCAAATGACAGGAAATGAATTGGGGATAATCATGCTGCTCTCATGTGTAATGTGGGAATCAGAAAATCCTCACTAGCACGGCATCCCTGGGTGGATCTGAAACCTCAAAATGCCACAACTACAGAGTTAAAAAACAACTTTGACAGATGAAAATCCAAAAATAAGTTACAGAAATCCACTGAAAAGAAAGCGCAAGCAATATTAGTAAACTTCAATGTAGAAGTGAAATTCAAGGATCATGAATATCTAAATATTGTCCTATCACCAAGCACTTTCTTGCTACCTCCATCTTCTCTCCATGGAAAGACACTGGTAGAGAGAGGTTCAGGGGATATGCCTAGCAAAAAAAAAAAAAAAAAAAAGTTTTTTACCATCCCATGCAATAGAGAAAGTCCTGAAAACCTAGACTGACCCAGAAGCCTCTTTTCTGTTCTGTAGACAAATTTAAGTAGCCCACAGACTACATACTGATGATCCCACTTCACCATTCCCTACAGAGGTGAGATTAAAATCAGTGACCATTAACAAGAAATATCTTATGTGTGTTTGACCTTCAAAGCACAATTGAAAATATTGAATGTTTTGCAAACATTTAAAAATCTGAGCATTTCATTTTTTTTAAGCCAGATTGCTGTTTCATAGGGGGAAAAAAAAATGTATACCACTGGATACATGCCTATTTGGGAACTTTTTTCCAGAGCTAAAGCTTGGCTGTTCAGTCTATGAGGCAAATCTTCCAGTCTTGCCACTCTTTGCTGTGGCTCTTAGCCAGATCTGCTTTGCTCATTTTCTTTACAAGCCTGGCTTTGGATTTGAGACATCTGACCTTAACTGTACACCTGAGTCTTGGCCTTCTCTATCTGAAACATTATGGCAAGGAATAATGTGTTCAGAGAAAAGTACACCAAGAGAAAGAGGGGAGAGTCAGAGTTTCTTACTCAATAAGAACAATGGATTTCAAGATCTTCTCAAGACATAGTCCCATCTGAAAACATGGCCGGGGGCTGGGGCATGAATCAATTTAAAAAAATCTCCAAAAGGACAAAACAGAGTTGAGAGAGTGAGAGTCAGGGAGAAAGAGAGGAGCGGGAGAAAAGAGAGAAACAGAAGCAGAGAGAGAGGGATAGAGAGACAGAGACAGAAGAGTAATTAGCAAGCTTGCATCATAAATATCTTTCATCATCTACATGGATACTCCACTTGGAAATTAAACTCAGAAGAGGGCAAGGAGATTGGAGAGAGGTATAAAGCTTCACACAGAGGCCTCAGTCTACACTGCTATAATTACTGGAACATTTCTGAGACTATGCTAAGGTAACAGAAGATCCTGGGCTGCTCACTGGCAAGTGTACCTTCTAAGACCCTGTGCCTATTTTTGTATTTGTAATTTTGTATTCCTTTTCTCCTGGAGGGCCTTTCAAATTGTATGCATTTCAGAGTCCAGAAACCTACACATACCTCTCCTCCTATCCCGCATTTGAATGACTTAACCAATGCTATTAATCACGGGAATAAAATGAAAAATAATTACATATATATTCAATAAGATGCCGTGTGTATGTATATGTATGTGTGGGGGGGGGTGGGGAGAGAGAGAGTCATTGACTAAATAAAGAAAATAGTCTAGTAGTTACTAAAACGTTATTTCATAGAAGGAGAATGTCTTGGATATTGCTTATTTTTTGGAATAACTTCTGAGACCTTATGCCAGAGAATAAGCTATTTTCAGATTTTACAAATAACTTAAAACTCCACCAAAATATTTCTATGAATAAAAGCTTCCATATATCTATACTATCTATATTTTAATGTATTTTGTCATCTAAGACTTGAGAGGTATAATCTAACTGAAGGTATTGTGTCCCTCCTTGGGTATGGAAATGCCTACAGTCTTACCATAAGTAGGCTTCAGAGAATTGTCCAAAACCAAGTATTAAAAAGAACTGCAAGTATCAACTAAAGTCACAGCTATAGTATGTGTCCAATCTGTTCTATAATCTCCAATATAATCACTTATTCTCATCTTTATAGTATCATCTTATACAAAAATTCTAAGTAATAAGATCTTGAAAGGTTTTACTTTTAGATAATAATATCTAAAAGTATGATGGCCCCATCCATTAACATCAGAGTCTTACATTTGACATAGAACAAATGTGCACACTTCTGGTGTTCAAATAATAGCCAACTTAATATGGAGAACTGTGTCCTGGAGTTTTGGCTATCTCCAGTTTCTCAGGGACTCAGAGATTTTTGTTCAGATACCAATTTTTCTGGCTTGAGATGGAGGAGTTCACTTTATTTCAACATGAAAATTTAAAATCAGGCATAGAAGAACAGACTGGCATAAAGGGGATTCTATCTGTCATTAGGAAATTAAAATGTAATTAAATAATAATATACTGGAACTTGACAATATGCTTCCCATATCCCCATGCTATGGGTTTGTCAGATGGCTGGACATTCTGAAACCATCAATAATGAAGACCCTTGAACTAGGGCTGAAAGAAACAATCTTAAATCAAATCTCCTACCACCACAGGGAATGCCCTAATAAGATTTCTTTCATAAAATATAGTAGTCCCTCATTTTTCTTTTCCTTTTCTTGAAAAATATGTTTTGGCAACTTTGGCAAGAGACATTGAGCCACATTTACAAAGTGGGGAGTGAAACAAATATGAAAATAGAAATGTATTTTATCGAAAATGGTTTGATTATTTCTTGCTAATAAATTGGACAATCTATTATGAAGAGT
The DNA here is from genome assembly GCF_014898055.3 of Talpa occidentalis. Lineage (NCBI taxonomy): Eukaryota > Metazoa > Chordata > Mammalia > Eulipotyphla > Talpidae > Talpa > Talpa occidentalis. The sequence goes on along the minus strand of NW_023603184.1, from coordinate 80,714,276 downwards.
AAAACAAGACATATGTAGATCTATTTAGATTTCTACTAAGTTTAAAGGCCAACATATTTAGGTTTATGGATTTCCGCCATAAACAAAAGAAAGTTGTATTTTGCAGCAATTAAGCAAATAGAAAATTTTAACATATGCAAAATAGTTAATTTCTATAGATTTCTGGTTTTGCAGTCTTTGTTTTCATAAACACAAATACATATGTGTGGACACACACACACACACACCAAGCACTTGTGACTAGTGTCCCCTTAAATGTTTTTAATTAGAAATAGATATGTAACAAGAAAATGCCAGGCAGCATTAAAATCAGTTTTTGCTTGTACATGTGGGTATGTATGTTACATATTTATTTCCTCCTAACGGTATATTTAGATTGGCACTTTATTATTATATTTTTTGGGTTGTTGCTATTCTGTTTTGTTTTGCTTTTATGGGAAAAAGTCATTTTATGAAACCAAAATGTTTCCTACTTAGAAAACTATGTCTTCAATTGTCAACATTTAATTTAATAGTATTTAATAGTATGAATAGCACCAGAAAATTTTTTAAAGAGATTGAAAAAATTCTTGTTGTTCTAAGAAAGGGCAGAAACTCAGTCTTTGGATACATCAGGAATTTGTCTTTGTCCAATTTTCTTGGAGAAGCTATATTTTTTTTCTGTCTTCTTTTTTATTTTGTGAGGTAATGAAATATTTAAATAACTGATACTTGGCAGAAATACTTATTCCCACAGTATCTCTTGCCAAAATGAAAAAAGAAAGATCCAAATATCAAAAAAGGGACGCTGCAGTTTTGAGATTATAAGTCTGATTTTCTACATGACCTACACTTTAAAGTAAAATAAAACATACTAAAGTGAAATAAAACAAAATAAAATTATTGCAGGAGTGGAAATCCAGACGGCTCTTTGTGAAGCTATACAACCAGCCGCAATTGACAACAATCGAAAATAAGAAAGGGTATTAGAAGAAACAATCTCCTTCTGACAGTAAATGGGTCAGATAACCAAGTCATTTTTCCACTTTTAATATTTGTTCAATTTTTAAAAGGAACACAAAAGTTAGGACAACATGACCCATAAGTTATTATTATCTAAATAACATTAAGTGTCGTTAAAAGGTTTTCCACTGGGTTGGGTGGCGGGGGGAGGATGAGACAAACTAGATTAGAAATAACTTGTATTCTCTGGGTCTTATATTGTGAAAGGAAAGGCTCGACCAAGAAAAGAAATAATTACTTTCTACGAAGGTTTCATTTTTGTAAACATCCAATTGGCAACTCTACCTTTATTTTCTTCACCAAGATTTGCCTTACAAAATTGAAGGAAGAACTCACTTCAGAAAGTCTCCTCCATTTAATTATGGAATCCAAAATTTATCAAAGAAAGAAAACAAAAACATGTGTGAGTCATGGGGACTGGTAGTAAGGCAGGTACAACGTAACCAGGAAGATCTGCTGATTCCAGATGGAGTGGATATATTCCCATGGCACCTATTATTTGCCAAATGTTTCGTAAAGCAAACACATGACCTAAAAGATTTTGCAAGTGTGGGGTCTTCAAAAAAATAAAAAAGGAAAAAAGAAAAAAGTCCACACTTGCAAAAAAAAAAAATTCTGTTCTTATTTAAAAGTCATTTCTTAATTCCTAACCATAAGTTGTTTTTAAAAACACACACACTTTTAATATTTTTCAGCTGTCATGCCCACTTTAGTGAGTCTACATGTGTGGGTACTCCATAAAATCTCAGTGGTGGTGGCAGATGTCCCCTTTGAAATATTTCATCTGCTGCTGGAGGGTGGGGGAGTGTCACTTCGGTGCCATGCGCACCATTCCTTCTGCAGGCTCTGATATATATATATTTTTTTTGGGGACGACCCCTCCAGAGCAAATGCGACATCGCTTGATGTCACTTAAATGGGTGGTACGAAAAGCAGAGAAACATATGACTATGTCAAGATGAAAAAAGGAATTTTAAATAATAACATATTTATGAGGCCCTTTACAACAGCAAAAGAACTGCTGAAAAAAATCAATAATTGTTATAATTAAGGTTTGGCTAAAGGAGAGGAAAATTTATATCTGTTGTTTGAAGTGACCAAATCCTACCTGCACCAAAGAAAATGTGTCCCATTGTGGGACACACGGATTGTTTCTTCTTTCCTTGCTATTCTCTAGCAGATCCACACATTTTAGCACTTAGCTGCACACTCCCTTCCTTTATCCTCTAATTGTTTAGAGGTTTAGTGGTTTAGAAGTTTTTACTATTTTGAATTAATCTGTACTCTTCCTTCTTCGAGATGAAGACTGGGTTTAATAGAAGATACTCAAAATGTCTTCTAATTATTAACTCATTCAGTAAGTTTTATTAAACACCTACTATGGTCCAGGTTAAAAAATATAGTACAAAACACAACAAAGCATAAACAATCATAAATCAGAGTCATCCTGCAGGGGAGGAGGAGGAGGAGGGAGAGGGATCAGAGGGCAGGAGGGAGGAGCACAGGGGACTGAGGTGATGCATTGGTGAAGGAAACTCTATGGGAACTATACCTGAGGGGTGGGGGGAAGCAAATGAACAATGATTGGGCCTCCCTGATGGCACAGGTGGTTGAGTGCAGTGCTGTGAAGCTGTCCGCAGCCTCTTCAGTGCTGGTTCAATCCCTGCTGGCAGCGGGGATGCCCATATGGCTAAGCAGACCTCTCCTGTCTCGTCCGCTGCTCCCCTCAGCAGTGTATTTCAGTAGATCTGCCTGTTCTGTTCCCTGCTCTGTGTCTGGTGAATACTCTCACCCTCCCGCACAACTGGCCTATACCCCAGTTCTTCTATAAACATAATGTATTAAAAAAATAAATAAATAATACCAGTCTCTTGCCCTCAACTAGCTTACATATTTGTGATAGAAAGAGAGACATCCTGTCAATAGTCACAAAAATGTAAGTGAAATTATAACCTGTGATGAGTGCTGTGGAAGAACATCAGTACTGAGAGAGGCTGTGAGGGGATCTGATGTTGACTGGGAAATGAGATGAGTCAGGACTTTTTGAGTAATTAATACTTTATTTTCAAACCAAAGGGTAAGTAGAAATCATGGAAGGAACCGGGAATGAACACATCCTGAGGAAAGGAAAGTGCGGCTAGTTTGAAGAACTGAATATGGGCAAGCAGATGACAGAGGAAGAAGATTCTGGAAAGGTCATGTGAGCCTGATCATACAGATCCTTATGGTTGATGGTGAGAATTTTGCTACATAAACTGTGGCTTTGAACCAGAGTGGCATGATAAGATTTTAAAGATGATTCTGGTTGCATGGAGAATAATAGGTTAGAAAAGACAAATGAAAAAGTAGGACTGAGGTGAAAAATGATGCTATCTTGAACAAAGGCAAATGACAGCAGTGAGCATGAAAAGTGGTGGACATACTTGAGGAATATTTGCAAAGTCAAATCGTTGGAAGTAGATGGATTTGATAAGGTTTTTGAGGAAGAAAGGAACCCAACCACTCATCACTGGTTATAATTTCACTTGTATTTCTGTGACTATTGACAGGATGTCTCTCTTTTCATATCACAAATATGTAAGCTAGTTGAGGGCACAAGACTAGTATCTTTTTAGTCTGGACCATAGGAGGTGCTTAATAAAGCTTACTGAATGAGTTAATAATTAGAAGACGTTTTGAGTATCTTCTGTTAAGCACAGGTTCCTTGCTGGAACAACCAAGTAGGGAACAGCACCATTTAACAAGGCAGGAATATGAAAGTGGGTGTGGGATTAGAAAGAAGAGTGGGGAATAATAGTCAGCTTCAGATATCAAGTTTCAACTGTCCCTGAGGCATCAAAGTGCAGGTGTGCAATAAGCAGCTGGATGGAAGATCTGGAACTCAGTAGAGAGACTTTTTGAAGAATGTTTGAGAGTCCTCAACCTACAGCAATATTTGGAAGAGCTCACTTAAGGAGAGAGTAGGTGAAGAGAAGAGGACCCAGAGAGAGCTACAAGATCCCAAACAGGAGGAGAAGAAAAGGCTGAAAAACCAACTAGGAGAGAGAGGAGGAAACCAGTGGAGTGTAAGGAAACTCAAGAGACAAGAAGAAGTCACTGTCTATTCACCACCCACTGAAGATACTGCTCAATCACTAATCAATGCTTTCTATTCAAAGTGTCAGCCTTGGGTCATTCTAACTGGAATTCGTGCTTCAAAATGTCTATTTCCCTGTCATTAATGTTGGCATTTATATATCATTTTCCTCCCAATTAGCATCACATGAGCTAATCTTAAACATAGGTACTTCTTTGCAGAAAAGCATTATTTAAAAGAAATTCTTGTTTGGTAGGTAATTCTTATTTGACCTATATTTTAGGTTAGGCCATCTTAAACATAGACTCCAAATTTGAGGAAAACATAGACAGCAAATTTCATATTGATACAGTTAATAAATAGGCAAAATGTATTGCATCATTAATAAACCTTGAAAACATAATTGATTAGTTATAATTTATCTAACTAGCCCTTGTGTCACCCTTTTATCTAAAAAAATGGTATTTTAAAAAGTTGCCAAAATATCACAGTTCAAGTGATATTAAAAAAATTAAAAACAATTGAACTTTATTGGTAAAATTACTGATATGTATTATTTAAAAAAAAATTCTTTTTAGGTCCTCCCCAGTGGTGCAGCCATTGAGTGCTGGGCTGTGAAGCTGCCAGCAGCCTCTGCAGTGCTGGTTTGATTCCCGGCTGCCAGGCAAGGGTCCCAGTCCCACATGGCGAAGCAGACCTCTCCTGTCTCGTCCGCTGCTCCCCTCAGCAATGTATTTCATCAGTCTTCCTGTTCTGCTCCCCACTCTGGTGAATTCTCTCACCCTCGCACGCTTCTGACTGTACCCAGTGCTTGTATAAATAAATTAATTAATTTAAAAAAAACTGAAAAAAATTTCTTTTTAAGGCCTATTTTAAATATATTGCTGGTGGATCACATAAGTTGATACAATTACTTGGAAAAAATGTGGAAGTGTCATTTTTCATTTAATAATAATGTAGTGATAAAAACATAAGTACAGCTCTCTGAATTTTCACAAACTTAATGTACCCTATAATCAACACTTATATCAAGCAACAGCACAATATTGGTACCCAGGAATAATGTGCTGTAATATTCTATTTCTAAAGTTGAACATTCACTAACCCTATAGCAAATCTATCTCCAACCCCCTCACACACACACACACACACACACACACACACAAATGTACATACTGAGATATGTGTGTATACATATACATACATCGCTGATAAAAATTATTGCATGCAGCTTCCAAAATTGCACCAGAAATTTCAGAACAAAATTGGATGTAATAGGCTAAAATTATAAACAATCCCAAATAAAATTCCAAAATAATTGTAGTATAGTCACATAATGGAATAAAATGCAGCAGAGAATATTTAAATGAATGAAATACTGCTAAGCTCTATCTCACAGATAAATCTTAGAAACGTAATGCTGATTGGAAAAAATGAATTTCAGAACACTACAATTGTATAATATACTGTTTATAAAGTTTAACATAAACAATATACATGTGTGCTACAAAAAAAAGAAATAGGCAAATAAATACCAAACAACAATAAACACAATATTAAGAACAGTGTTTTTCTCTGAGGTGAGGCAGAGGGCTGGGACAGAAAGGAGCATGAGGTGAGTTTTCATGTAATACTTTGAGACGGGTACTGTTCATTATTAAGCCGTGATAATTGAGGTAAACAGGGACTGTCCCAGGCAAACTAGGACATGGGGTCACTCTGGTTACAGAGTTATCAGTTGATAATCTCAGTTCTCAAATTGAGTGGTGAGTTCAAGAGTGAACCTTCTACTTTAATTAATGTAAGTTCAAGTGGTCCATTTATGATGAATGGTTTTAATATGTAATGAACCAAGGTTTATGTTTGATTTAATTTGAGAACTATATGAGATCCAAATATAAATAATGTTTTTCAAATTTAAAATGTTAATTAATTAGTGGTATGGACCTTAAAAATGAATCCCATGATTGGGAAGGATGGAAGAGACCAACCATCTCCTAAAATATAGTTTAATTTGGGAAAGGAGCCAAAAGGGAAACGATTTAGCCATTACACATTCCTGCTTCTCCCTCTCCCCCAAGATCCTGAAAGTCAGATTACAATGTAACTAATATAATATGTCAAATGATTATTTGAGTCTATACCTGACTGAAATTGGCCTAATTACTTCAGACATTCTGTACATTGAGATGGGTTCAAGTTCTACCCATTTATTTATTTTTTAATATTAATTTTGGGGTTACAATTTTGCTCGTCCACATGTACACATGTTCCACTATCCCCCCTCCAAGCCATCTGTGCCAATATGCTCTCTATCTCCCTCCCACTACCTCTCTCCCCTCCCCGCCCCTGTTCCCTTTGATAGCTGTTAAATTCTTTTACTTAGTTCAAGATATAATCCAGCTGTATTTTTCCTATGATTTTTTTTTGGTTATTTATATTCCACAGATGAGTAAAACCATCTGATATCTACCTCACTTTCCAATTTATTTCCCTTAACAATCACCTTAAGGCCCATCCATTTTGCCCCCAAAGCCACTATTTCATCGTTTTCAGAGCTGTGTGATATTCCATTCAGTATATATTCCATAATTTCATTATCCATTCATCTATTGAAGGGCTATACATCTCCCCTTTCTTAACCTGAAGTAGTGAGTTCTAACAAAGGAAACTAAATCACTTTGTAGCTGTCCTTTAACACTCATGAGAATTTTGAGATTCAGTTGGATCTTCTGGGATAATATTAAAAGTATTTAATGACTGGGTTCTTCAGCTTCACTGTTGCATCAGCATAACCTTTCAACTAGGTGATTTTCAAAGGGAAGCATCTATAACTAGAGGAGAGGTGACACCTAAAGTCTTGTGTTCTGTGTAGTAACTATCCAATAAGGTAAGTAAGTCAATATTTTAAAAACTGGTACAACTAGAATTAGGTAAAATATTTGTTTGGGCTAAAATTTATATAATTTGAAATGCAACCATAAAGAAAGTGAATACAAATTGTCTTGCTTTTGCAAATTAAAAAAAAAGAAAGAAAGAAAAGAAAACAATTATTACTAAGACCTCTCCCAGGATCTTGGGAGCTTGAATATTATTGGTTTTATGTAACTCCGCCTCTGACTATGACCAACTGGAGCATAAGAGCTAAACATTTGTCATAAGTCCACACTGAATATTCTAGACCTCATAGATTGCTGCAATGAACCAAACTGTGTCAAGAAGAATCTCTGTTGATGACAATGCCAGAGCAGGCACAGTGTTATTTAGTGCTGCTATCTAGTTTGTGCATGATTTAATTACAATTTAAATTTGACTTGCTACATTAGGATTCTAATCTTCAGGAAATACCAAAGAAGCACCTAAAATGTTTTCAGCAACAGCATACTAGCATATGATGCAATATAGGTATCATTTCTATCACCATACCATACCTATAACTTCCAACAACTCCCTTTACATCAATGTCTAAAATGCAGTGAGGCATATAACACACATTTGTTGTTTAAATAAATGAAGATAAACATAGATTTAAATCTTGGCTTTACCATATAGTGCTATATCTTTTTTACTTACTTTTAAAATTGAGAAAGTAATAAAACATAAGACTTGTGAGGAAAACTGATAAAATGAGACAGGATTTCACAAGGTGGGTGTCCCAAAACTGTTACTGCCTTCCCCTTTTTTCCAAAAGAAAAAAAGAAAAACACAATGTCTTCAGCCTGCATAAAAATAAATGGGGTTTCTCTAATAAAACAGATCTCAGACTCCAAATTACCAGGTTTCCTGATCATGCAGAATGTTCTCTAATTAATCCAGTGTCAATGTGTAGACTAAGTCTATATCATTGTGATTCAAATCCAGACTTAACATTATTAAATATTGAAAATTCCATGTCAATATTGAATTGAGAACATAGTCTACATATCATGGCTTTAAAGAAGGAAAAGAAAGAAATCAAAGCAATTATCCCAAACTAATATAGTGAAGACTGCTAGGACTATATCAAATTAATGGATTTTAGATAACAAATGGAAATATGTTCATTATAAATACTTTTTGGAACAAGGTTTATCATGAATGCTTTTTGTAACAATATTTAGGTTATATTTAAAAAAGACTAAAATTAAATTTAGTAAAATGAAAACTGGGAGAAAATAGGAAATTCAAGTAACCTGCCTCATAATTACTAACCCATTGCTATCATTAATGATTACTGATTATTTGTATCATCACTGAATGATGTGTAAGCTCTCATGAGCACATTAATATTGATTATTATATAAGTATATGCTATACTTGTTAAATGTGTGAACATATTAGCAATATATGATAACCTTCTTTCTAGAAACTAGCTCATTAGTGCCAGAAGTTTTGTATTTCATAGTTTCCTTATTGATATTTAATTTTACGTGCTGTCTTACGTAACTCCAATATACCAATCTGGCAAGGAAATTTTACATGTAAAATCAGAACTTTTCAATCACATTTCACTGGGTTTCTGAACTCTAATTTTTCATATCCTAATTATGAACAAAGAGATCCTGAGAAGTAAATCCATTTCCATGTCTAGCTACATTTCAAAATATGGAATATTGAGTCTCTGTGGAATGCCCAACCTCAGAAAAATTTTCCCATGGGTCTCACAGGATATATTTTACAGCATTTCAGGAGAGGAACTAATATTTTTTATGGGCCTCAGGAGCTTTGGATGGGTAGAAGACCACCAAGAAGTGGGATAAGTTTTCAGTTCTGTGGGTGTTATTAGAAGGGATTTGCTAAACCTACAAATTTCCTCCTCAGGTCACTATTAAGTCAAGGTGACATATATATAATATCTTATATGTGTTAGTGATGTAATTGCAACAAATTATTTCTGTCAAGATGAATTTAAAGTACGATTTTATCTTAAATATGCCTAAGATTACCAATGAAAATAATATTTTCCAACTAAGAAAATAGTTTATATGGTATTTTATAGAGAGACTTTAAGGATAATGTGTGATCTAGTAGAGAAAATAATTTTTGTTCACATTTATAATTATTTTGCCGCAACAGTATCATTTTGAAACTGTACCTCAGTGTTCTCTAAAGGAGTAAAATTCCTTATGCATATATTGTGTCTATCAGGAGTCCTTGAAAAACAGAAAAATAACATTATAACAATAACAGTTAACTATCAACTAAGAAAAGGGTGAGAAAAAAAAGAGTAATAATAATAATACCTCTAAAATGTTACCCTGTGCAAGGGATGTAGTAAGCAATAACTTAAGTATCCAGAACTTCTTAGTTCTCTGAGTTGCACTAAAGATTCTACAGATACAGGTTCTCCTTAGAGACTTCAATGAAATTTTCTGTGAAACACAAAACTTGACTCCAAGCAAATCTTCTAGGAGCATACAGGGAAGAGGTTTATGAAAAGATGACATGATTTATGAAAAGATGACACACAATCTGTCTGCCCCAACATAAAAGTTTGAATAGTGACATAGACACTCAAAAATTACTGAGGTAAAATTGAAACAAACAAAAAAGGGAATTGCTAGAAGTTGGATTCTTCAGATCCCACCCAATCCCCACATAAAAGTACAAATTTGACTATGCACTCTTTGACTAATAAAGGTAACAATTGTCCTTACAAAAGAAGTTCTTTAGAGCAATTCAATTTCAAGGTAAGGGTACAGAGTCAAGAAATATGACTCACAAGACACCAATTTATGAAGTCAACAGAATGCAGAACCCCTGAGGGTTCTAGAATGTATGTTTAGATAATCCCCGGGTCTTGAAACTAGCACCCAGGTTAAAATGCTAAAGGCTGTTCCTACTCCAGAATTTCCTGCACTCTAAAGATATTTTGAAACAAGTAGAATTCCAGAAAGCAGTATGAAAAGTCAGTCATTTGAAAGAGCCAAGTAAAACATTCCATTTTTAGATCAGGTGCCATATACTATCCCTACCTCTTTCAATCCACAAGATTCCATGATATGCACATAGCCAGCATGGATTGTAATTCTATTGCAGCCCCACTCAAAAGTGGTTCAGATAATATAAATCTACCCTTAAAGAATATGATGAAGGGATAACCGCTCACATGGGCAAAACTTGGGACAATAAATCTGATTATCTAGATTTTCTGGAAAGAGAAGTAACACAAGGGACAGATTCATTTATGGGCAGACACTGGACATTTGGCCAATTGGTCAGGATTTGAAATAAAAAACACAGGAAGACTGGTGGACATTGAGGAAAACTGAGGTGAATGTAGCAAGAATGGGCACAAAGCACTAAGATGTTTGTGGCCCATGGGAAATGCTCAATGAGCATCCACTATTGAAGAGGCTTTCAAATCAAATGGGCAAAATAATTCATATAATGGGCATGAGGCAAATACTCCAGCCCTGGGTTTCCCTGGTAGGCTAAGGGATAAGTCTCAGCTCAATTACCCCCATGGCCTGATTTTGATCCTCAGCCAGGGAGCTAACCCACATACAGTGCAGCAGACCTCTCCAGTCTCAATCACTGCTCCCCTTAACAGTGTATTTTAGTAAATCCACCTGTTCTGCTCCACACTCTGGTGAATCCTCTCATCCCCAATACCTCTGGTCTATACCCCAGTTCTTCCATGAAAAAAAAAACAAAAAAAAAAAACTTCAGCACTTATTCAATGAGTCCATGAACAAAGATGTCATCCTTTCAGAAACAGAGATTTCACAAGTTCTCAAAAGGGGAGACTCTACCTCCAGAGCAGAATTTCTAATGTACAATCTCAGTGGCCAGTGCTTAATGCCTGTCATAATTCCCAAAGAGATCAACAACTTCCTGATAGCAAATTGGAGAGAGTAAATATCTAGTTTTAAGGGGGTAGCAATCTGTCCTTGCTAGGAAACATACCTACCTTTTGAATGGATTTTTAATACTTCTGCTAGTGTGATAATTCTTGAATTCATGGAAATATTTTCTTAATCATCATAGAATCCCACAACACATTGGAACTCATTTCAAAGTAAAAAAATCAAAGTAATGGGTTTACTCCCATAAAATTGTATTCATTTCATTACAATGTACCTTGTCCAAAAGAACTGACCTAATAGAATAATGAATAACTTACTGATGATTCATTTATGAAGTCAGCTGGGAAACTACATTCTGGCAGTGTTTTGGTGCTTTGAAGAAGGGACAAGTCTAAGGTGCTGCCTCTCCCATGACTAGTACAGGAGGGTTTGGGAACAAAGAAAGAGTCAGAGTTACTGTTTTCACAATTAGACCAAATATCTAGACTTGCAACATTTTTGCTTCCTGCCCTTAATATCTCCACACTTTGTAAGTTTGGACGTCTTAGTTCCCAAAAGAAAAATGCTTTCATTAATGACATAACAGTTGTCCCATTGAATTATCAGTTGAAACCACTATCTTTCGGTTTCTACTGCTATTAAGTCATCAGGCAATGAAAAAGGTCCTTACCAACAGGAAATTGGTTTGCTAAAACAATATGGAATTGATAATATCATGTTTCATGTACTCATTCCTCCCTAATACTTCCAGGAATAAATTCACAACAATTACCCGATAAAGTCAGACCCACAAAATGTTTAAACTCTTTGGGAAAGAATCTCCAATAATAGCCTCATTTATCCCAGGTTCTAGTTCTAATCAGGGTTCTTAACAGCCCCCCTCACTGCCATTTTACCTTCTTCTGAGTTGCACTGATTGGTTGACTCTTAATATCACCTCTTCTGGTGCACTCTGCTGATGTAACTAATATTGATGTTAGTACACTATCCTTATTTGATTACCCAGATTTTAATAACACTGTAATACATTTTATGCTCCTGAAGTTCAACCACCAGGCTCTGTTTTCCTTATTCTGTCCTGACTGACAATTTTAGCAGCTCAGATAAAAGATGATAGTAGTTCAAACTGGAATGCTAGGTTCTAGCAAAAGGGATCATGAGTTAGGAGGGAATAAAGGACTTTCTGATCAATTGTAGGAGTTAAGGAAAGGAGGGATGCAAAGAGAATGCTATTTTAGGTGATCATCAATAATAACACCATTTAGAGATTGACAAGATAGGGAAAGGAACAGTTTGGTGGCGAGAATTAAACATTTGACTTTGGATGGGCTCATTGTGATATCCCTGTAGGATAGCAAAATGAATTTCTCTAACTGGCATATGGTTAGTGGAATCCAGAAATTTGTGGAAAGACCTAGACTTTTGATCTTCACACTTTAGTTCTAAGTCCTCTTTTTCAAGTGCAATTAACTTCTGATGGTTAGATTCCAGTATCTTTTGTGATTCTTATCCCACAGGGAGGGAATAATGGCATTTCTAGATATACATCTGCTTAAACTATACTACAAGAGGAGAAAATGATCTGGCTGACTGTTCCTTGGTCTACTACAAGGCATTTTACCTGATTGTGCAATCAGAAAAAATAAACAAGTGTCTAAACAGAGAAAATGTGAGGTAACACTCTAGAGCTTTCTTTTGACGCTCTTGGCAGCAATGAAACCTAATTATTCAATGGTCAATTGTACTTAGCAACACCTTGAGAATTTCCCTCTCAACATTTTCTTTGAGGACATAATCAATTTGCTCTCTTGGTCTCCATGAAGTTTTGTCAGGTTAAAAGAAAGAGGAAAGTTGACAAAAAAATAAGAGGTCTTACTAATCTCAGAAAGAAATCTGGAATCTGAAACAAAAATTCATAAACATTTTGGTACCTAACTAAGGGGTGTAAAAAAAGAAATAGTAAGAATATGGCCTTGTGAATTTAGCCAAACCCTCACTTTTCTATTACCAAATTGTTATCAGCCATTCACATATACAGTATAATCAGAAATCAGGAACTATTAATAAACATGAATATTTAAAATTCACTGATATATTTTGGAAAAGGAAATTAGGTGCCAAAATAGTTTCCCTAAATTTCACTTATTTAGTGTTACTATGTTTCCTAGAAACATATGCAGTTTATTATTTTTGTTATAGTGTCTTCCAGAAAGTTTTGTGGCACGTGATACAAAGTGGGAATCCAGTCCCACTGCAAAGTTTTTCTTCTGCCGTATAGTCTAAATTTCTAGGATGTGTGTGTGTGTGTGTGTGTTACAGAATGCATTATTCCCACCAATAACTAGTCATTTAAGGAGAAAAATGGTTATGAGAAGTAGAAAGGAATGGGGTTGGGGAATTCCCCCTATTAAGAAGTCTTTCGAAACTAAAGATTCCCATGTCTTAAAAGGTCAAAGGAAGAATATAATACATTTATGAAAAAGAGACAACCTCATTAATCCAGTTGTTCTTGGCCCAGTCAGCAGTTGTATAAATGCTGTCATCACTTACGTGTGAGATAAAGGATAAAAAGTGGGAATTTGTTGGTTTACTGCAAAGACCATATTTTTGGTTTGAGAAGATTGCTGGAAATAACCTGAGCTGAGAAAAGCTCCCTATGAGGAATACATGTTATGGGAAACTGTTAAAGGCAAAGTTTGGTCACTGACCTTCTTGCTGTAGTTTAATCAAGCTGTAAGCACCACACCAAAAAAAAAAAAAAAACCCAAAAAAAAGCTGCTTAAAGAAGGGAACACTCAACTAGCCAAAACATTTTACCTTTCCTCTATTACAAAAGTTGGGGATAAGACACAAGTGTGCAATAAATCTCGAGTTCATGCATTCAGAGGCTGCACTATAATAACGATAGACTATAAATCACGGAAAAAATGTTACCTTTATTTTAGGACAGTCAATAGCTAGAAATAGTGCTTACAATACACAGATGTCTAGTAGATATAAAAACAAATGCTTGGCAGTTGCTTAAAAATGGGAAGTAGAAGGATCTGACTGAAATATATTAGAAAACAGCAGCAGTTTCATCTTTTTGTCAGGTTTCTAGTTTTGCATTTCACTATTTTTTAAAAATCCTATATGCTGTTTTTGAAGGTAGAACTGCAGCTTTGAAAAAGTGAAAATATTTCTGTCATGTGTTTCTTTAAAAACCATGTAAATATTTGTGGGTCATATATACACATATGAGCTTTTATGTAAATTTGTTTTTCCTTGAAAGTTTAAGGATAATTGAATGCTGAGAATTGAAATAAGATGAGGCTGTAAACAAATGGGAGGCTCCTGCAAAGACCCAGGGGACTGAAACTAGGATTTTAATGTGCCAACTATTAGCTAATTGTGAGGATGACACTCCCTGGCCAGACTCACAACATCCCAGCCTCTGCCTCAGAAGAGATGTTACAAGAAGAAAATGCTTGTTTGTTACAACAGTGACCAAGTGATCTGAAATCCAGTCATAGGCATTGGAAATGAAGAATCTTCTAATAATTGTAACTATGTTAAGGGTCAAAGAGGCCTGCTGGAGAGGAAGGAGAAGAAGGCTAGATATTTTAACTACCACAGGGTTAACAGGCTGTCCTTTATCACTTATTAATCTTTTTATTTAACAGAAGTCTAGAGAATCCAGAAGCTTATGGAACAGTGAATTATACTTAATTTTTTTTCTGAATGTTTCCTTTAATTTTCCCCTACCCCCCCCCACACCTTTCAAGGTGGGGGAAGTATAGTCAAGAAACAGGGCAAGTTGATTGAGTTAAATGTTTAACTGAAACTTCAGAGAAATCTGAATCTTAAATTTCAGAGGTTTAAAGTAAAGTTCAGCTTCCTGTGATTCTCCATTTCCTGGGTTTTAATAGGGATGTGGACCTCAAGAATTCAAATATGGTGAGAAAGTTTGTCCTACTAAGATTTTCTCACCCTAGCAGGAAAGTACCCTTCCAGAAATTTCACAAGAAAGTCAGCTCTCATGGGACTCTCAGCCAGACTTTCAACCATTTTGATAAGTTCAGAAGAGCTTCAATCAAAAAGCTTTCAAATCCCTGTCCCAAATGACCTCTCAGATCCCTTTGAGAGCCACCCAACACCACTTCATAGTTCCCATAAACACTTGGACCTTTCCCTGTGAAAGCTGACAAGTTTTCCCGAAAGTCCTTACATACCACACTCTCAGCCTCATCTTGCCAAATGTGCTATCTCAGTGGAAACTGCTGGAACTTTCCAAACAGATTTTATGCTAAAGGCAAAAAGCACCTCAGTCACCAATGTGCCCGCACTGTTTTCTGAGACTGACAGAAATATCTAGATATTTCTTCTGCTATGTATAAAGACCTATACCTTTTTCCTCCCTGTATGACCAAGCATTGGTCTTAGAATAGTTTTTGAAAAATGGCTCATAACTGTCGTAATTACTGATGTCAACACCCCTGTTAATATTCTGGAACTGCAAACATTTCACATCAAATCTCCACGTGGAAAAAGGACCGTTCACCTCTACTTTGTAAATTAGCTATATGATTTATCTGTGGGAAACATTTCAAAAATATAGATTCAGAAAGACATCTACCACATGATGGCTTTCCCATATGGCAGCTCATAATTATTTTGCTGTGTGTGAGCATGATGAAAACAGTTTCATAATTCTCCAAGGGTCAGAGTAAATTATTTCAATTAGACATATTTCAGAGCAAACATTACCTTAGGGTTTATTAATAATATTACCTGAGAAGTAACAGCTGCCTTTTATGCATAAAAAGCTGTCAGCTTCTTACCACTCCTAACTATAGAAACCCTTTTGTGACTTTAAAAAAAAATGGCAGATTTTCTCATGCTTTACCTAAACACAGAACTTGGCAGCAGGGACCTGGTTGTAATCCTCAGCATGGGAGCTAGTGGGTGGATTTTTTTTTTCTCTATAAACTCTTGTATAAACCACACCAGTCTCCTGGTATTTATTCTGGATAATGCTGGAAATTGTACACAGATCCAACAGGCAATGTAAAGGAGTTTTGTAACTTCCTGAAGTCCTTTCATTCAAAATCCTTACTCTGAATGTAATTTCAGAAAGATGGGACATTACAAGCAGCTTGCAAGGAAGGATTCATTCTGTTGTCTTTTGCTCCTTGTTGGAGTCTCACAAATATAAAATATATCAATTGGAGCAACCTAATATCTGCAATTAATACGGCACTAATTGACCTATACTGAAAATTCAATGTCTATTGAAATGTCTTTAGAGATAAATCACACAGGTCATGATATTAAAATTTGTGACTGGAATTTGCCTTTATAAGTTGATTGCCACTCTTTAGAAATTAGTTGGAGTTACATATTACTGAAGCATAATGATTAAGTTTAGCTTTAATATTAACACGACTAGTTTTTTGAATGCTTATTAAGAGATCTCAAGGCATAGCAGTCTATGAGGTAGGTGGTAAAGAGTGTGGAAAGCATCCCTGTGTCTAAGAGATATATCAAATTATCACAAAATTCATTGCCTCTCAACCCAAGAAAATTAAGATGATGGTAATGATAATGATGAGATGATATTGATAAGGCTCCTCATTAACATGGTCTGTTTTTAGCAAAAGTTTTTCTCATCAAAAATATACGTTAGGGCCTCCCCTGGTGGCACAGCGGTTGAGCTCTGGGCTTCGGAGCTGCCGGCAGCCTCTGCAGTGCCGGTTCAATCCCCGGCAGCTGGGGAGGGTCCCACATGGCGTGTAGACCACGCCTGCAGCGCCAGCTGCTCCCCTCAGCAATGTGTTTCATGGGTCTGCCTGTTCTGTTCCCCGCTCTTGCTCTGGTGAATTCTCTCACCCTCTCGCGCTTCTGACTGTACCCAGTGCTTGTATAGGTGAGTAAATAAATCTTTTAAAAAAAAATACATTTATCTTGGTAGACCTGACAAAGATTTTATTCATTTATTTGACAAAGAAACTTATTGTTAGATGTGTGTTGCTGGTTGGAGGAAGGTAGGTGGTAAAATCAGGCAACTTAATTCTTCAAATTATTCTCTTGGCACTTGAGACCCAGTGTGTCTTCAGATTCTCATGAAGTCCTGGTTGAAACCATAGCTGTGACCTTATGTTTCTAGAAACTGAATCTATGAATTGTGATTGAAACTTAAAAAGCCTAAGGATAGACACAATCTTTCAAACACCTGCAACCAACATTCTTCTTCACAAACATATAGAAAGTCACAGTCAAAGCAGCTCCCCCAGACTGCAAGGAAATGTTAAATGAAAGAAGGCATCAGAAGACTGATTGACATCTGTCTATTTTGCCACTGAGTACATTTCTCTGGGGGAGGCATCATACTTCAAGGAATAAATGAATATTGTAATCAGAAAGGTCATTCCCATAATTCCTTCCCAATCTATTTTAGAACAAAATATCAATAAAAAAAATGGGGACAGCATAGAATTTAAAAGAACCCTTCTGTCATGTTTTTATATTCTTGATAGAAGGGCAGAACATCTCTTGCTTTGTTGAAACCCATTCAGGAAAAAAAAAAAAAAGAGAGAGAGAGAAACTCTGCCAGAACATTGCTTCGCACTATCCTACAATCTTATATTTTCCCAAATCATTTGGTGTTCTATCATGTTGCATTTTTATTTTGTAGTTGTTCTAACCCCAACTAAATGGACTAAGAACCACAAGCAGAGCCATAATTGGATAAGAAGAGATTTGAAAATGAGCATGTCAAGCATGAGCCACTAGCAGTATTGTTCACCTACAGCACCATTTTACTTTTTTTTTTGGTGGGACCCTCCTGGCAGTCGGGGAACGAACTGGCGCTGCAGAGGCTGCGGGCAGCCTCACAGCCCAGCGCTCAAACGCTGCTCCACCAGGGGAGGCCCATTTTACTTTTTGCCTGAGTGGTCTCCACCTCAGTAAATGATATCATCCTCCCCTTGATTACTTAAAACAAAAACCTGAGAGGCACAGTTGACTGTTTTTCTTCCTTTATATCCCATTTCCAGATTATCAGTAAATTCAACGACATCTCCAGGGCTATCACCGTAAGCCACATAAATTGTGATCATTTGTCTATAGTACTGCAATAGTCTCTTCAACACTCCAATACTAGCTTCTACTGTTTTTCCCAATATTTTCACCTCTACATAATAGTCAGTGATCTTTTTAAAAAGATAAATCAGGCATTCCCTGGTGGCGCAGGTGGTTGAGCACAGCACTGTGAAGCTGTCTGCAGCCTCTGCAGCGCAGGTTCAATCCCGGCCAGCCAGGGAGAGACCCACATGGTGCAGCAGACCTCACCTGCTTAGCCCGCTGCTCCCCTCAGCAGTGTATTTCAGTCAGTCTGCCTGTTCTGATCCCCAACCTGTCTCTGGTGAATCCTCTCACCCTCCTGCACATCTGGCTTGTACCCCGGTTCTTGTATGCATGAATAAATAAATCTTTAAAAAAAAGATAAATCAGATTTTGTTATGTCCCTACTTTTAAATTCAAAATCTCTACCATGGCTTCTGAGTCTATGCAAAATCCAGCCTCTCGCAACCACTCTGACTTAATTTCCTATCATACTTCAGCTTACTCACTGTACTCCAACAACAGTTGACATGCTGCATTTTATATTCCAGAAAACTCCTAGCTCAGGGTCTTTGCACTCTGTTTGGAATACTCATATACCAGATATTTGCATAATCTGCTCTTTTACTACATTTATCTCTTTGTTCAAAATTAACTTCGCAGGGGGTCTCCCTGGTGGTGCAAGGGGTTAAGTGGCATCCACAGCCACTGCAGCTGGAGTTGGATCCCCAACCAGGGAGCTATCCCACATGGCAGCAGACCAATCCTTTCTCACTTGCTGCCCCCCTCAGCAGTGTATTTCAGTAGATCTGCCTGCTCTGCTCCCCACTCTATCTCTAGTGAATCCTCTTGCCCCTCTGGCCTACACCCCAGCTCTTATGTGCATAAATAAATAAATAAATCTTTAAAAAAATATATAATTAACTTCCCAGACTTCTGAGAGTAGCCAACATCATCATCCTTTCATCCTACTCACTTTTCTCCTTACTTGACATTATGATATTTAAGTATATAGGATTTATTTATTCATTGATTTATTATTCTCTAAGTCTATCTCACCCACCCACCAGAAAATATTATCTAGTACCTACTGGATACTAAATAAGCATTCATGATTGAGATAAGTATTTTTGACTCAAGTAGATGATTTGAAATATATGCAAATAAGTGACAGAACATATTGTATAGGTTCATTACCATTTATATATTAAAGAAAGTAAATATGTATCAATAGCTAGCAAAACTAATTAGTAAAAACAATGTCACACCTTGGTTTTCCACATCTTTCATGGTTCATGTCAACCCCCAATACCACATAATACATTGACTATCTTGAGTTTAATTAGTTGTAACTCAAAACACCTTGTCCATTTTTCATGTTTGTTTTCATGATCTCATTTTCAAGTTCTTTGTGTGAATAAAGGTAAATACAAAATCTTCAAGATACCCTCCAGTTACATAATTCTACCAAAATTGTAAAATAATTGTTATTTAATATTCCCATATGTTTGAGCTTATAAGCTACCCTATCCACATACAACTTGATAGCCTAGATTTTCACTTGTCAATGAAACTACAACTGCCAGCATTTGCCATTCTCACTGAATGTCCCTGGAATGTCTAACATTCAGAAGAATGAGAGGCTAATCAGATTAGAAAATCACAGCCCTGATACCTGATATTTAATTCACTATTTACCTTAAGCAGTTCTTTTCACTTTGTTCTTTGATTGACTAATCTGTAAAATAAAGTTGAAGCACAGAACACTTACTAGAATCCTCCTAATACAGTCAAATTCACATGTTGTTTGCTCTGGAAGTAGTCACTGAGAATGAATTTGGCAGGCAGAACATGTCATGAGAGGAGGTAAGTTTGGACAAAGAGAGAAAATGAACAGTCATAGAGACCCAATAAACCCTTGGTCAAAAGCTCCAAGGAACTCTGGCGCATGTACAGACCATCAGAGTGGTTCTTCCTTGGAAAGAAATGGCTGAATATTTATACCTGCCTCAATCAGTCATGGGGTGGAGCAGGCTGGTAAAAAAGGAAGAGCATGTCTTAGAGGATGAAGTTCATAGGAACTTGGGAAACCCTAGAAGGAACTGACAGGTGTTGACTATGCTGACAGTATGAGAAATACTTTCTTATAAGTATTTCTGGGTGGCACATTTCCATTATTTCCAATCATAGAACCATCTAGCAATTCCCCTATCCCTTTTCTATTAACACCAAATAATAAGATATATCCTGCAAGAGCACTTTTCCAAAGACCACTAAAATAATACTGCATATGTCTACTGTACATTCCAGTTTCAAGAGAGTGGGCAATGATAAAAATCCTTTATGATCTAGATTGAAATATCTATGTCTCTGCAAGTGCCATGGGCTTATGGGGATAAGAAAGAAAGCCTGAAGTATGCCAAAGGCCATCTGCAGGGTAATATCTACAGCAGAGAAGAACAATTATCAAATTCATAAATTGTGCTTTGGCTGGACCTCTCCTTATCAAGAACATTAGCTTTAGCTATGGGCTGACTTCACTGGCCGAAGTGTTGATGGGTCCAGCAACACTTTCATATGTGTAGCTATAATAAAAGCAGAGGTTTACTTAAACATAACATAATTCTGAATTTTTGAAATATTTTTTGCTGTATCATTTGTACTAAAACTGTTAACTATAGAATATACCCAGATTTTTCCTCCTCCCTTCACTCGTAAGTACTTTTAAAACTAGGTTGGCATTTTTTTTTTCTTGATTTCTGAAATACTCAACCATTAGCTTAGCTCCTTTTTTTTTTTTTCCTTTTGCTGTGTCACCTTTTAATACAGGTTTTCATCACCTCAGCAAAAGGGAATTTTTTTTTTTCTCCCCAGTGAAAAAGATGGATTGGTAAGAGGTCCCACAGCCTATAAACTGTTTCCTTTTAATTCAGGCCCTAGCAGTTTGGCCTGGCTCACATTCAGGTAGTACTCTAACTTGTCTGAGACCCTTCTTAAGTGCCTCCTGCACCAGTATTTATGCCTGAGCACTTGGGCCAGCCTTGAAACAGCTTCCCTAAAGAGTGATGAGATCTGTTTGTTCACCTCCAGTCCACATTGTAATGAAACCTGCCCCCTTGTTTTTAAACTCCTGGGGTTCTGACCTCACCTGGTAAGACTTTCCCTGGAAATGGCCCCCTGAGGCTACTCCCAACTGCACAGTTTATGTGTAGGACACCAATAACAGTGTACACTTCTAAGGTTTTGTGTTTTTTTTTTTCCTCTTAACATTGTCTGGTGCTTTCATGTTCGACCTTAAGGTCTCACATAGGAAGTATTAGGGAGACATTTTTAAAACTCCTAAAGCAAAGTCTGTTAAAACATTCCTTTAACATTCAAAATAATCAGGGTCTTTGTGTAAATTACAAATTTTGAAATACTGTGTTCACTTTAAGAGGGTGATTTAATGTGCAAAAGAACAAAGAAATCTTTTCACCATTAATGTCATTGCAAAGAACAGGAACTGATGTTATTTGAGCTTTGATCTTTGTTTTCTTCCCCTCTCTCCCACTGCTTAATTCAATTGTGTAGCCCTCCTTTACATAATACAAGTACCACTCCTCAACTCCCTAATTGCAGACTCTCCCGGGATCCAGGTTGTCCTGAGATTGAGCCAGTATACTTTGGCATTGTTTTATTCTAACCTCTACCAGGTACTGTATTATCTATGAGACTCCATAGATAATAGCTCATTTAGTAATCAGTAGATTATGAAGTGGTTAAAACATAGATGAAAATTAATGGATAAAGACAAGAGGCTAGACTATTTTGATGAGATGACACAGCAAACTTATATCTAACCTGTTATACCTCTCACCCAATTAACTATGCAATTGCAAATTTTATGGAAACATTTCAAACCATATTTATATTGTAGACCTAGCATTAATTATATTGCTCTTTTTTAAAAAGATTTATTTTTATTTATTTCTGCATATATAAGAACTGGGATATAGATCAGAGGTGAAGGGGGTGAGAAGGCTCACCAAAGACAGAGTGGGGAGCAGAACAGGTGGATTCACTAAAATACACTGCTGACGGGAGCAGCGGGTGAGACAGGAGAGATCTTCTGGGCCATGTGGGTCACCTCCCTGGCTGGGTATCGAACTCGTGCTGCAGTGGCTGGCGCTAGCTTGATAGCACTGAGACTCAATCCATGTGCCACCACGGAGGCCCTCAATTATATTGCTTTCTTTGGAAAAAAAATACGTAGATTTATGGAGTGACAATCTAAGTAAAAAGAGAGTGCTGGCACAAGATGATAGATTTTTAATCCATTCTCAGACTAACACAGAGAAAACTAAACTTAAGATTCCTGTCTTTGGGCCTCCCGGGTGGCACAGCAGTTGAGCGCAGGGTTACGAAGCTGCCGGAAGCCTCCACGGCACCGGTTCGATCCCCAGCTGCTCCCCGGCCACCAGAGGAGGGTCCCACATGGTGCTCAGACCTCTCCTGTCGCCCACTGCTCCCCTCAACAGTGTACTTCGGTCCTTCTGCCTGCTCTGCTCTCCCCTCTGGCTCTGGTGAATTCTCTCACCCTCCTGCGCTTCTGACTGTGCCCAGTGCTTGTATAAATAAATAAATAAATCTTTAAAAAAAAAAAGATTCCTGTCTTCTAGTTGCTTACCATCTGTGACTAGGAAAAATACTAAAGAGACAAGTGGTATTCAGACCATTAAGTAAGGATTTTTACAAATAGTTGGATGTAAAAAAATAGAAAAAGGAGGTTGGGAGGACACTTGTGTGGAATAATGCCATGGGGAAAGTTACCTGTGAAATTAATTGCAATTTCTCTTTTAAGGGATTTCATTGTGCTGATAAAGAATAACTAAAGCTGTAAGGTTTCCAGACATGAAATCTCTTGTCAGAGGAAGATCAGTGCATAATGGTCAAAATGACTCTTCATTCTAACACTGTGAGTCTACTTCATTCATCTTGCCATTCCTGATAGCAATGTTTTGATTTTTCTTTCTTTGGTTCAAAACATTTTCATAAATTGCAATTACTTCCCACAGTATGAATACATTTGTCTTGACAAAGGTGATTATTAGGTATTAAAGTCTAATCCCATAAGAAATTTGTAAATTGTTAAGCTTATTTCTTAACTAGTCAAGAGCAAATCTTTCCTCTCAAACATTTTCATGCTAATGTTGCATGTTATCACCTGCAGTTCAAGAGAAAAGTCTTCAGGCAAAAATGTTCCTCTAGAAAATAACAAGAGCTGTTACCTTGTTCTACATATATTACCATGGATTTTAATCTTTACAGTTCTCTCAAGGAACTTTTGCTTTTACCCAGATAGGTAGTAACCCATCAGTTAAATTTCAGGGATGAAAATAGTAGCATAAAACCAAAATATATATAAAGGAAAGCATAATCAGATTTTAAAAGCTCATTTATATCTAGAAAAAGTGTGGCTTACAATAAAGCCATAAAAAGTGTCAAAAATCTATCCATGCTAAATAAATAGCATTGAAGAACATTCAAAAATCGGCTAGAAATCAAGCGCATAGAAGACTTTACTGAACTTCTCTGTCTTTAAAGCCTCCAGCAGATTAAGAAACAAATATATAAACCATTTTTAAAATTTACTTTAACTTTTTAACTACAAACTATGAAGAATAGAGAATACATTGCTCTCTCTTAGTATTTAAAAAAAAAAAAGGCCATCTTCAGGTTCACAGTATTTTAATAAACTGTAATCACCGAAGCAGAATTATGCAGGAGATATTCTGTGACCACCTTGCAATACTATAAGAAATAATAATAAAAGGCTAAGGAAACAAAGCCAGAAAAAAAAATCTAAGTAATTGATAACATTTTTTCTAAATAACTGTTTGGACCAAGAAGAAATAAAAATTAACAGTTGCAGATAATTTAGAAAATAATGAAATTTTTATTACATTTTAATTCTTATGAGATGCAACCAAGGTGGGCTCCAAAGACAAAATCATAGCTTTGGAACAGTGTATAATTACATAAGAAAAATATGAAAAGAAACTGAACATTCAATTCAATACATTAGAAACAAGAAAACACACTTAAGGGAAAATAAGATAATAGTGAAGATAAAAGCAGAAATTAATTTATTTTAAAAGAGGAAGGTAATAGAAATATTAATGAATTCAATAACTATAAATCCACAGAAAAACTTCCTACAAATAAAATCAAGAGGGAAATGATCATAATTATAATGATAAATAGCTACAATGTCTTATGTGCTTTTTCTATGACAGATGCTATCCTTAAAGCTTTGTATATTATTTCAGTTGCTCCATAAAGCAAAAGGGAAGTATTTATTTATCTATTTTAACATAGTCATTAATGTTGGTGCCATTAATTTGTTATTATAACAAATCTCCTTATGTTTCAAAGATGGAATTCCAGTTCAGGAGAACTGGAACCTTCACTCCAAAACTTGTGCTCTGAACAGTTCATTATTTCTAACAAAACCATTTGATAAAATGTTTATAAAAATAATAGAATGCATAATTGTCAATTAGTTTGATAAACTGGATCAGCTGGGTCATTTTACAGTAAAATATGCATTTCTCAATTATAACAACTTTGTATAGGAAACACACATGTACAAGTAACAATTGAACAAATTGGAAATGTTACCAAGAAATTATTTCCAAACTGGCTCTAGATTAACATGTTACCTTCTTTTAACTAAAGAGCTTTTGTTTCTAAGTTTTCAAAAAACAAAATTAACAACACTGTATAATTTGTTCTAGAGTCTAGAAAGGATAAAAGGGTGAATTTTATAAAGAAAATATGTGTTATCAAAACCTAATAAGGATAGTATGAAAATAAGGAAGTTGTATGTTTATCTCAGTGATATAGATGTTAAAATACCAAATACAAGCACCAAATACAAGCACCAAATATGATATATTTTATGTATTTATAAAAAACATTTCATTAGATAAATTTCAATTTCATTATTTTTTAACCATTATATAAAATAGCTTTTAAATCATTAATTAGTCTGACCATACGTTAAATTACAAGAGTAAATCCCGTTAAATTCAGGAATAAGGGAAGACATACTACCATCATCATTATTCCATAATATTGTTGGGAAAGTCTTGGCTAGTTAAATGACTTGTAAAACCATTTCTAAGAAATGAATAAAAAGCATTTGGAAAGGAGGAGACAGAGTTACCTCATGATTAGACCACACTTTATATATTATAAAAATATATAATTTAAGAAATTAAAATTAATGAATGTTAGTAAGCTGATCAAATGCAACAAAAATGATAAAATCCTTAGTTTCTTAAATATATAAATAGCCCATTTATTGGAACAATGTCCCATTTACGTTTCAGAATGCCTAAGAATAGAGAAGTGTAACTAGAAACCTAGAAGCAGAAATTTCTACTGTACACTGCATGAGCAAAATGTCATTCTATTCCTGCTAGGAATGATGTTCTACTTTCCAGAAACAGAGAAAATAGCATTGAAAAAGATCCACAAGTTTCCACTCCTATGGTGTTCACCACTTACTGGGGTGAGTAGAGCAGGAAAAGATTAAAAAGGGAAAAATAGTTACACGAGAGAGGAAAAATACTGTGTGGAATGAAACAGACTGCTAAAATGAAGGCTCACAGACTATTGAAGTTGGGACTCCAGAAAAGGCCTTCCTTAACAGCTGACACTAAAGCACTGAGACCTGAAGGATGAGGCCAGATATATGAAGACTGAATTCTATAAAAGTTTTCTTATTTCAACTTAAAACTCCAACTTTAATATTGGATGAATATGTGAAGCACATGTATTTTACAATCTAAACACGCTTCTTTTAATGTAAATAAAATGTGGAATTCCTTTCCCACATATTAATGTCATATTTATTGAAAAGTCCATTTGGACTTAACCTTCTCAATTTAGTTGCTTTGACTTCAGTTCATTTTGACTCTTCTGATGAACTGTTTGGTTAGTTCTTCTATCTTCCTCCTCTTATCTATCATCTATTCCTCTTTTCACTTTA
The DNA here is from genome assembly GCF_014898055.3 of Talpa occidentalis. Lineage (NCBI taxonomy): Eukaryota > Metazoa > Chordata > Mammalia > Eulipotyphla > Talpidae > Talpa > Talpa occidentalis. The sequence continues at coordinate 80,688,274 of NW_023603184.1, read as the reverse complement.
TGTCTGGCTTTCATTCCCCCATCTGGCCCATTACTGAAATGAAAAGGGGTAACTTATTTAAGATATTACTTGTTAATAAAAATTTTGATCTACAAATGATCCCCTAAATTGTGTCCACACAAATGAAAGTAATACCAAAAAGGTTGTTTCAAAACATTGTATTTTACCATTTATCAGCCCAGCATTGACTTGTAAGGGTGACTACTTTTTTAAAAATACAAGTGTATTAAAAATAATACAGTTCTAATTCTGTTACTAACATGATTGATATTAAATCAGAAAACTCTTTCATCCCTCGGACACTATATAATAGTGAGAACAACAACAGAATGTATGAACTCTATTTTCAGGGATATTCAGAAATAGTTATCAAGTTCCGAAAGTTCTGAGATTGACAGTCTTTTAGAATCCCTATAGAAATGAAGCACAGAGGTGTATATATGAGCTATCCATTGGTGACAGAGTCCATGAAGACACTGAAGAAACACAGGAATGACTGCAAAATCATGAAGTGGGCAGGTTCTGAGAGAAAAAGGGAACAATGGGTTGTAGAAAGGATCCGTATTAAGAAAACTTTCATCCGTAGAATGCAGTGTTTCTAAGACTTTTTTTTTTAGATATTTATTTATTTATACAATCACTGAGTACAGTCAGAAGCACAGGAGGGTGAGAGAATTCTCCAGAGCCAGAGCAGGGAACAGAACAGACAGACTGATGAAATACACTGCTGAGGGGAGCAGCGGGCACAGCAGGAGAGGTCTGGCGCCATGTGGGATCCTCGCTGGTGGCCAGGAACCTAACAGATACTGCAGAAGCTGCGGGCAGTTTCTCAGCCCAGCGTTCAACCACTGCGCCACAAGGGGAGGCCCTGTTTCTAAGACTTTTAAAGGATCAAGTACTCTCAGCCATTTCACAGGGATCCTAATAAAAAGAACCCATCTGAAAGATATTTGTGGATATGGATTTTGTCTAATGAGGTGGATTATTAACTGATAAATTAAAAAACAGCTTTTTAAAAAGGTATTAGATTGAATTGAAATTGATAGAAACTGCACAAAATAAAAATTGATCTTTAAACTTCAAAATTTCTACAGACACAAAGCATCTTGAGCAAGCTATATAGATGCAAATATTCACAACATCTAACAGAAAAGGAAGAGTAGCCCACAGGGAAGAACCAGGAACAATCAGGTATAGATTTGACTCTCAAGTAATCACTTTCAAAGGACTAAATTAGGTCATAAACATCACTGGTCAGAATTTCTGTGAACCATTTTCTGCTCTGTGTCTCTACTTCATCATTTTCAATTGGAATATATATTGATACTGTATCCCAGCATGGTATGTTAAGGTTGGGAGGGTGGGGGAACATGTGGACCTAATGTAAAAGACAATATCCTGGACTCCATGATGATGAAATGAGAGGATGAGACTTTTGTACATCTTGGGAGGAGATGAAAACATTTCAAATGTATTATATAGAAAGCAAATTGTTTGTGGTAGAAAATGTATGGTGTAGATTAAAGAGAATCATAAATTAGTTTCTACTCTTTTCGTTAAGCAAGTTGGAGTATAATTTCCTACCTTTTAAATCAGGACTGATTCTACTGACATACATGCTTAATAGCAGGCAGTATATTTCAACTACTTCTGATTCCAAGAAGTAGAAGCCTTTTAGCTTCTACTCAAGCCTTATATAATATTAAATATTTGAGCTATGAGCTGCCATGTAAGTGTAAATACCACTCGGACAGGCTCTGAGACTATAGAAAAGGAGAAGGTCCCAAATGAGTCCATCTCCACCAACAACCAACATGTGAGTCAAATCATTTTGAAACTCAGACTAGCCAAATTAGCAGTTATATGCCAAAAAGTCACCCTACTTGTTAAAATATGGAATAGAAGAATTAACTAGCTGGGCCTAGCCTGAATTTCCACATATAAAGTTGTGAAATATTATAAAACACTATTGTTTTATACCACTAGGTTTTAGGCAGCAATGGAAAAACAGAACATCCATAGTAGAAACACAAGATGTTATCTAATAAAGAAGGGACAAAGGATCTTTAAAAAGAGGTGTGACTATATATACTGTGGACAAAGAGAATGGAATGAAGTATTCACAATACTTAAAACTGTCAGTCAAGAGTACAAGACTCTCCTATAAGACTTTACTTCAAATGTGAGGGAGAAATAAAGATATTCTCAGATAAACAGAAGTTGAAGGAGTTTGCCAACAATAGACATTCTTTATAAGATATGTTGAAAAGACCTTTCTTATTTAAATTAATAATACTGACAAAAAATAAGGAAATAGAACCAGAAAATTAAGAACAAATTGTAGTACCAGACCCTCATATATCAATAATTACCCCAATTGAAAATTGACTGAACTCACCAAATTTGAAACACATTGTATGAGGTCACCATTACCTAAAACCAGATATAGGCAACAAAATAATACTAAAAACCAATTTCCTGAATAAAAATAGATATCAAAATGCTCAACAAAATCTTAGCAAAGCCAATTCAAAGATGTCATTAAAAGGTTAATACACTATGACCAAATAGGACTCTTTACAGGGACAGAAGGATGGCTCAACATTTGAAAATTAACCAATGTAGTTTACTACATCAACAAAAGGAAAGAAAAAAAAATCACCTTCATATCAATAGATACTAGAAAACTCATGATATGATTCAACTGCTGTTTATGACAAAGACCCTCAAAAAATGAGGATACTTGGAATTTACCTCAACATAAGAAAAAGCATATATGGCAAACCCATAACTAACATTGTTTTCAGTGGTGAAACTCAATAAATTTTTCCACTAAGCTTTGATATAAGACAAATACGTCTCCTTTTACCTCCACTATTCAACATAGTATTAAGTTCTAGTTACAGGGCCTCCCCGGTGGCGCAGCGGTTGAGCGCTGGGTTGCAAAACTGCCCGTGGCCTCTGCAGCGCTGGTTCAATCCCCAGCTGCTCCCCAGCCACTAGAGGAGGGTCCCACATGGTGCGCAGACCTCTCCTGCCACCCGCTGCTCCCCTCAGCAGTGTACTTCAGTCCTTCTGCCTGCTCTGCTCCCCACTCTGGTGAATTCTCTCACCCTCCCGCACTTCTGACTGTACCCAGTGCTTGTATTAATTAATTAATTAATCTTAAAAAAAAAAAAACACACAAGTTACAAAGAAATGGAAAAATATGACCTGCTTGTGAGGGAAAAGAATTAACAGTGCTAAAGTGACCCTCTTACCCAAAGCAATATACAGATTCAATGCAGTCTCTCTAAGTTTCAAAGGTATTCTTCAAAGTTATAAAACAGATGTTGCTGAAATTCCCATGGAAATACAAAAGACCCCATTATCAAATGAATTCTGACAAAAATGAGAAATAATGGTCGTACCACATGCCTAGCCTTTGAACTACACTACAAAGCTATAATAATCAAAACACTATGGTAATGGAACATAAAAGACACACAGACTAATGGTATAGAGTTGTGATCCCAGAAATAAAACCACTCCTATATAGAGTTAATCTGTGAAAGGGGAGCCTAAAGTATGCACTGGAGCAAGGAAAACCTCCTCAATAAATGGTGCTGGACAGTCACATACAAAATAATGACTCTAGACCACTATTTCACACCATATAAAAAAATTAACTCAAAATGGTTAAAGGACATAAGATTTAGGACCTGAAACCATAAAATACATAGAAGAAAACATAGATAAAATAGTCCATGGCACAGGTTTCAGTAATTGTTTGTGGATTTATCTTAGCCACTAGGCATATGAAAAAATATTCATCATCACTTATCAGGGAAATAAAAATCAAAACCACAATAAGACACTATCTCATACCTTTGAGAGTGGCCTATATCAAAAAAACTAGAAACAACAAATGTTGGTGAGGTTATGGAGAAAGGGAACACTCATACACTGTTCATGGTAATGTTAGCTGGTCCAGCACCTATGAAAAACAGTATGGAGATTTCTCAAAATATTAGAAATAGATTTACCATATGATCCAGTAATTCCACTCACACTTATCGCAATAAAGAATGTAAAAACTCTAATTCAAAGGGATTTATGCTTTCCTATGTTCATTGCAGCATTCATTACAATAGCCAAGTTAAGGAAACAACATAAATGCCCAAGGCATATGTGTGGATTAGGAAGATACAGTATATACACACAATGGGATAATATTAAGCTATAGAAAATATAAATTCTTGCCATTTCTGATGAAATGAATGGAACTGGAAATGATACTAAGTGAAATAAGTCAGGAAAAAGACATATACTGGATGACGTCACTTATTTGTGGAACACAGAGAAACAAAACAAAGGGGCATATAAAGCCAAAGCAATAACAAATCTTGGAAATCTGACTATATAATGGAGGCTCTTAGAGGGGATGGGAGAGTGAGGACAGTAAAGTGGGGAGAGGCACACTGGGCTATGGTGGTGCCTTGGAGTTGGATATGGAGGGATAACATGCACCTCAGGGTGTGTCCTTTACATCTAAGCCATACACAATGTTATAAGACAATGTTACATCAATAAAAATGTAAAAACAAAATGAAAAGAATATTTGGTAGCATAGAATCCACTCAAAATACTAAATAAAAACTACAGAAAATGAATAGTGTCACTTCATAGGAAAACAATGCAAATGCTTTCCTATAAATGTGTGTGTGTGTGTGTGTACACTATAAAAGAAACAAAAAATATCAAAAGTGTTCATCCATGGGTAAGGGAATACATTTAAGTTTATTCTGTTTATTTTGTGTTACCCTCATATATTTCCATTCATTATTATTTTTTTAAATACTTCAAATTGTTAACTAAGCAACTTTCCCTCAACTAAGAATCTGCCATCTTCCACAGTGTGCAGCTCTCCATTCTCTCTTCTACAATTATGGGATGGACCCCAGAAGAGGTACAAATGGACCCCAGTACAAATTCACCCATGACCAAGATTCACAATTCATACCCTAACAACACATATCTGGAGCAGATATCTTCTGAAGCATAACTTCTTCCCTAGATTTCTATTGTTCCTGGGGTGTCCACATGTGTGTAGTTAAAGGGGGAATTTTCAAGGTGCATATCATTTAACATGCATGTCTGCTTCCTTGAAATCTAAAAGCAAAATCTTACTCCAGGGGCCATCCCTAGCCAGGTGACATTTCCTGCTGACCACTGACCTTTGCTCACATATCACTTAATTATACTCGACATGGAAACACCTTACCTCTGATAAAGTCTGTAATCTTTTTTTAATTAACCATCCCTAATAAAATTCAGATAGATTGAATGATTACTGGGACACTTCAACATTGAAGAAAACAGAAGAGAAATCTTTCTAAGACACTACCCTCTTGGTTTTCCATTATTGTTAATGGAATGTCCTTTGTGGACATTGGTAAGTTTGCAAGTTGCCTGAATTATTTTAAGATGGTTGGTTACACTTTATGCCTTTTTGTCTTCATTCCATTGTCTCCTGGTAACATGAAAGAATGAAATCTCCAAAATTACCATTTAAGAGCAGGTCCACAGCAGGAGCAACTGCTCATTATTAGATTATGTGGGCACTAGTCAGGGCAGAACTCTATGCAGACCAGTAATAGCAGTGGAAGCATAGTTGTGGAGAAGCAACCCACAACTTGAACTGCCAGGACACAAAATTACCCCTTGGTTTTGGCACCGAGGTTGCCTCCACTTTACTTCTATGCTGCTTTTTTTCACTTCAAATAAGATAGTTCAAATTCATTAGTTTCTATTACTTTCAATTCAAGGACTTGAAAATATGAAAAGGTTAATTTCTAAATGTCTAGATATTCCTTATCCCCCCAGTTTTTTTCATACCCTGCTTTCCCACCCAGAAAGGAAGAAGAAAGTGGCTGGTATTTAACTGGGCCTGAAATCAGAAGAGCTTCAGTACCACAAGAAAGACTGCTTCTTTGATATTTTTGGCAGCACCAGGAGTGGATGTTCTAGAAATCTGGCCAAATTTTTAACCCAATTTTGCAAACTAACTTGTGAGGTTCTGAGCATTTGGAAAGAAATGGATAGGCAACTCGGCATAGCATTTTATTTAAATAGAACTCAGACACTAAAATCTTTGGATTCAGCAAGGTGACAATTTTCCAACTCACCCAGCCCTGTTGCCTACCACCAATGACTGGTCAGAGGTGAACTCCAGAGCAGCGTGGATTCCCCACACTAGGAGACAGACACGCCACAGAGCCAGAAAGGATTTCCGGGTGGCTTGATGGGTCTAGTAAACGATTTCTGGTCACATCCAGACTCCACACCAGATGTTTGACAATCTTGCTTTACACTTGCTTTGTTTGGGAACACAACTGTGAATACCACATAACTTTTTAACTGTAACTTTGCTTTTTATAAAATAAGTATATTCTGGTTAGCATAACACATTAAGAGAGAAAATAAATGGGAATTATAGGCATGTATGGAGAAAATATTCTATTGGTCTTCTCTAAAGAAAGAAGAAATTCACTGAATAAAAATAATTGAGAAACATTTTGCATTTAGTTTGGATTGAGGAGAAGAATGAGGTAATCTTCTCACATATAAAATACTACAATGTTGGAAAATCGGCAACTGCTCGCTTTTGGTGAGTTGAGGAAGACTTTTCAAAGCCCTACCCAAAACCATTTCCTTATCAACTTTGTCCCCTTATCTGATTTTCCATGGAGAAAATATTTAACAATTTCTTTTTCAGTTGCTACCACGTTATTAAGATTTCTTTTAAAACATAATGTTTTGAAAGAGAGGCTATTATGCTTTTAGTTACTCAACATATTGATTTGGATTTGTTTATCAGATTAGCTAGCAGAACACCAAGGCAGTACATCGCAGAACAGATGAGATTTTTACGTAAAGGAAATAAATGGCTCAGATATTTTGCAGACCCAGATAGAATTTTAGCTATAATAAGTGGAGGCCTACTCAGGGAAGTCAAACTTAGGCTGACCCTACATTCACATACTTATTTGTGAGTGTTAAATTCTTTGTAGGAGCAAAAAAAAAGAAAAAGAAAAAGAAAAAAAGAAAGAAAAACAAATATGTCAACTCAAAATGGAAATGGAGGTAAAGAGTGTATATATTAGCAGGGGACCTAAGGAGCAGAAAAAAAGGTAAAAGCTAATTGAAGGTGGAATACACATACAAGGAATTTAGAGTCAGGATTTATCAAATGTTGCTCCATTTCTGTCCTCTTTTTTTCTAATGTATTATTTAACAAAATACTTTCAATCCAGAAAGATGAAAGTAAAGTAAGGAGTAAGAAATGAGAAGCCCTATCATAGATATCTTGTGCTTCATCTTGTATAGTATTGTGCTCAGATAAACTCCTATAGTTAAAAGACCGTGAGGTTATTATTACTATTATTCAAGATATCACTATCATTTAACATACTTGATACTATTAAAACAATGTTTTTTCCCAAGCTTTCTTTAATATTGTACTCCTGAGACTCCCCTGGTGGCGCAGCTGTTGCGCTCTGGGCTGCCAAGCTGTCCACAGCCTCTGCAGCATTAGTTCAATCCCCGGCCACCGGCGAGGGTCCCACATGGCATGCAGACCTCTTCTGCCACCCGCTGCTCCCTTCAGCACTGTATTTCATCAGTCTGCCTGTTCTGCTCCCTGCTCTGCCTCTGGTGAATTCTCTCACCCTCCCACGCTTCTGACTGTACCCCGGTTCTTATATAAATAAAATTTTAAAAATAGTAAAAAAATAAAACAAACAAATATTGTACCCCCTCAGTTTTCCTTCTATGTTTCCAAAGGCCCCTTTTCAATTGTTTCTTTTTATTTCCTCTGCCTCTCCATGCATTGATGCCCAGCAGTCCATCCTGCCATCCTCTCTCTTCTCTAAGTGATTTCATTTTGTCTCATGACTTCATAGACCATCACTATGTTGACAACACACAAAATGTATCTGTATTTCTCATTTCTCATCTAAACACCACATGTATATATACTTTTGCCTTTTAGTTATCTCCACTTGTATAACCAAGTTACTGCAAGCCTTACTCCCTCAAAACACACTTCAGACAGCCTTTTAAAACCTGCAACACAAGTACACGTACTTCTCAATTCATGCCAACTGCCTCTTCCATTCTTTTAATTGCTCAGTCTCAACATCCTCCCCCAGCCCCCATTATCCTCACATTTTCTATCAGATATTATAACATCTAGTTTGTTAGCAAAAGTTGTCCTTTCAAAATCCACTGAGAAAATGTCTTCTTCCTGTCTCCACTGCTGCCCCACTCACCCAAACTAGTCATTACATTTTTGATTTTTGCAACTGATTCCTAACTGTTTTTCCTGCTTCAACACTTCTTCTTTATCCCCACTTAGCCATCCTACCCTTTTAAAGTACAAAGTAGATCATGACATTTTCTGATTTAAACTCCTCAGTTAGTTCTCATCCCATTTGTAGCAAGTGCCAACATTCTGATGCTAGCCTACAAAAATCTGCAAGATATGTCTCCCCATGAATCTCTCAGCTTGTCCCCATACTTTCTCTAACTCCCCACCATATGCACTGGCTTCCCAGTAACACATCTAGCCTCAGGCCTTTCCACTCACATACAATTCTCTCTTGTGTCCACACTCCCTTTAAATATCTGTAGGGTTCACTCCTTACTTCCTTTAGGTCTCAGATTTATTGTCATATTCAGCAGACTTCCTTGACACTCACTACAAAAATAGAATCCCTCTCCCTCTTCTAAACCAACAACAGTATTGCCAGATTTGGAGTGTGGGTGAAAGCACCTAGTTATATTTGAATTATAGATGAACAAAAAAGTATTTCATTTTTTTAATGTGAGTATGCTTAAAATATTACAGAGAACATGCTTATACCTAAAAATTATTCCCAAATATCTCATGGGCCACACTCGCACTACAAAATATGCTGTGTTTATTTGAAATTCATATTTAACTGAGTGACCTGTACTTTATCTGTCAAGTCTAAACCTGTCCCAGCACTCTCTCTTTCTCTGTATTTTTACATTCTCCATAGTATATCTAGCCACTTGATGTCTCACATATTTATTTGCGTCTTATCTCTTTCTCAACTAGAATGAGGGCAGGGACTTTGTTTTACTCAGTTTTGTATCTTGGCTCCAAGAATAATGCTAGGCATGCAAGATTTGTGGATGGATACAAGGATGGATCAATGAATGGGTAGGTGGATGGGCGGATGTGGTGATACACTACTAGCTAGAGCTTAGGCAGGTGATTTGTTTACTCTAGGCTCAACTTCCATGGCCTTCCCTCTTTATCCTTCCCACTACCCCCCTACTGACTCTTGGCCAAAGACTCAGGAGCTAAAGGCCTGGCTTGGCAGAGGCGGGCTTCTAGGAAAATTCTGCATAAGTCTTCCTATTGTGTAGGCTTCTTTACCAAGACTCAGCCAGCCTGTTTCAGTTTATCATGCTTGCCTGGTGCTTTACACAGAAACCAGAGAAGCGGAGTAGTTTGGGGATTCTTACGGGCTGTGTGTTCAGAAGGAAAAACACTGTTGGATAGCAAATGTCATTCTGAATTCTTTAGATGTCAAAGTAGAACTCACAGAAAGTCATTGTTTATGTCTGAAACAAATCTTTATTATGTGATTGAAAATGTTCTCAGTTACTCTAACTTACTTTTATTAAAAAGTTTGTGTTTTTATTTCTTCCAGGCAGTAGATAAAAAGGTGTCATACAAATATTGATATAAATTCTAGGAAGTTTGACCTCTTCTCTAAATCTTTTTGTTTTTATCTTTGAAGACAAATATCCGCTTTCAAGGACTGTGTGTGTGTGTGTGTGTGTGTGTGTGTGTGTATGTGTGTGAAGATTACTTTATAGCAGGAAACAAATCATGATTCTCTCTACCTTTAGGGAAAAAATATTTTTCAAATGAAATGTAATGACGCAATGCAATATCTAATCATTGAGATCAGTATTTTTAATTGCAAATCATATAAAAAGTTCACATGAACTCAAAATGCCAAGGAGGAATTATGACACATAAAATTCTATAGTTTGGGGCCTCTCTGGTGGTGCAAGGGGTTAAGATGCAAACTATGAAGCTATCCACAGCCACTGCAGCATGAGTTCGATCCTGGCCAGGGAGCTACCCACATGGCACAGCAGACCTCTCCTGACTCATCTGCTGCTCCCCTCTTCAGTGTATTTCAGTCAATGTGCCTGTTCTGTTCCCCACTCTGTCTCTGATGAATCCTCTCACCCTCCACATCTCTGGCCTATACCCCAGTTCTTGTATACATAAATAAATCTTTAAAAAAATAAGAAATTTGGGGCCTCCCTTGTGGCACAAGGGGTTAAGCACCGCACTACGAAGCAATCTGCAGCCTCTGCAGCATGAGTTCAATCCCCAGCTGGCCAGGGAGCAACCCACATGGTGCAGCAGACCTCTCCTGACTCGCCCGCTGCTGCCCGCAGCAGTGTATTTCAGTCTGCCTGTTCTGTTCCCCACTCTGTCTCTGGTGAATCCTCTCACCCCTTGCATCTCTGACCTATACCCCAGCTCTTTTATGTATAAATAAATAAATCTCAAAAAAAAAAAAGATTCTATAGCTTGAAAATTTAACTAGAAATAAGATTAAGATAGAATATATTTGATATAAGAATATTGCATTTACTTTACAGATGAAATACAACAATTTGTAGATTTAGAAATCTCTTAACCCCACAAAATACGTGGCAGTTTGAAAATTATAAATTCTAGCTTTTTCAAACCCCAAGCAATAACTCTAGCACTTTAAAGTTAATGATTATTATTTCAAGTGCTAACAATGACTTTTTGTAAGAAATACTATAGTGATGATAATGTTGTAGGCTAATCACACAAGTAAACTCCACAATTTCTTTTATAACTTTGCTCAGTTATCTTCCTTGACATATGTATTGTCCATATTGTTCTACCATGGCTCTTCTCTCTAGTATGTTCTATCTCAAAAATTTAAATGTAGTCCGTGACCAATCAGCATATCTTGGTTTCATTCTTCAAGAGTTTTTACCAAACTCACTGTCTATCTGAGCTTCATCACGAACCTGATCCCCATTTCAATTCTGGAAATATGACTTCATCTCTTAATTTTCAGACATCAAAGAAGCTTCCCTCTCCTTTTAGTTGTACCATGATTTAGCTCTACTAGACTTCTATAATCTCCAGGCATAGTTTTCTTTTGAATTTACTACTGTACATTATAATTAAAAATATGATGTGTTAGTACATGATTGTATGCCAAATATCTTTATATGTAGTTTATAATTAATAACTCATTTTATCTTAATACAACCCTCTGAGTAGGTCCTATTACAATATCTATTTCTCATACAAGACTGATATTTGCAGGGACAACAAACCAGGATCCAGTCAGAGAGAATAGCTCCAGAAACTTCCACATTGATTTCTATACATGCGTCTGCCCAACTGGTATAAGATCTTTAAGTTCACTGGCTCCCTATTAAATAGATAATGCATTGCATTATCTAATTATTGATATCAGTATTTCTAGTGTTAGTTAGAGTTCATGAAACAGCAGGAATTATATAGTTGCTTGCTAACTCAACTGAAGGAAGGATGAAAGGAGAATATAGGGAGAGTGGAAGCTAGGGAGGAAGAATTAGAGAAACATATTTTCATTCTTTTAAAAAAAAATTCACTGGCATTTAAACTGCCAGTATCTTACTGAACTTTTACCTATTTATTTCACCAAAGGCAAAGAAACCAACGAACAGACAAAAAATAAAACAACACACTCAATCAAAGGAAATAAACAAATGAACAATATCCTGATTGAAACATAACTCATTTTTTTCAGGACACTGAAAAAGAGATACTGAGCTTAAAGCACTATTCAAGCATTCAATCATTCATGTAATAAATTTTTATTAAATATATATTGAGTTAGCCATTTCCACAGGGCTTACCTTGGTTAATTTTTTCCTTGAGGGAAAATATCATCTTCTGACATATATAATTTACTTATTAATTATATTAATTATTACTTGCCTGTCTTACCCTCTGCAATGTAACTTCCACAATGGTGTATTTCATTACTTTATTCCCTAATGTATCCTGAGCAGCTACAACCACGCCTGACACAGACTACAATGTCAATAAATATTAAATGAATGAATCAGTATGAAAAAGCATAAAAACTGAACAGAGTTTGGTGCATTTAATAATGGAAAGAAATTGGCTGGATTGGGGTCAAATAGGAGACATACACTTAAGGAAAATGTAGAGTCAGAAGTCATTGAACACTGTGAGTAATGTTGTCCACAACCAAAAAAGGAATATAAGTAAAGATCTGGGAGTGAGAGAAGGAATTACAGTTAAATTTTGATAAGGGTTAATTTCAGTTACATGTAAATTATCCAGGTGAATTCCAGTAGGCAGCCAAAGATGCCTAGCTACCTAAGAATTGCTAGGATGCAAGAGCCATAAAGATCAATGCATTCAATACCTAATTATGAAAGTCAGTGATTGGGTTTATAATTGATTTCCAGTTCTTCAGCCCTCTGTGGCAAAAAATATATATAAATACATCAGAATACATGACTGAAGCCAAAAATGAAGTAAAATACATTTTTAACACTTAGTGTGAGAGTGTGTTTGTGTGTTTGTGTGTTTGTCTAGCAATACGATAGTAAGATATTTGACATCAGATTTGTAATCCTCTCACGACATTTAACCAACAAAATGAATGAAAGGAGTTGACTGATGGCAATTATTTTGTCCTATATATTAGGATTATGTTCAATAAAAGAAAACTATATTTAAGACATTAAAGATTGGTAAAATATGTCTTATAGATGAAGAGAATTGTAGAATTAAGATTACAAGCAAAAATTGTGATTTTGGCAAGGAGGAGGAACAATAGAATTAGGTCAGAAAAGTCTCTAGATATACTTTAATTGATGGAAAAATATTAATAAACAGTTTATTTTATTACTATTGTCCAAAAAAAAAGGCATATATATCAGACTTCTCCAAAGAAACAGAATCAATAAGAGTTCTATCTATATAATACCCTGCATATCAATCTATATTTTTTGTATATTTTTTGTATATAAACTGGATCATACTTATGAAGGCTGGCAAGTATGAACATTATAAGTCGGACTAAAAGGCCAGGAACTCAAGCAACAGTTGATGTTGCCTTCTCCTCTTCCTTTTCTTTCCTCCTCTTCCATATCAAACCCTCCCACATCAATGAGGGTAATCAGCTTTACTTAAAGTCAACTGATTGTAGATATTAATAACAATCTAGCAATTAAATAACACACATAAGTTAACTGTCACAGAGAGATTATATGTAAAGTTCACTTTGTGTAAGAAAGTAAATACTGGGCCTCCCCGGTGGCACAGCGGTTGAGCGCTGGGCTGGGAAGCTGCCTGCAGCCTCTGCAGCGCTGGTTCGATCCCTGGCTACCGGTCGAGGGTCCCACATGGCACGCAGACCTCTCCTGCCACCCACTGCTCCCCTCAGCAGTGTGTTTCTCAGTCTGCCTGCTCTGCTTTCCCCTCTGGCTCTGGTGAATTCTCTCACCCTCTCGAGCTTCTGTCTGTACCCAGTGCTTGTATAAATAAATAAATAAATAAATAAATAAATAAATAAATAAATAAATAAATAAATAAATCTTAAATAAAAAAAAAAGTAAATACTATAGTTGGTCCAGACAAGCTCCAGCAGGTATCTTACCATTTGATGAGAAAAGTGGAGAAGGGAAGAGTGTCAGAGTGGGAGACTGAATGAAGTAATCGTTGAGAAGACAAAGGTCTAGTGAGCGCCTAGGTCAGGGCACAGCACTGACCAGGACTATCACCGGGCCAGGAACCAGAAACCTTGTCCACAACTTCCCATTCATTAGTTCTTTTAACTTGGTCATAGGTGACACCATTTCACTGAACCTAAATGAAAATACTTATGCCTCTACCTGAATCAAAAGATAATTTCTCATGTCAAATGAAATTATGCTTGTGAACAACTTATGTCTTTACACACACCACACACACACACACATTTATCTGTTCTTCCTTTCATTACCACTATAAAGATTTTATGACCAGAAGTCTAGGTTACTTGAGTAGAAATATAGTTGAATGAATATATGAATTCAAGAGAAAATCAAATTCAACATTTAAAGAAGATTGTCACCAAATTCCACTGTCCATTTTATACTATCCACTTTTCTACTCAGCCTTATTTATTAGAGTTCTACAGAGACCACTGTGCGTATAGTAAAGCATCAATATCCAGTTTAAATTCAGACTATTATCTGTATGAATATGTATTGCTTTTACCAGGTTACAGTGATCAATATGGAATTAAAATCTACAAGTTCAAATGAGACTTGGAGTTATTTTCTGAGTGAAGATTTAGCAACAAAGATTGTTGAGTATTTAATCAAAAGGTGATTCATAGTTTTAATTCTGTGTTATTATTCCTTCTTCTAGCTTTAGGAATGTTTTAGTAATCAAAATGTCTACATGGAAGACAAATAATTTAAAAGTTCTGAGTTATTGGAGGTTCACAAATTATATAAGCAAACTACATTTAAGTATAATTAATAGCATATATAGTATTGTGATTAATGGGATGAGGGAACAGCACAAGAATAAATACCTTCATTTTTTCCTAATAAAAAGAGAAACAACTTTGTATATATACTATTCACTTTAACATATTTTTAAATCAGATAAAAAACATCATTACTATGGAAATGGGGGGGATTCAAGTTCAAATAAAGGGCATAAGCAATAATGCTTAAAATTTATACAAACAACATAACACAACTATACTCCAACATAAAACATAAAAATACACATATTAACAAGCAAATAATTGTGTTTTGATCAGCAAAGAAATTGTTTCTTAATAATAATTTCCTTAAATAAGTACATCACTAGTATATTTAAATAATTATTTACAAATTATTATGGGTTTGGTATAAAGGTAGGAAAGTTTCCCAGGTGAAATACAAAAAGGGTTAAAAGTCTATGACAATTAACCTTTTATCAAAAAATAAAGATAAAGCATTTCTAAATCTGAACTGTAAATCAATAACAAAATATCGCTTAAGAACATTTTGAGTTACACTCAAAAATTCAGAAACATCATAATTGGGAACAGTGAACTCTATCCACAGTGATCCAAAAGAAATATTTCTGAACTTGGGTTTTTCCCAAAAAGCAACCTCCTGAAAAGGGTTAATGGTCAGGTATGTTATTTGGGAAATTTCCTGAGGAAAAACAGAGTGGGGGTTGGAGAAAGCAAAACAGAAGTAGGGAAAGTATCACTGAACTTTCAGACTGGACTGTATGTCTACTAGCTCGGAAACTGGGGCAAGGGGCTATTTGGGACTCTGAGAAATTATGTGGAATTCACCCCAGAATTGCCCATCTGAGATCAGTGTAGAGGGGAGTACTTCTTCATGGCTCCCATTCCCTATTTGTCAACAGTCCATTGAGGATGTGAATTTCCTACAATTTCAGATGTGCACAGACCCCGCCTTCATTCTGCAGCTGCAGTGAAGCCAAGGGCAGAAAGCATGAGAAAAAGAATGACTTGATTTTGAATTTTCTTTCTTATAGTTATTCTTTTTCCTGGTCCCTTATTTAAGTTTTCTAGATTCCTATGAGTGAGACCATCCAGTATTTTTCTTTTTCTTTCTGGCTTATTTCGCTGAGCATGATCCATTCCAGCTCCATCCATGTTGCTGCAAATTGCATGTATTGATCTTTTTTGAATGCTGAGTAATATTCCATGGTGTATATGTACCACATCTTCTTGATCCAGTCATCTATTTTGGGGCATTTGGGTTGTTTCCAAAGCTTAGCTATTGTAAATAGTGCTGCTATAAACATAGGGGTACAGGTGCTCTTTGGAATGGAAGTTTCTGTGTCCTTTGGGTAAATACCTAGGAGTGGAATCGCTGGATCATATGGAAGCTCTATGTTTAGTAGGTAAAGAAATCTCCACACAGCTCTCCATAGTGGTTGGACTAGTTTGCACTCCCACCAGCAGTGCAGAAGAGTTCCTTTTTCTCCACAACCTCGCCAACATTTGTTGTTGCTAGTTTTTTTAATATGTGCCATTCTCACTGGTGTAAGATGGTATCTCATGGTAGTTTTGATTTGCATTTCCCTGATTACAAGTGATGTTGAACATTTTTTCATATGCCTGTTGGCCCAGAGGCACTCTAAGGGGGGTGGGGAGCAGGGAAAGGAGGGATTAGGGTCAAAATAAGGGGGTTGTAATTGTATGGGGAATATAAAAATAAAATTTAAATAAAAAAATAAAGTATAATATTTACTTCAGAAAATACAGAATAAACCTTGTAACATTGATTTTCCAAAAAAAAAAAAATGACTTTTGGGGTCAGATACTATCAGGTTCATCT
Source organism: Talpa occidentalis (assembly GCF_014898055.3). Classification (NCBI taxonomy): domain Eukaryota; kingdom Metazoa; phylum Chordata; class Mammalia; order Eulipotyphla; family Talpidae; genus Talpa; species Talpa occidentalis. Next base: position 80,671,810 of record NW_023603184.1, on the reverse strand, counting down.
GAGCTCAGCTGAGTGGCATAGCAGCAGCACACAGGGGCGCCACTGGAGAGTATGAGAGAGAGCACACTGTACAGTGTTTGCTTTTTTCAAATGCCATGGTCAGAATTTAAAGTCAAAATGAACAGATTCTAGAACATTTTTAGAAAAATCTGCTCCAAATCTTTCAGCAGAGTTGGGTAAACCATTTCATGAAATTTAGATCATAAATGACCTTGGAAGTTTTCTACTCAAGGCATAGGCTTTTTATTATATTATGAAAGAAAAACTCCTAGATATTTTAAATACCGCATAACTCAAGGCAGGAAAACACCTAAGTCTAATTTGGAGCTTTCTTTTTATTACAAATTTGGGATTCACTCCTTTGTTCATCAACAGATTGAACGTCTTCTGAACACTTGCAAGCTCTATGTAAGATGCTGAATATACAAGGGTGAGAAACTACATAGTCTCTGCAATGAAAGAGAGAGGCATGAGATAGAGAAGGAAATGTGTGTGGGGGGGGAGAGACAGAGAGGGAGGGGGTGAGGGGGGTGAGGGGGAGAGAGGCGGAGAGAGAGAGAGATTCGAAGAAGACAGATTTATAGTTACAAATCTTGTTAAGTTCTCTGAAGAAAAAAATCTAGAATGTTAATTTGTGACCAATAAAGTAATGATCACTGGATAAAGGTCATTCATTTGATTCCACACACTGCATAGCTGATTCTGTTTTTCTGTATTAAGTTAGAATGTTATCATTAGTTTTTGTTTGTTTGTTTGTTTGTTTGTTTGTTTGTTTGTTTAGCACCTACTACTATTAAGGCAATAAAGAAATATAACTTGGTTTTTCCGCCCACCCCTCCAGGACACATAATGTTCTTTTATGTTTTCATTTTGATCCATCTTGAAACATTCTCTTCTTTCAGTTTCATAACATCATACTCTCTTCCTTTCTTCCTACCTTCCTGACTTGATTTGGTTTTTTGACTTCTAAATCTTCCTTGGAATTTCATTGTTGTCAGGTTTGTCCCTCTTTTGTAGGTTCTTCTTCCCCAGACTTCCATTATCCATGACTTCACATCAGTTGCATCCAAAAACTGTAGATTTGTAGATCTGTGTTCTACATTTCTCTCTGACCTGCACGTTGTTTTCTGCTCTTCGGATATTTTCACCTGGCTGCTTCAATAGCAATGGGTGTAAACCAAACATACAGTACTCCTTTAATCCTGGCACTCTTCCCCAGAAGCTCTCTCTTTCCCCATCAAAGGGCATTACAGATCATTAATTATTCAATCAGTGCTCCCAGATATATTTTTACAAAATGTTCGCTATATCCATTCAATGAAAAATATTTATTGACTCCTTTCTGTCCTCTTCTTTCTCACTACCCATACACAATCTAAATTCTCACCCCCATTTCCTTGGATTACTGTCATGAACTCCTATCAAAGATACATACTTACTGTCAATGTGGCTTTTCCTAAGGAAAGTTCTTTCAAAAATGCAAATTCTGACTGCCTTCATCACTTGTGTCCCTTCCCCTTTTGCCTGATTAAAATGTCAGTGACTTTCCAAATACACAGTTGAGTCTTTGCCTGCTTTTTGCATTTCAACTTTCCTCATTCCCACTGCTGAGTCTTCGCACAGTTGAGATCCCTTCCCTTTCAGCTCCCTCTCCTCCCCTCCATTCTGCACACAAGATATCCTACTGTTCAAGTTAGATCTCAATTCAATCCTGACTTCCTCTGAGCAGTAATTCCTGACGTCCCTAATGAGGCAATAATCTCATCACACCTTTTTCTTCCCCCTTCTTCTGTTTTCTTCTACTATAATTTCATATTTTCACATCTATCTGTAACCCTTTGAACAATGTTATCTCCCTTCCAGAATGTAGTCTCTCTCCTAAGGCAGGGAGTCTCTCTTTCACACATATGTGTGCCTGCACATACACTTTTCTCACCTTCAGGTCTTTGAATACTATCAGAGAATAGACTCTTAAATACTCAGTTGAAATAATGAATAGTATCCATAATGAGTTCAACAATAAATCTGGTATAAGTTTGCTCTCAAGATTATTGAACCTCTAAAGTGGAGTACTGTGGGTGTCTTGGTGGTCAGTATTGTGTGGTAATAACTGAATGGAGTAATCCTATACTTCTAAATCATATACAGTATTACCTCAATTAAAAAAAAGATTTTAAGAACCTAATTGAACTAGGTTTTTCTTTACAGTGTATATGAATGGGAAATGACATGTGCATTCAATACAACCCTGAAAAATGATTATTTCCTGACAAAAATATTTTTTTCTAACTCAAGTCTTAATACTTTTAAATGTATATTAAAATAACTCCATTATATATACAAATATTTCTTGTACCATATATTGAGTCTAAGAATATACTCATCTTTGTTTAGTGGGATTTGGTTTTATTCCATCCAAAATAAATTTTCTCCCCTTTTACCACATAGAAAAAAAGCATGGATCTTAGCTAGAAGTGCTATCACAATATTAGTATGAATACCCAAACTGCAACTATTTGGCAAAAAGTCAAATCTCTCTAATAGCTTCTGATTTTATCTCCCACCTTTTTTTTCCATTTTTTAATAAAGTAAGATTGCATTATAACATCATGTAAGTTTCAGTTGTGCATCAACACCTGTGTATAAATCACTTAAGGCGGTGACAGTAATCTATCTCCATATCTCCACCTCCATCCAAATAGCAAGGTAACAAAAGTAATCACATGTCAGAAGTTTTCATGATATTACTTCAATTCAATTCAACTGTATAATAAAATAATCACTAGGTTTCTAGAATCATGATTATTGAAGATAAAAGTCCTGGTTGTTACACATTTGTAGAACTGGAATAGGAAGCATGAGGACACAGCTATAGAGGAAAAAAGGAATTTTTTTAAAAGAAAAAAACAAGGTAGTGAACCATCTGGGAGAGATTTTAATCATTGGCATCATTTGCTTTACCAGCTCTTGGTAATAACATTTGACAGGCTCCACTCCCAAGATTAAGGCCTGTTTGCCCAGAAAGGGAAAGAATGGACACACACCCACTTTACTGAGAATAATTTTTTTTATTTTTCACAAGAGCAGCCCACAGAACAACACCTACTTTCAGTTCATGATAAGGGCTGCAGGCGTCTTCCCAAAATGAAACATTCTGATAGGCACAAATCAAAGGAAAGAAATATAGTAAGGAGAATATACTATTTAAAAAAAATGTGCATACACACAAATATAACTCAAAAACTTAGATTTCTTGTAAGTTTTCGCTTTCAAAATTTCAAAGGCAATACAAATGTCCCATAAAAACAGGGAACTGTTATAAAACTATTATATAAATATGTATTTTGTGGTCTTTGCTAAAACCTGCATTTCTAGTTATACTTCACGGTGACTGCTTTAGTTATGTCTATGCTACAAGAGAGTCAAACTTATTATTTGATCTTATTGCTTAAGACTGAAATGGCATTCATACAACTGTTTTCATTTCTTTTCATAAACTATTGCTGATTGCTTCTACAACTTAAAGAATTTCAAATATGAATAAATATTTAGTATACTTTTCCCTTTTGAGTGACCAATGAGAGAAAGACATGAAGGAATTTAAAACAAGCAAAATGGTCTTTTCCCAACACTTAAGAAGGCGTCTCTCAAGTTATCCTTAGATATAGACGTGTTAACAGAAACACCTAAAGAAGTTACATCTTTTTATCTACTGAAGCTGAAGTGACATTAGGTAATTATTTTAGATACGTTGATTGACTTCCTTTTCCAATTAAATATATTAGCTAATCACGCAATAGTCTACCTGATTTTTTTTTCTAGGAGATGAAATTTCAATTAAATCAAGACCAACAAAAGTGAAGATATGACTGAGTTCTTAGTTAGTCCTTAATAACATGTTGATTAGTTTTATCTAATGTGGGTTTAATAATTTTTCAATTTTTTTCAAAGTTGTACTTTACATTATTTAATTGAAGATAGGCCTGGATGACTAAATGGACATTTACCTAAAAATGAATACCCACATGAGATCCCCAATAAAGGAGAGTAAACACTCACCACTGACATCAGGTTATCTATCAGAAACACACAGTACCCCTTGCTGTTACCTATAGCATTTTGATTCTAATCATATATATTATCCATAAATTCACACACACGCACACACACACACACACAAAGTAGCACACACCCCACTGTTAATCTGTATGTTCTTTACAGTTGGAAGTAGATATTAATTCTAGTTTTCATTTCCCAGAATTGAATGACTTTTTCTTGCAGGGGTAAAAATATGTGGTTTAGTGACTTCTGCACACACGCACACTTCTGTCACTTACAAGAAAGATATCCTCTGGAGCCTCAAATTTTCCCTTCAGCAACACATATTTAACCTCCATTTAGGTCAATGAGAACTACAGACAGGTACAGGGCCTAGGGAGTAGGAATTTTTAGCAGGTAATTGTTATTGAAACAGAGTTTAGAAAGTACCTCACAGAAGATTCAAAGGTGATTTCACCTTAAATCTTTGCTTTGAGTCAAGGATAAAGTAAAAACCTTAAAACAATCTTTAAAAAGAACTTACTTTATAAATAATACTCAGAACTAAGAACAAAATAAGTTTCTAAGAGTCTTTTGCTTCTCATTTCAACCTTGTGTACTTTGCATAGTTATACTTAAAAAAATTGAATATTCTATGCCATCCAATTTGGTTTCTCTCAATAGATATGGCCAACACTCACTTAGATTTACAGCAGTTTTAAAGAGCCCACATTCTGGATCTCACCTAATTTTATTGTATGTGTTGTTGATATTACATGTACTGTTTGCAAAACCAGAAGGAAAGAAAGTTTTACTAAACCTTGACTGCAGCCAGTTTTCTACACTTTGTAATGGATAAAAAAAAAACATCCCAGGCTTTTCCTCAGAGAATAGTAGAGCATGCCACAAAATAATAAGAATTGTTTTAGGTATTTATCATTTGATTTATTCATTTATTCTGCAATACTTACTGAGCACTTTGTTTCACACCATGTATAATGTGCTAGTGATGGAACGTTGAGCTAAATAATGTCTGTGCCCTCATTGAGCTTATATTTTAGCAGGAGAAATGGGTATTCAAAAGCAATGCACAAATATCAATATTTACATTGGGATGATATTCTGAAGTGTTAACTCACATATTTTCTACATATTTTCTTGAGGCCCTTGGATTTTGCTCAATCAATTAATACTTCTCAGGTTTTCCCCCTGGGAAAGGAGGCCACAACCTAAAGACAAAAAAAAGTTTAATCAAAGAAATCTATTACTAGCTTGGTCTTCAAGAAGCATCAAGGGAATACACCTCATGTAAGAGAAAAGGCATACATTAATGAGTTAGGATCACGATATACTTTGAAATGAAAGATAAATGGTGGCACAAGGGGTTAAGCAAAGGACTATGAAGCTATCAGCAGCCTCTGCGGCATGAGTTCTATCCCCAGGGATGCACATGGCACAGCAGACTTCTCCTGTCTCGCCCAATACTCCCCTTGGCAGTATATTTCAATCTATCTGTTCTGCTCCCCATTCTGTCTCTGGTGAATCCTCCCACCCGCCATACCTCTGGCCTGTACCCCGGTTCTTTTTTAAAAAGATTTATTTATTTATTTGTACAAGAACCGGGGTACAGGCCAGATGTGCAGGAGGGTGAGAGGATTCACCAAAGACAGAGTGGGGAACAGAACAGCAGACTGACGAAATGCACTGCTGAGGGGAGCAGAGGGCAAGACAGGAATGGTCTGCTTCACCATGTGGGACCCTCACTGGCTGGCCGGCAGGGATTGAACTGGCACTGCAGAGGCTGTGGACAGCTTCACAGAGCAGCGCTCAATCCACTGCACCACCAGGGAAGGCCCCTATACCCCAGTTCTTATATGCATTAAAAAAAATAAATCTTAAAAAAAAAGAAATGAAAGATAAATGATCTAGAAGATCAGAGTGTATGCTTTGAAAGATTAAAGATTGACTTAGTCCCTAAAATGATTTCCCACTCCCAGCTTTCTTCTCCAACTGGTCAAGCTCCAGGTGAGAAAAGAACAGAAATCCTAGACCAGGAAGGGAATCAAGTGTGGGGAGACCAATCTGAGTTGTCAACCAGCTGCATGATGAATCCAGATAGGTGGGCCTGAGTCAGCTCAAAGAGGTGTTGGCATTTCATGAAAGAAGAATTCACATCCAAATCTATGGCAAAAGACTTCTCAGAGATTCCTATGACTCCAGCAGGTCACAGGAGTGGCAGAAATTTACTGAGAGATACAAGAGGAGTCTGAGAAAAAAGGGAATAAAAGAGAAAACCATCAGTCCTGAAGGGTTCAGTGGCAGGATTTAGGCAGCGTGGTGCGCTGGGGGTGATGACAGGCACTAGACAACTCGGAGGTTCTTCTGACTTGAGAGGTCTTGTCTGAAGACTCAAATATATATAAGCTGGTGAATACTTAGACATAATGCTGCCTTGGGGTACTGTGATCGCATGATCCCTCACCTTGCCTCTTTCTCTCCACCCACCTAGAGATAATAAAGAACCTGGACACAGAACCCACCCTTTCTAAATTCTCAATGGTTATTTCCCAACATTCATTACACCCCAGCTTAAAAAGGTTTGTGGTAGTAGGCAATGGGGAATCTTGTCTTTTTACTTTTTCAGTAGTTCTTCAAATGTTCTGCTCATGTTCTGAGTTCTCAAATGAGAAGGCTTTTGGGACTTAAAAGCTAAATCTTTATTCAATTTAATTTTGCATTTTGATGTGTTATCTCTTCCATGACTTTTCTAGAAAGTCAATGGGTACAAGAAAAAACAGAAAGTATTAGTTAATATTTCAAAACTTTGATCCCCCTACATAATTATTCATGTAGAGCATTATAAGCCATGGATTAAAATCACCTAAATAGTGGGGTGAAGCAAATTAGTGTATGGAAGAATCACAAGGAAATATGTTTTCAAATATGTGTGTGAGAGAGGAGAGGGCTATAGTATTTGATATGACTTGAATAAATAGAATTGATACTATTGACCATGAAGTTATCTGAAGTAGAAAAGAGATGCAGAAAAAAATTATGAAATTAAAATCATTAATTTACTTTTAAGCACAGCAATTTTAAGATGCATATCAGTTTCTCACAGTACTATATGAAGACAACATTTTAACTGCAATTAACAAAATTACTGAATCCCAGAACAAACGCTGTTACTTTCAAAACATTTTAAAAAATTCCACAATGAAAAATACTCCTATCATCCCATTTCGAACCTTCTCCAAGGGTTTCTCCAAGGTTCACTTAGTGTCTTGGTAACAGGGTGTAATAAAAGGGATCATATGAACAGTCAGTAATGTTTTACTCACTTTCGCTTTACTAAATTCATTTGTCATTAAGGTAGCAACAGAAACAGATGGCACAACAAGGAAAAACCAGATGACCCTGCTAATCGCTCCTTCATAAACAAACTTATTAAAAATTTGTGTGAATAGATGACATTTTATAAAGCAAAACCTTGACTATTCTTAGTAGTTAAATTCTTTGTAAGTATCTTAGAATAATCCAGTAATGTTCTCATGTTTCATCATTAAAATAAGAATATCAGAACTTCTCTCCTTTAGCAACAAATTGCACTATCCCTTTCACCTGTCCTCATTTGGAAAAAAAAAAAAAAAAAAGAAGCGTATATAGGTTAAGATCCTTAATGTACATGCCTCCTTTACCTGGAGTCAGGTAGAACCTGGAATCTGGATTTACCCTTCATATCGCATTAGTGAAACACTTTCACATTCCTCTTTCGTTTAGATTGCATTTTCTCATGATAAAAATGGATAGTTGTGGCTTGGAAATTGGGAAACTGTAGCAACTGAACTAGAGCAAAGTTGAAGTCAACTCTGAATATTTCAAGACTATTTTTAGTAATTCCATGAGCTTTCCTGACAATTGGTCATTCTAGCCTCACTGCATCCTGTGGTTTAATGTTACATACCCAAAGTCCAAGGGGCCACACAGTACAACTTCTGGAGTAGTAGTAGAGTTTTCCTTTTATTAGTATTAGTCATCATCTTCCCAAACAAGTCTGATTATTTCATAGAATTGTAACTCTGGAGTTGGGAGTTCATTAAAGATATTTGGGATACTGGTTCTGAGCAGTTCAGCTGCATGTGGTTATTGGATCACATATCCACTCCCCTGCCATGTAGAAGAAAACATCTCAGAATATAACTATTAGTTGGCTTTGTGGTGTTGGGCTAGTGTGCCAGTCTGAGGTTAGAGCAGAGATGGGATCCCAGGCCCTGGGCTTTGTATTATATAGTATTGTATTTTTGATGTTGTACTTAAGGGTCAATTACTGTTTCCATTATAAACCCTGTTTTTCAAGGTTTATAGCTCACCAATTTTCATTTTGGTATGCAAGTTGCACGAATATACAGGTTTTAAAAATAGCTTAAATTGGACAGTGCCATTTTTAGCCATAAAGCAGTAAAATGCACTTTTCATTGGTTTCAGTTTGTTTTGGGAGTTTCCAATCTAAAAGTTTATTCTACCTTAAAATGCAAAAATGTGCATCTTCATGCATTTTTACAACAACTTTGTATAGGGAAGATGGTAAAAAAAATGAGCCAGGAGGGGACTCAAATGAAACTACAAGGAAGAAAACAAAAATATTTCTGTTCTTGTGAAGATTTGTGGGTAAATGTCAGTTAATATCCTTAAAAAGCAATACACTAATTAATCAATGTTCTGAGTATGGCCTCTATTTATACCCCCATGTTGTGGAATAAAAGAGGCTCCTGCCCCCACCCCCTGCTCCAATGTGCTTGAAATCCTATGTAGCCAAAAAAAAAAAAAAATAGACAACAATACTAAGCATAATGACATCATACATTGAGGAATACTGAGGCATTAAAATGACAAATTTTTGGTCAAAACTTTAAAAGGCAAAGCCACTAACAGAGTGATGCAATTTATTGGTAGCCTGCAAAAGGAACATGGGATTCCAATGTATGGGTAATTGCCCAGATATGGAAATGTACCCTCCAGGGTCATGCAAGCCTTAAAACTCTTTCCCTGACCATCAGAATTAGAAAATCCCCACTTAAGGGCAAAATTGTTTTCTCTGCCATTCTGAGTCTACCAAATCATAAAAGTAAATTTACTCTTGTATTATTATAAGGAAAACTTTTTAAAATATTTGTCTACTCCTGCTATTTTCATTCTGTCACCAAACTATTGCTCCTCAATCTATTCTAGTCTAGTTTCTAGAACCACCACCCTGCTTATACTGCTCAAGCCAAAGTTACCAATGACCTGTGGAGAAGCCTTTGCTTTTCTCTTTTATCCAAATGTATATCTCTATTTGTGATTGCAATCATTTTATAACCTTTGTTTCATAATGACTTAAGCCATTTTTTGTTTGTTCTTTTCCAGCATCCACTCCCCACCCCCAATATGGGTATCTTTATTTCCCTCATGGAGAATGTTCCATTGGTGTGGAGTTTTGCATGGAGGTAAGGGTCGTTTCCCATTGTGAGAGCTACAGGGATAGGACCACCTCTTCTCCCCAGCACAGGAGGCAGTAGTGAGAGCACAGCTAAATCATCAGACACCTTCTCCCAGAACTTTAAAACATGAGCAAATATATATGTAGAGATAGCTAGACATCACATTTATGTCGTGATAGTAATAGCAGACCCTCCATTCTTATTGCATTATCTTGTCATAGCTTATACTGTCCAGTTGTCCAAAGACCACTTGTTCATATCCATTTTCCAAATCTGGTTCTCCATGTTCTCATCATTTCTGTTATCTCCAAATAATTCAATACATTTAAATTGCTTTAATTCATTTCCCTCTGTTTATTCCATATAAGTTGAAATTCTTCCAGAATCTTTTAAAGTCCCTTCTCGTTTTACTCTACATTATCTATGTGGGTTATTTCAACCACTTTTTTGACTTCAACTCTCACCCATAGACTTTTGGGTTCTAAATATATCTATACTCTCCAAATGTCTGCTCTGACTTTCACATTTCTTTATTCAAACCAAATTCTCTTTTATTTATTCTGTAAATATGTGGTGAACTTATACTATGCAACAGATAGAGAACAGGCAATTGAGTAACAATAAGCAAGCAATAAGATTTACCATTTAATGGCAGTTAGTTCAATGGTTTCCATAATCTTGTGAATGACATGACTCCATAAAACATTACAAATGTCAAAGTCTAGTGGATTTCACAGATGCCATATAATATTCAATATCTCCGCTTGGATAGTTCAGCAATATTGAATTTATCATCTTACTCCAATATCTGACCTCATATATTTCTCCTCCTGAGTTCCATATTCAATGAAAATATTCAAATGCTTATGCAGGAACCTGAATATCAAACTGACTTTTCTTCTACCAATTTTTAAATCATATTCATTCAACTTTCTCAACATCTCTAGAATCTGTTCACGGTCCATCTTCACTTCTACTGTTGTTATTCACATACCTCCATTTCCTTTCTCTATGAATACACTAGGACTGGATATTTAAGAAGGGCTACAGAAGTCCATTGACCCAAATATATAATTCTGTTCCTTATAAGAACCACAGAAACTAAATTTCCTACTCTTATTTTCTTCTCCCTTTCTTCTCCTTTTTTTTAAGATTTTATTTATTTATTTATTTATTTATTTATTTATTTATTTATTTATTTATACAAGCACTGGGTATAGTCAGAATCACGGGAGGGTGAGAGAATTCACCAGAGCCAGAGCAGGGAGCAGAACAGGCAGAAGGACCGAAGTACACTGCTGAGGGGAGCAGCAGGGGCAGGAGAGGTCTGCGCGCCATGTGGGACCCTCCTCTGGTGGCCGGGGAGCGGCCGGGGATCGAACTGGTGCTGCAGAGGCTGTGGGCAGCTTTGCAACCCAACGCTCAACCGCTGCACCACCAGGGAGGCCCTTCCCTTTCTTCTTAACATTCTTCAAAGGTAAAGAGAAGTAGGCCTAAAAAAGACACTTAGAATGGGAGGATGTTCTCCCTGGTGACTCAGATATACATAAAAGATAATTAAGATATAAAGCTACCTGAACTCTAAGACATAAATCTGAAAGATTTATTTTGAGCTGGAAAAGAATAGTTTCAGAGCCTCCCTGGTGGTGCAAGGGGTTAAGACACAACCTATGAAGCTGTCTGCAGCTACTGCAGCACGAGTTTGATCCTTGGCCAGGGAGCTACCCACATGGCACAGCAGACCTCTCCTGACTCGCCCACTGCTCCCCTCAGCAGTATATTTCAGTCAATCTGCCTGTTCTGTTCCCCACTCTGTCTCAGGTGAATCCTCTTACCCCCCACACCTCTGGCCTGTACCCAGTTCTTGTATCATAAATGCGAATAAATCTTAGTGGAACATAAAGCAGAAATGAGTTGCATGAAGTTGATTTGAAAACCTACTAGTGTCAGGTGTTCCAGTGAACTCATCATATGGTGGGGGGAGGAGCATGCAGATAGACATATGGATCCAAGACAATTACCAACATCAAATTACATGAGGGTATTTCAGGGTTCCTGAGACCTTTTCATGGGTTCTGCAAATCAAAAGTGTTCGCATAATAATAAGACATTTTTGTCCCTTTTGCTCTCATTTTTGTATGACTATAACAGACTTGAAAACTCAAACATTGGAGATTTTCTAAAATGTAAACCACCCTTAGTCCTCCAAAGGACTTTTTGTCTTGGAAAATGAAGTTATTTTTCATGAAAAACATATTTATGTTAATAGGAATGGATTTATTCTGATTTTTAATAAATTAACAAACATTTTAAAGGTCTATTTTAATTCCTAGTAGGTTAATTTTATTAAATACATAACAGGAAGATACTGAATGCACACATTTTTTAGTATGACAGAGTTCTGAGTGCAAAAGGTTTGAGAACTGCTGATACATAACGTGATATAAAAATCATAAGAGGACATACTAGCTATCATATTTCTCTAGAGAAGAAACAAATCCAGTAATGTGTGATGACCATATTTAATTTAGAGCCCATACTACCATCTGTCAGTCAGTCTTCCAGGACTGCACTGCTAAGACAAGGAAAGTATCATACCCAGTACATCCATGTAAATGTAACAGCAAGATTTTGACAGGTGGTTGAGGACACTCCTTGAAGGACACCCTACTGACCCTTTCTTTCTCATATCATCAATTCAAAGAGTATTGTTATTTGATTCTAGTGGAAAGTTACTTTATAGGATGTATATCTACAGCACATATTGGTTGTGTACATATGTAGTACATATGTCTACATACATATTGGTTGACAGAAGAGGAAAATAAAGAGAATCTTGGTGCACTTATCTTTCTCCAATCTGTTTGCAGGTGTCCTGTTTCAGCTAACTCTCAACATTTGTTGTGGGGCATGTCCAGATGACATGCAATTGTATTTTATAAAAAAACCAAATGATCAATGGATTTTTGCCTAAAGTTCAGTAGAAAGCATTGCTTCAATCTGGTGGCCTAGGCTATTACCCTGGTAGCAAAGTATTTCCATGAATAGAAGTATTTGACTACTCTCTTATTCAAAGTGACTGTCTTTTATTCTGAAAGACTGAATACAAGGTCAGTGCAAGTGTCCTCAGTGTCTTGGGAGAGGATTTTAAGGTTTTTCTTTTTAATAGACTTTTGCTAAGAGTAGCAAAGGCACCATAAAAAGAACAGTTAATGCAACTTGTTTTCTTCATTACCAAACTTAATATAAATACTTCTACATGAATGTTCTTCCCTTCTCTTTTTTATTTATTCATGAAGTCTATCTTTCCTACAGTTAAGGGGTGATGATATACAAGAGTAATTTCAGAAATGATTATGAGAACAGTAATGCAATAATATTTTCACCCCCGCTAATATGATTATTTATAATTCAAAATTTCAAAAATAATAAAATTATGAATTCAGGTTAATCCTTAATTTGACCTACATTAAGTAATTATGTAGAGATGAAAGCATAGATAATTTCAAAGTTTTAGAAGGCTTCAGCTTAAGTTAATGAGATTTCAGATTTTACATTATGATATACCATTTTTTTTCCTTTACCTCAGGTATCAATCTCATCAGGACCTGTTTACTATACAGTTTGCCAGGTAACAGCCTTACCTAGCTGGTTCTACCCCTTCTCATTTTGGGTTCTGTGAGCATTTGCCCCTTACATGCAGATCATGTTTTTGTGAGAAGCCACAAAGTGACTTTTTTAAAGCTCTCAAAGCTTCCTCATTATCCTTTATGGGCTGTGCAGAAAACATCTCAACTACTAGACATTTAACTGTAGTGCAGTAGAATGGGTTTGCTGGCCCCTCCAGATCGTCGGGTAAAAAGCTCTGTTCATAAGCAGTTTCTGTTTTTTTTTAAATGACCCTCAAGAGGATCCTTCCGGTCCACTTCAGTTCCCCTTTTTGTGTCCCATTGATTTCCCAGACTTTAGGAACCAGTCCTCCAATGCTTTTCCATTGGCTCTTTCCCCTGCATTCTAAAGGGACACGTTGTCACTTCTGCAGTAAGACAGCAATATCTTAAGAAATAACACACCATTTATAACAGTACAGTTTACAATAGCATTTCCTGCAAAAAAGAAGGTGCCTCTCCCAGAAAGAGAAGAGAATTTCTGCACCCCATTTACTCTCAAAACTACAAGCAACACCCTTGTTTCTTGTCAATAAAAAGGAAGATAGAATAGAGTAGCAATCACAATGCATAAATGATATTATTTGTCCCCAGAGTGCATGCCAAACAGTAATTCACTCAGAGAGTGCACATGAATTATGAATGGCAAAAATCACAGGGAGGAGACTTCAGTGCAGATACACTCCCCACTGCTGGTCCATGAGCATTTAAAGCCAGAGAAGGAACACAAACTATGTGATGAGAATGCAAAGGTATATAATTTACTTTTGATAGCTTTACTGCTCTAAATCTTCTTTTAAGCAAGTAGGGACACTAGAGAAATTGTGAATCTGAAAATGCAAAATTGGTTAAATTTCAGTAGTGAACAAACTCATCAGTATGAAGTCTTAAAAAGAAAGTAAAAAAAATAACTCATGTGAGTGGTGGGATTTTCAAATAGGCCCTGTTGGCCTCAGCCAGCCCTAAAATATCACAAAAACAAAGGAAGAACAACAGAAGTTCTTGGGTGCCAAACTACACACAGAAGTGGAAGACTGAAATATAAGCCCACAGAAAAACTCAGACAGTTACATTGCATTTGGTAATGTAATGGTGTGTGCGCAAAAGAACTCTGCTTTGACCTGAAACTCAGGGGCAAACCCATTATTGTTTCTGTTGCTGAGAAAAAAAAAAAGTATTCTTACAGTAATATAACATATTTTTATATTGTCCAGTTCTTTTTAAGACTGTGATAAAAAAAAATGTAGTCATTTTCCAAAGAAAAGTCATGGAATGATCAGATCATAAGTTCTATAAATAAAAACATGCCAGAGACCTTTAGTCTTGTCTCAGAAAACAACAGTATTCACGTGTCCTGTTTTCTTACTTTTTCCTCCAGCATTTTCCTTGAGGTTCTTTTGAACTACGTAGTCAGAAGGAATTGGGAGGGTAACGAGGAAAGAAATACTTTCCTCTTAAAGAAAAAAAAAATAATTGTATAGAAGAGTTTCTTCCACACACACACACACCTCACCCCAAAAGGCAGTTTGACTGAGTCGAAACAGAATTATTATCAGGAAGCATGTGTTCCGAGAAAAAAGGAAAAAATAAAAAGGCAAAGACCCATCTGAATGATCCTAGTTAAGGGCCTTACCAAGGAGACAGCTTAAGTTGTCTTTGGAAACTGGTGAGTCGCCCTGCTTGGCTGAGTTTGAATTGAATGTTCCCGAAGTAACATTTCACAAATAGGGATACCCTTCCCTTCCATTTCACACTGCTCTTTCCCAAAATAGCAACGCCATTTAACAATATTTCATATCAAGACAATTTACATTGTAGAATTATTGTAGTCTTAGTGCTTCATTAAAATTAAAAAAAAGTTAAATCCCTGTTTTGTTGAACACAAGAAATGAATAGTAAATATTGATTTAGAATGAATGCAAACATTTCCCTAGGAGTGGATAATTACTGCCTTTCTATGCAAAACACTTATATTTGAAGAAGCACTTCACTTACTTTGCCATGCGGTATACATTCTTCAGTACATTTTAAATTATACGTTGTCCTGGACAGTGTCTGCTCTATAATTTCTTGTGTCTCTACACCAGAGTCACTATGTAATTTTAAACTACAAAGTTTCTGCCAATTAGGAGAATAGGCTTAACTCTTTCTCTTTCCTGGGTTCACAAACCCTTACAGGAGATCTGGAAAACCATAGCACTGATGAGCTCAGACCTGGAGCAACTTGTTCTCTGCTTTTAGCTATCAGAAATGCCACCAGTAAGTGACCACAGATTTATAAAACAAAGACTAAATGGAATGTAGAATTTATGTATCTATGCCAGTTAACAGCACATCTCAATGACATGAACTAAATAATTAACATCAAAAATTTTAAATGAATCATGAGTGGTTTGAATACTTGTTATTGAAAAGGTCTAGTTAAATTAGGGACCATAATACTTTAGAACATAGCTTTTGCCAAAACCTCTGTAACAATTTTCTCCCTCTGCCAAGATATTTGCAACATAGCACTATTTAAATTATGTGAAGGAACATATTTAAATCATTTCAATACCACCTATATTGGTGGTGATTCAATCAAAAAGTTGATGCTAGCATGTTGTAATTGGATTCTTAAATATAGGAATATTGATACAAAATTATACATCTATCACATGCATCACAATGTTCATGATTTTATCTATATGTGACCCTTCATTAAAGTAAAAAATAATTGAAAAATAATCTGTTAGAAAGATTAAAGTAGCCCCCATTCTGTTCTGTTTCATGAAGTCAGTATTTTTATTAAAAAAAAAAAATCCAGGGCCCCCCTGGTGGTGCAAGGATTTTAGTTTCTGCACTGTGAAGCTTTCTGCAGCCACTGTAACATGAGTTCGCTCCCCAGCCAGGGAGCTACCCACATGGTCAGCAGATCTCTCCTGCCTTGCTTGCTGCTCCTCTCAGTAGTATATTTCAATAGATTTACCTGTTCTGTTCCCGACTCTGTCTCTGCTGAATCCTCTCACCCCTGTACCTCTGGCCTGTACCCTAGTTCTTGTATGCATAAATAAATATACCTTTACAAAAAAAAAAAAAAATCCCACACAAAAGTGATAGAGTATTTGGTTTCGTCTGACTTAATCCACTTAGTGTAAATGCCCTCAAAATGGTGGTTTTGAGGGATTAAGGGGAGGAGACATGGGGGCGTTCATCAAAGGGTATAGATTTTCAGTTATAAGAAATGCTGAGGCTCAAATATATGGCATGGCAACTATAGTTAATAAGACACTATCAGCTGGTTGGAAATTACTCTGAGTAGATCTTAAGCAATCTCACTACACACACATGTAACTATGTGCACCGATGCATATGTAAATTAACTTGATATATACTTATCAAAGCATAATTCTGTACATTTTAAATATATACAATTATATTTGTCAAATATTCTTTAATAAAATTGGGAAAATAAAAAATAATTTTAAAAGAGAAAGATTAAAGTGTATGAAAAAATAAAAACAAAGGGTTATTAAATTTGGGGTCAAGTTACTCTGCCTGAGATAAACAAGGCTAAGTGATTAAATATATGACTAGAGCAGTATGCCTTGCTTCCATAGAATTATCACATTCATATCATGTGTGATATAGTCTCTTTTACTTTTTCTGAATTCAAATTGCATGTAAACATCAATTTCTTGAATATGTTAGAGTTTACAATATAAGAAAAAAAATATTAGAGGAACAATGACATTTCAGTGATTATATTCATAGCAACTGCACTTGTAGATCTAAGATTCCTGCTTTTGCAGTATCTTGTGGCATTCACCAAGCTCCCTAATATTTATACCGTCTCCTATTACTAGTTTATTTCAAACCAACTTGCCAGCTCACAAGAACTGCCGGGGGTTTTCATTAAAAATACAGTTCTCAAGACCTTATTCCAGAGAGTTTGACATGATGAATCTGGAACAGGGCCCAGGAAACTTGTTTTAATGTTCCAGCTAATTTTTATGATTTAGTCTGGTATGTGTGGTTCTAGACCTTCAGCTAACCATCCTCTAAATTCAATGTTATTTTTAATTTTTGCAACCAGTATTTTCATTAGTGGAGCTTAAAGGCAAAGGGCAAATCTGTCGTCCAGTCTTCTAAGTGAGAAAGCCTCCCCTCAATGTTTCAGTATAAAAGGCAAGCACAACCAGAATTGATTTTAATTAATAACAATGTAAAAACTAATTAATACCAGACTTGTTTCTTGTTGAAGGCTTGAGAGATGTGTGTTTTAAGGGACAGGAAACTATGAGTTACCCAAGTGCATGTGAATAGCAGTGGGTACATAAATGGACACAGAACTGAGAGGACCAGACCAAGAAATTAATGTTCCTCCATCATAAATAAGGCTAAGTTTTGCTCTTTGGATTACGTGGATCTTGCTATGTTAATTTTTTAAATGCAAATGACAAAGTAATACTTGAGCAGAGCCTGGCGAATTCACTAGCACATAGAAAATTTTTAAATGCCATATTCAATTGCAACTATGTGTATCACCCTAACTTGATTGTGTCTCCATAGGTGTTTTGGAAAAGAAGATAGTAGACAATCTAGGTGATGTCAATAGTAATATAAATGGCAATAGCCAACATCAAGAGACATAAATAGCAAATAGTCAAATTTTTAAAATCACACGCAAAAAAATGGGCATGTTAGTATGTTTGACTGTCTGTTGTCCCTCCACATTCCTAACCACTTTAATCAGTGAATTTTGTAGGAATGTTTGTCTTCTTTAGTGTATTTGTTAGCAGCCTAGGCAACATGCCAAAGCTCTTACTAAAATAAGAAACCCTAGAACAGGGTCTAAAGGCAGCCTGTAACTCCACTCATTCACTGGCATTAAAAATGAACTCATTTTATCTAATCTAAGTCACCGTTGACTTCCCAATTTTAGGAATGTTAAAACATGAAAAAATAAATGTGCATCCTAGAATCTATAATATGGAAATTCAAAATAAAACAACAAACAGAAGCCTCTTGAAGCTTTAAAGGTATTTATGTAAAAAAAAAAAAAAGATAGCTCAACAAAGGCCTGCCATGGTCAACCACCAAGTCAGTTCCCAGGGCACTGGTGCTAGTGGAAGTGACAGTTGCTTAGCCACTTTTTCATGGCAAGAGAATCTTTGCTCTCTCAGATGAAGCTGTGACAGGCAATGGGATAAGGGCAGCTCTCATAGCAGATCTTGGAGCATCCAGATTGGGGAACTGTAATTCTTTCACCACCAAAAAGAAAGAGATTCTGCTACTCTTACCTCCAGAATATAGTATATGTTAATGATTCTTAACCACTATAAGTTGTTGCTTCTCTTTTCTATATGACAATCTTATTGAACTCACCCCTTGCTCCTTCCCATTATCCATAGGGGAGAAATCGTAAACAACATTTAGCATTGGATGAAGGGCCATGAAATTGTCCCATCTGTGTCAGACTATAGGCAAATACCCCAGAAATCTCCTGAATGCTGTTAGAGAGTGAGGTTTGGATTTGAATATCTTTTGGGAGGGTTGAATGTGTTGATGGCATTCAGAGGCTTGAATAAATTTAGTCAAAAGCATTACAAAGTGTTCATATATTAAGAATATATGTAGAGAAAAATCAATCACATGTAATAACTTATAATTGTATTCCCTTGCAGATATTTGGGAGAAAAATCTAGCCTTTATTATGGGAATTATCTGCACCATATCATATGATATATATTCTCTAGAAATGCTAGCTGTAAGATCACCTGCATTTTAAGATGTATTTGCTTTATGTGGAGGCAGATTGTCTGATATTTATCCACGATAAAAGAATGTAAATCCTGGTGAGTGAATGGGAGAGAGTAAAAAATGTGTGTATACTGGCTAGAACAGTGATTATCAAAAAAGTCAAGATTAACAAAAAGTGTTAATTGACACTTTTGACAGAGAAAAAGGAACACTTGTTCTCTGGTCCCAATGTAAACTGGTGCAGCCAAGATGAAAAACAAAATATTAAAAATAGAACTACCATAGGATATAGCAAGTCCACTTCTGGGTTCTTACCCAAAAACTATGAAAACACTGATTCAAAAAGATACATATACCTCTATGATTAATGCAACACTATTCACAATAGTAAAGATATGGAAACAAGCTAAATGACAGATGACTGAGTTTTAAAATGTGGTATATATACACAGTGAAATACTACTCAGCCATAAAAAAAGAACAAATTTCATTTGCCACAAAATGGATGGAACTTGAGGGGATTATGCTAAGTGAAAAAATCACAAGGAGAGAGATAAATACCACATGACTTCACTCATGAGTGGAATATAAAGAAACAACGCTATGGAATAAATAAAATGAAAACAAATGCTTGGACTCTGACAGCACAAAGGTGGTTAACAGAGGGTACAGGGATGAGGAATGGAATAAGAGGTCTTTTGGCTGTTGGTGGATGGTATCTAGACATGTGCGGTATGATATGTACAGCATTTCTGGTATAAAACTAAATATCTGAAAAGTTTACAGTGTTGTAAGTCAATATTTCCTCACTGAAAAAAAGTGGGAGGGCTGTAGTGTAGTAGGTGTGGAAGAGGAGAGAGGAGAAGTAATGAATTGTTGACAGAATTCTTAGAAACAAGAAAAACTGTAAGAGAATGTTTGAGTTGGTTTTCAGTCACTGTCAATTGATAAGAGGCCTCATTAATACAGAATGAATTGACTTTTGATTCAAATTTCACAAGAGTTTTGCAAAGGTGGGGTAAAATAAGAAAACCCATATTGATTCACTGCCATAAAGTCATTGAGAGTGAAAAAGAAAGCAGATTTCCTATCTTACCTCCACAGAGATACCAAATCTAAATTTACCAAGATACACAACCAGGAAATATGTTGCTCATGAGGTCACTAGTCAACAACCACAAAAGCTGACACTTTATTGAATTCTTATGACGTGCCGATCATTACAAACCGTTAATGATATGTCTGTATTAACTCCTTCTTTCCCCTCAACAACCAAAGTAGTTTGGTTTACTGACTCTATTATACAGACGAGAAAACTGAGGCTTAGAGAAGATGAACATTTTGCACAAGATCACAGTTAGTTGGGACAGGAACTCAGGCTGCTTTTACTCATCCATTTCCTTAACCACCAAGTTCAGCTTGGGACATGTATGGCACCTTCCCAAATACCAGTGGAATTCTTTTATTTATCTCATATCCAAGTCCAGAATGAAAGAAAAAAATCATGATTTCCTGCGGCAAACAATGCCACTAACATTTCTACATTGGTATTATTCAGCAAACTGTTTTCACTTAATGAGATGGTGAGACTACTCGCCACGTAAACATTAGACAACATTTTCCGACCGACACAAATCCAACCAGAATTATACCAAAATAATAAATATTAAAAGAGGTGGAACTTGTTATTATTAACTCCACTTCCAGATTTATTTCAAAACCCGATGGAACGGTAGTTCAGTGTTATGTACTAGAAGAAAATCTACTTTATTTGCTATTATTTTAGGACTGATGCTCAAACTTACCCTACTTCAGTCTTGTGATGGGATGCCCTTCAGAAAGTTGAATGTTCAAAGGAATGTTACTTCTGCAAACAGCATTCTTAAGGTCAAAGGATAAAATGTCACAGTTGTGGAGAAAGTTGTGCATCTACCAGGAAAATATTCATCAGCCTACCCAGTTGGTCATTCACATTGCTCTTGGCTATTTGGACATATTTAAATATGTATTAAAATACCCATGAGATCTCTAATCTTAATTTTACAGCTTGAGAAAAAGATGCTCAGTGAAAGTTATTTTCAGGTATAAAATTAGAAGCTCCTTTAACTCCTATGCCTCATGTTTTACATGGGGCTAGGCAAAGAAATCAAATGATAATAATTCCAGAAACTACAGATTAGAAATGATAGTAAAGCAGCTGCATGCCAGTTTCTTGTTACAAGTTCCAGTGGAGACCAAAATTCAACGTGACTGAGAGAACATGGAGTGTGGAGGGGAAATCTCCCAGGATAATCAAGGCATATATTTCCAAGTCTATTTCCCCCCACAGAACTGTTTTGTTTTCTCACATCAATAAGCCAGAATAAAATGTGGATCCCATGATCAAGCTGGCAGAAGCCATGCTCCCTACCTGGATGCTCGCAAATTGTAAATCACAACTTTACAAGGATTTAACTTTTCCCTTTCCAAAATAATCAAATGTTGTGGTGAGGGGGCCACTAATCATGACAAAAAATATACTGCAAATTCTTTCTTTTGGTGCCAAGTCCAATAAGTTCTCTGAGTGAAATTAGATGCACGATCTTATTCCAAACCACAGCTTCCCTTGGGGATGTGCAAATCTCAAGTGGGGGCTGAAAGGCCAGTTGTATCAAAGCCCAGGGTTACACCCATTTTTTTTCTTTTTTTTTTTTTTTCCCTTTTTAACTACTGCCTGTAGTATAAACGTCTTAGGCCCTACTACTTTCCAGTCAAATCAGCACTTCATACTTTCTACATTCTGTCTCTAAAATAGGGGGCAAGTCTGTGACTTCTGTTAGTTTCTCACAGTTTTTGTTTATTTTAAGAGATTCTCTACTGAATTCTAGGGCAAGAGAGGGAGAGAGAGGTGCAGACAGAAGGGGAGGAGGGAGAGGAAGAGAATGAAATTTGTTATATTGCAAGCAATTAACTACTGGCTCCATCTCTTAGATCTGCAATATCACAGAATTAGAGATGGAAAGACCCATTAGGTCATCCCATGTTCCCTGAGCCAACACACCACTCTTCCCTACTGTTGATGATCTCTTCTGAGAGGCTTTAATATGTTTAAAGGGTAGCCAATGATAATATAGTTCCATTTTGTTTCTTTGTTCCATGCAGTCTGTAATATTCTAGTGCCATATTCTAATATTTCTAAGGATGGCTATAGGGTGACTTCTCAAAGGACACTATGACTGCCCATTAAAAATGAAAATATTTGTGCCTTCCAACAAAACATTGTTCCATAAGTTCAGCATGGAAGCATCCATATACAAAATTTTAACAAGTCAATATTTAGTACCAGGGTTGGAAATGTTACATGTAACACAATTTTATATAGACGTATTCCATATATCTAGTAGATTATACCACAAATATAACTGTGAGTGTGCATATATGTTCCCATAAAGTGCATACAAATACTCATCATTACCCCAGAGTGTTTCTGTTTCCTAAAATTTGTGCCAAATGCTGCATAATTCACCAAAATGTGATCCAAAATATTTAAGGTTATGTTTTTCACAATTTCTTCTTATCTTTCTTAAGTCACACATTTTAAATGTCAACTTGCATAGAGAAATATTTAATTTCAGGGATGCTTCTCGCTCAGGAAACACTTTAACTCTTCCTTAAGTATTTTTTGTGTTTTGTTCTTTGTTCTTTCACTAAGGAAACAGAATGTTTTGGTTAATATTTTATGTGCCAATAGTGAGATCCTGAAGTTTTAGACTACCAGTCTCATCACTTGGGGAAAAAAAGTACACTTAGAAAACCTAACTTGAGGAATGAATACCTCCTGTGTTCTTGAATGAATACCATCTTAATCCATTACCTTGGAGGTTAAATGCAGAAGATCAAATCAAGACTTTATTTGAAAGCATAGCATCCATGATGTTTGAGGCATAGTAGGCACTAAATACATTTAGTTCTTTTCCTTAATGTGCTAAGGCTCAGGGAAGGCAGTTTTTAACAAACATGATAATTTTAATGAGAGGGAGAGATTATGGCAACAAGTGAGGTAACAGAAACAATACAATAAAAGGAGCAGAGATTAAGAACAAAGGAGCAGAGATTAAGAAATTTTTAATTTCTTAAAAATAAGGATGGTCATAAAATTAGTGTTGGATAGTTTATATAATACTCTTCAAGAAAGAGAGTCTTATTTACCATCACAATGTATATAATAGAGGTATTCAATACACTCTATGCAGATTACAAACTAGAATTACATTGGGGGAATTTAGGGAAGTATGTACGGGCTCCAAAACCCTTCAGGCTCTTCCTCACTCTTGTTGGAAGTCATTGACGTTATTGTTTCTTTCTGATAGGACTCTTCTCATGACTGGTGCCTAGAAACCCTCCCTGCACTCAAAGAGGCTTCCTGCAGCACTGTGATGAAAGAGAGTCCCTCCTTAAAACCAATACAGAACACTGCTGATTAAGTTCATACCTCTAAAAAGAAACATTCATAGTTTTGTTCATTTCTTTGTTTAACAGGCAACTTAAAGAGCAGCCACAGTGTTAGGGTTGAGAAGTTGACCTCTAAAACCAGCATTCCTAACTAAATTCCCTGTTGCAGCATTTACTATTGGCTTCTCTTTGGCAAGTTGTTTGCACTCTCTTCCTTATCTGTAAATGGGGAAACGTTTCCACTTCATAGTCTTGGTTAGAAGAGTAAATGGGTTAATACATGGAAAGCATATGATAACTAACATGTAGTGTGCTCCCAACAAATATGCAGTGTTATTGTTGCATTATCTTCCTTTATGTTTCAAAGTCTAGCTTAATGTCTGGCACAGGACTGGTACTCAGTAAATGTGTATTAAAGAAATTAAAGAATGAATATTCTGACGAAAGTTCCTAGGGGAAGCTTCCAACAATTGGAGATGTTGTTCTCTGAGGCCGTATTTTCCTATCAGACAACAGAATTGCTGAAATAACTCACAGAAAGGTTTTAGATATCATTCTATAATATACTAGTATAAAGGAGGTCACTAGCTAGCCACATAGCTCTATTCCAACTGGAAGATTCCAATGTTGATCTAAGGTAATGCTCCCACTACTTTTCTTCTTTGGGTTCTAGTTTTCCAAAGATAAAATACAGGTTTTTTTGGTTTTTTTTAAAGTCACACTTTTTTTTTTAAAGATTTTATTTATTTATTTATTTATACAAGCACTAGGTACAGTCAGATGAGTGGGAGGGTGAGAGAATTCACCAGAACAGGCAGAAGGACCGAAGTACACTGCTGAGGGGAGCAACGGGAACAGGCAGGAGAGGTCTGCGCGCCATGTGGGACCCTCGCCGGCAGCTGGGCATCGAACGGGTGCTGCAGAGGCTGTGGGCAGCTTTGCAGCCCAGCACTCAACTGCTGCACCACCAGGGGAGGCCCAAAATAAAGGGTTTTGACTGATAATTTCTGAGATCTAACCCATCTAATATTCTATGATTCTACAGGCGACCAGTTAATCTGTTACTATATCTTTCCTACAGCAATTCCAGTAGAAGAGTTTTTAATTTGAGAACCTCAGTAATTTAGTTCAAATAGCACCCAAGGGCAGGAATCCCTGACCACAGGTGACTGTGCTGTTGTCATTGTTACTGGCTGGCAGGAGTATAAACAGTCCATTTCCCACATGATCTCTTTTCACTCCTGTGTTCTTCACGTCCCATCTTCCTCAGCAAGACAGCCTTGCCTTGTGCAGCCACAAAGTAGAGGAATTCCACCCCCACAGCACTGCAGAAATTAGAGACAGAAAACCCCGCTTAGGTCCTACAAGCCACACCCTTTCCAGTGAGGGACCACCCTCTTCAACTGACATTTCAGATCTACTTCTGGCTCCAATATGTGGCCTTGCTTTGGTTGTTCCTGTATATGGTTTGGATACCAGGTTAAAAACATTCTGGGATCCTTTGAAAATAAAGATTCTATGTAAAGTTATATTGCTATCTTGTTCATTATAAAGTCTTTTTTTAAGACTTTGTTAATCTTTGTTAATCTTCCTGGGAATAGTCACAAGACAATTTCTTAAAAAAGAAATTGTAATAACAAGATTTTGACCTGTTTTTTTTTAATCAAAAATGGTAGCCAGCCATTTAGAACATGGCTGATGAATGCCCCAATTGCCCTGTATAAATGTGCAATAAAAATGTTTGTAAACAATTAAAATATTATTTAAAATATTACATGTTAATTACTGCTAATAGATTTGCTCACATTTTCCACATGTTAAAGTATATATTTATTGTCATTGTAAATTCTGTTTATTTTTAATTGTACAACAATGCTTTATTGCCTTTGGATATGAAGACTTATAACTGTTAATTTGCTAAACATTCAACATTTAAAAAATCTGTTTGCTTGTTTTATTGTGTTGAACACACAAATACAACTTAACATTACTCCAGGTGACAAGAAAGCCAACTGATTAACACAAATGTCAATGGAGATTCAACCCAAATCCTTGGCTACCATCCAGTCACTCCTCTGGCTCAAGGACAATTTCATTATTTCTTTGTTTGAAAGTGAACATGAAGATGGGAAACAAAGTCTTAGATGACACGGTAAGTAGCACTTTGCATGCTACAATGCCTCACTGCTCATAAAAAGCTTAAGATAAATAGCCAAGGATAATATGTATTTTTATCATATATACAAGCAAAATTAGCAATATCACACCCATTTCACAGAGGTGAAATCTTCATTTTGGAAAGGGTAACTGGTGACAGAGCCCAGGAAGCACCGAAATCTATGTTCTAAGTCCTAAATCAGAGTCACAGCCACAAGACTCTATTTTCTTAATGAATCACTACATTAGTATTAGGAACTAGAAAGTGTACCACAAAATAGTAACGAGGTTCTGAACTGAGAGACTTTGTTTTCTCCACCTGAAACCATGTTAAAAAGAAGGATTGTGGGCCTCCCTGGTGGCGCAGGCTGTTGAGTGCAGTGCTGTGAAGATGTTCACAGCCTCTGCAGTGCCAGTTCGATCCCCGCTGGCCTCAGAGCAACCCACATGGCAAGCAGACCTTTCCTGCTTCGCCCACTGCTCCCCTCAGCAGTGTATTTCGTCAGTCTGCCTGTTCTGTTCCCCACTCTGTCTCTGGTGAATCCTCTCACCCTCCCAAGCATCTGGACTATACCCCGGCTCTTGTATAAATAAAATTAAAAAAAAAAAAGGATTGTAAAGAGTGATACTAAACTCAATATAGTCTTTAAAATTTTCTATTATTTCAGGTAAGTCAGTAGGCTATATATGTGTGTGTGTGTGTGTGTGTGTATCAGTGAGGTTTCATAAACAATGTACAATTTCCTCATTTTACAAAGGCTACTTTTCATATAGGAAAACTCTAGATAACTGCTGTCAACTCTGGTTCAGCTTAATAATGTAAAGAAACCAACTGTGGTACAGAATTCAGAATAAACTTCAACTTGCAAAATCTTCCAATAAAACAGAGCCCAGTGAGGACTAGAGACATATATACACTACTTAGAAATTTCTAATTTCTAATTTTTTTATAAAACTAGAATAGGTATTCAATGTTACAAACAAAAAAAAGGAGGGGCACTTAAGGAATATAAAGTTATTGAAGAGAACATTGGGAATACCATTTTTTGGATCCATTAAAAAAATAGACTCAGTATAGACTAACAAAAAATTTTAAGGTTATATTTAATAAAAGTCCTTATCAATGACAAAGCAAAGCCACAAAAGGTTCAGCAGTTTAAAACCATAACAGTAAACAAATGAACTAGTGTGGAAGGATGTCAAAATTTCCCTAAAAGGAAGCATTCCTCATAGGAATGCAATCATTGAAGGCAACATAGAAACAAAAACCTATGCCATATTGCTACTGAATTCTTTATTTCTCCATTTAACACATCTGCCCATTTAAACACAGACAACATCTTAAAGTGGGAAGCATTACTAATCTAGAACTTTTGAGTCTTAGAGAACATTTAGGGGCTAGCAGAGAGAGCCCATGAGTCCCATTTGAGTGATTGAGTGATGAGGACCACAGGAACGCTGCTTGGTCACTGTACTGAGAATGCAGAGGCCTCAAAATTGCTCAACAGAAAGAATCTGTAATCAGTTATTGATGTCTGTCATGGCCATAGAAGGAGGAATTCTAAGACACCTACCACTCACTTGATTTTTTTCTGATTCAGGCCAACCCTCTTAGCTGATAGCTGAGGAATCTGAAGCACAGAGGTTGTCTGGAGGTCAGGATAACTGAGGTTAAGGCTGGAGTAATTGGTTTAGATACAGGACAACTTTTTGTAGAATGCTTTGTAGATGTCCAGTTTCTTGTTCTTTTTATCATTGCACTCAAAATGCTGATAATTTGCAATGAGAAAATAGATGTAACTAACACACAGTTACACTTCCATACTAATGTAGGATTAGATGGAATGAATCAGTTTATTAAATCAAAAAAGAAAACTTAATGCTTAGATATATTCTTTAATCTTTTCAAGCTCCTGATAGCTATCTTTCTGAAGATCTGCAAAGAAAACTAATTCTTAGTAAAATTTAATTTCTCTCTCTAGCACATTTAATCCAATGAGTGCACTGTTTTTTCCTAGGTTCCATTTGTAAGCTTTCTCTTGGTGTAAAGAGTTTATAAATCTATCTGATTTAATCCCATTCAGTATGGCACTAAAACTAGTAACGGAGTATAGAGTCACCAGTAATATAACCACTTCCTCTAAAATGCACACCAAAGTGCCCCTAAGTCATCTCAAATCACTGGTCATATTTCCTTGAAGCTTACAGCAAAAGTATGGAATATCCATTGGCCCAATGCTTATCTTCTATAACCATGCCCAACAGAGATTCACTTTTCAGAAATCCAAATGAAATGTTCTTTGTAACCAAATAGTTGCTGTGATGATAACAACTGGCTATCTAATATCTATATCAGCGTAAAATCCAGTATTATTAGGTGTTGATCTCTAATTTCCCTGCAACATTTGGCTTCTTTCACCTTGTACGGAAATGTATTTATTCCTAAACATACAAAAGACTCCTGTTAAGGAAATACTCAAAAACCACAAAGATGGTTTCTAATGGAAGTGCCTCATGTATACTTGGATTCTTCTACCAAATTTTCCAAAATTATCTTTATTAAGTGTTCATTGGTAAATCAATGGCAAGTCTCTATTTTGTTGGGGCTTCTGAAATCCTTTAACACAGACTACTTTTTAAAAAAACAATAGCAGGGGCTAAGGTAATCATAGAGCATATTTTATGACTTTTACTGCTTCGCTTCTCCAGCTGCCCATCGAAGAGATATTTTGGCTCAGGTTTACCTATCATGGCAGCATGGGCCCTTGGGGACCCATGGAAGGTTGTAATGAGGGGCTCCATTAACCAGTTTCATTATTTCAGAAGGCCTGAGGGAATAACACACTCACCAATAATAAGGCTGCTAAAGCTGGAGTGTCAAATTACTTTGCTTTGGGGCAAAATCTTATCAATTTCATATGAAAACTCTTATTACCTCATGCTGATCAGCGTCTCTGATTGGCAACTATGTATGTGTTTGATTAATAAAGTGTGAAATAAAAACAAATGAATTGTTTTGTTTGGACATTAACATTTCTCAAAATCGAAAGTTCCAGGCATAGAAGATAATCAGAGAAGACTAATTTACATTAAGGGCTTAATGTCAATCTATTATCTTTAATAATAATGGTGATGGCAATGCAATGGATAAAACTTATATGGCATTTACTAAGAACCCAGCACTATTTTAAGCATTACCCATATATTAATTCATTCAATTATCACAACAATCATATTAGGTAGGTATAATTATTAGCATAAAGTAGGGTTTTACAAAGTGAAATGAACAAACTGAGATAGAGGAACCTCAAATGACATGCCCAAGGTCATAAAGATAATAAATTCTGGAGCAAGAATTTGAACCCAGGCAGTAAGGACATAGATGGATGTTCTCAATTCCATGCACTTAATTTCTTCTTTCAGTAAATATTCTGGGTTAGGGTTGCATTTTTAGAGATAACAAAGACAACATAATTTAGTGGGTTTTCCATTAGTAAAATTAGGGACAGTGATAGTAGTTTCTGAAGAGTTGTTGATAAGACTTAATAAATTTTTTTTTCATAAAATTTTAGACCAATACTTGGTACAAGGTAAGTTCTGTTAGCTATTTGCCAGGGTTTCCTCTTGAGTACAAATCAAACTCCTAAGGCCAGGTTCTCTCCTCTGTTGAAAATGAAGAATGAGGGGCCTCCTTGATGGCGCAAGGGGTTAAGCATCAGCACTATGAAGCAATCCACAGCCACTGCAACACAAGTTCAATCCCTGGCCAGGGAGCTAACCCACATGGCACAGCACACCTCTCCTGCTTTGCCCTCTGCTCCCCTCAGCAGTATATTTCAGTACATCTGCCTTTGCTGCTCTCCACTCTGTCTCTGGTGAATCCTCTCACCCCTTCTACCTCTGGTCTGTACCCCAGTTCTTGTATGCATAAATGAATAAATCTTAAAAGAAAATGGGGAAATGAACTAACTTCAAAAGTAACTTGGATTTGTCTATCAATATTCAAGGAAATTCAATCGGATGCCTAAAAACAAACCACTAAGGAATCACACTGGTAAGAGCTCGGTGTGAACATTCTCTGCAAACAGGGAAGGGGAAAAAAAAAGTGTAGGAACTACAGTTTGAGAAGAGGTACAAGAAACCACAGACTAGAGCAGTGCCAGGGACCCTTACTGAGTTTTTCTTTCTTCCCTACTTCTTAACAAAAACTCCTCTGAGACTGGCAATTTACCACTAAATCGGTGTGCCTAGAAACAAACTTTTAATCTACAACATCCCCCACGTGATCTGTGACTTCCTGGGACTAGCCTATCACAGCATAATATTATTCAGTTTTAATAAAACTCCATCCTTTGAAGCTTTGTTGTGGAGGAGAGTAATTCCACAACAGCTTTGAAGTATACTCCCTTAAATAAAGTAAAAAAAAAAAAGCCATTGTTTATTTCACTACTATTTAAGAGTTAATGAGAGATTTGCACCTGTACAGCTGTTGTGGACTGAAACGAGCTCACGGAGTGAATGTGTTTTCTGCTGGAGACAGTTGTAAATGCCTTGAGTAAAAACACTGAGGACTGCTAATGGATAGGTTTATTTTAAAGCATGCCATCTGCTATCAATCATAGAGAAGTATAGGAAGCAAGTTTGGCTGGGCTCCCTCCTTGTGAGCCTGATAAAGACAGGGCTGCAGGACTCGGGAACATTGAGTCCTCAAGAGAATAAAACATCAAACCTACTCAGCAGCTCCACTAACAATAATAAAAATGCCTCTGCCTAAAGGTGACATTCTGAATTTACGATTATTTGTGTCTATAAAGTGTATTCTTTGGCTCCTGACTCATTCTGACTGTCTCACTCTGAGAACAATACATTAAGCCTGCCTGGAGTAAATGGAAATCCTATCCTTTTATTAAGCCAGCAGCCAGTACCTGAGACGATCTAATGCCCTGTAGGATCGCAGGAAGATTTTCAGCTTTGTTCTATTCCTTTTTGAAGACTTTTTGTGAGAAAATGACAAATGAAATCTATGATAATGCACTAAGATACATAAATAATATCAGCAAGTTCATGTTTCCTAAAAGACAAAGTAAAATAAAGGATTGAATTGGAACTAATCCTACTATTCTTCTAACCATGTGCCCATTACAATGCTGTTGGAAAAAATACATATTAGAAATGTGTTATGGTGAAATTTAGAACCGGTTGCTCAGAATTGTTATGATTTTTATGCCGTATAGATGAAGCATGTTTTCAAGAGGACAAACATTTTTTTTTTCCCTCGGAAATCTTCCAGCTGTAGAATCATAACCAATATTACTTTCGAAAAATGGATCCCAAAGTATTCCTTGAAAAATGTCGAGACTCGTTTATTAAGAGTACTGCCTGCTGAAATCCTCAGTGGATGAAATGAGTTGTAGTGACACTGGAAACTTCTGTGGTTTATGATACTAGATTCTGCTGCAAATCTGCAGGTTAAGTTAATTCTACTGTTTGCCTGAAAAATGGAGTTGTGAGTGTTTAGGGAAAACCCACCTGGCCAGCAAACTCAGGAGTCTAATTAAAGTTAATAGAGAAATTAAAAGAGGAAAACATTGGCTGAGTAGTGGTGAGAAGAAATGTAGAAGAAATAGAAATTCAGGGCAGGAACTTGCATTTCTGTATTACGCATTGGCTAAATATACTCCTTCCTACAGACGTGAAAAGGAATTGGTATTATTTGACTTTCTATAGATTAGGGGTGATATGTTACAGTTCAATAAGTGATCTTCATGTAAAAGAAAATTAATGTTTTAAGTTAAGTAGTAACAAAGTGGAAATAATGGTTCAATCAATGAGTCGGTACATTTGCAGATCTGCTCTGTTCTCAGCACTCTGCTAGGTTCTGGAATATTTGTACATTAATATTAGTAAATTATCATTCATATTAGTACTATATGTATTATTGGTAAAGGACAGCATCATTGCCTTTCATGGAGAAAATTATTTAACATTGAATTGAATCAAATTCCAGAACAGTATTACAGAGCCAATATGAAGAGTTAAATCCTTAGACAAAGAAAATAAAAGTGCTATAATAGTTTAGAAAAGAGGGAGAAAAGCAAAGACTGCAGTGTCAGAAACAACTTGTTAGGAAGCTTTGCATCATATTCTCAAAAAAACAAAGGAGATATATGAGTAAAGAAACCCTATAATTCACACTTAAAATGACATAAAAGATGTTTACCTATTGAAATTGCTGTGTAGTTTTTGGTGCAATCCCATGATTAAATGTCGAGGCAAATAAGAATACTTACTAGGCAGAAGGGAGCACCACCAATGATTTAATCCTCTGACATGAGTGAAGGCCAAATCAAATTTACAGACAAATCTCACAAGAAATGTATATGACACAACTGAAGTAGGCAAGGCCAGAGGTAGGCAGTCAGGGAAGAGCCCCCATCTCATCTGAGCTTTACCCAGTACAGTATATCTGTGCCATGAAGCGAGGAAAGGTTAGTGTCAAAAGATTCTCCAATTTACCTAAGGAAGTTAGAGATTTGGCTTTTAAGTAATACTCCCCAATTAAAAAAAAAAAAAAAAAAACAACTTTGTGGTCAAACTAAACACCTTACCACTCACTGCTCTGAGTTTTCAATAGTCTGTGTCACAGAGAAGCCTGAATCTCTGATTCTTGGAGTCCCGAATATGAGTCTAGGAAGATTGTCAAGGCCTGTATGATAACATCCCCTAGCTTTTCATAAAGCCAATTCTGCGACTGGATTAAGAAGAGCCAGCTTGTTTCTGAAAGTCCTGAAGTTTAGTGTGTTCCTTACACCAGATTTCAAATCCCTGACAAATTATTCAGTGTGGCTCTAAAGAGTCTGTGATGAGGCCTGTGCTGCCATAGTAGACATTAGTGGCCATATCAGGAAGAGAAATACCTGCAGATTAGCACAGAAATGTTTTCTATAAACCAGAATCACTTAATATATTTTCTTTAAAAAAGAAAAAAGTGAGCTAAGATATGGGAAAAGAACTGAAATCACATTTAAACAGTGATTTCTAAAATATTTTGTTTCCAATAAAAAGTTTTGGTCATTAAAATATAGTGAATGTTATTCAGTACTCATCACTTAAATACTCCCTATTTAGAAAGTGCAAAACTGCTGACTGAACTATAAGAAAGTTATAATACAAGTAGGTATCATGAGATATTTGCAGTTAATAGTTAATACTTGCAATGTATGATCTACATGTTGGGGAAGGGAAGAGTTTAAACCAAAATAATCTATTCTTTTGCTTTAGGAAATCTTATTTGATCAAGCCATGGAAGAAAGCACCTATGTGAATTATGTAAATATTGCTGCCTATTCTAACTAGATATAATTCTATACCATCAGGTAATTGTTTCTGAAGAACACATTAATTTGATCAATCAGTATTATTGAATTCTTACAAGGCTGTGTTTTTGTTCCCAGAAAAAATACCTTATTAAAGGTATTTGTGTTACTGGATTGGAAATCATTTATTTTGGTTTACTTCCCTTGCAACTTTGATCAGAAAATCACTAACTTAAAACCACCCATATTAAAAGTCAGATGCAAAAAAACACAACACATTCAAAGACAGAAGTTCTTGTGCATATCAACATTATCTGGCATTGCCTACACAACATGTAAGGGTGCTGTTAATATTGTAATGACTTTTTAAAACATTAATTTAGAACATTAAACCATCCACAATATCAAGAAAAAGGTGACCATTTGGGAGGTAAATTTACCAACGAAATAATCCACATTGTAATAAAAATCAATGATTCAATGATCCATATATATTTTGATTACAATTCTTTTACATAGAATATATATATATATATACACAAAAAAAGAATATATATACACACACAAAAGAATACACACACACACACACACGCCAGGCAAAAGAAAAAAAAATTAGGAATAAAATTCAATTTGTTTTATTGGAATAAACTTTGAACTAAGACCCGTTCTGGTATATCCATGAGCTCTACAAAAGAGTCACCTCTCCTCTGGGCTTCTTCTTTCTCCCCTAGGAAATTAAAGGGTGAAACAAGGTAGTCTAGTAGCCCTCTGTCCTGTGTTGAAATCTTATCTTGTTTTAAACTATATCTATTCTATACTGGTTATACTTATGAAACAAAATTAATATTTTCTTAAATATACTTTTATATGAATAGGTTCATAATGTATAGGACCTGTAGATTTGGCAATTATTTTTTTGTTTTTTATCCCATAAAGTGCAATTTATTTCTTACAAAATAATTTTGCTCCTATCTATATAATATCTACCTATCATCTATCCATTCATCCTACCTGAAATGCCAAGCTATACAGAAAAATCACTGCTAGAAATTTTGCTATATTTCCTATTAGTAATTTACTCTATGTAACTGTACAAAGTTGTCATTGAATTGTATAAGTCTAATTATTTTTTCTCTACTCTGTGTTATGTTAACAATTTTTACGTTCTATCATTGGACATTCTTTAAAAATACAAATGTAAACATTTCTATTACTTGGACATAGAGTTGTTGATTAAACATTCACCAATTGCTGAACATTTAACTTCTCAATTTTTATCTTCCAAAGAAAATTCTTGCTAATAACGGTTAGTAGTCACTTATGAAAATTTCCTTGAGATCAATTCCTAAATATGTATTTGCACTTATTAAAGCTTTTGACTTATAGTGCTACAATGTCATCCAGAAAGTTTGTGCCAGTTTCCTCTGCCACCAGTACAGAAGATTGTCTACTTTAAGCAAATACCATGGTGAGTAGTAAATTAATATAGGGCCTACAACAAGATTTTATGTGGCATTCTGGGCAGTAGCAAAGAGCTCACCTAAATCTCTAATTTTCTCAAACAGTCTTTGAGTATTGAAGGACATTTAAAACTAGGTGCTGTTCCTCTCTCTCTCTCTCTCTCTCTCTCTCTCTCTCTCTCTCTCACACCCACACACCCCACACACACACACACACACACACACACACACAGCCCCCATGGTGATACATGTAAGATGAACCTTCTAATGACAGCAAACAGACTCCCACCGACATACACAATCAGGGGAAGGAGGACTTTCCTGAGACCACTTGGTTATAAGCCAGCTGTCAAGGGGCCATGGAGAGCGAGAGTGAGTCTTCAGGGATCCTGCCTGGTTGAGAAAATAGTTTCAAAGATGATAGAAATGTTCTGTGGTGTAGATGGAAGAGATCTTTCCCTTTATCTATTAGAGAAAGAAAAATGTTGCCAGGAAATGAAGTATTTTCAAAACTCAGCAACAACTAGAAGAAAAATTTGCTAATTTTGCCAGCTAGAACAAGGAACACGGCCTCCAGTCAAACAGTCTGTGTCCAGCTCAGAGATGGATTCACTTTAACAAAAATTTCCCTCTTCAGTCACCTAAGTGTCTGTTGAATTAGGCAACAAGCCAAGCTGGGGTAAAGCAGTCACTCACATGAAATGTCTATGTCCATTTGCATCTCTGTGGCCCTTTCCCATGTCATGGTAAAAAAAAATAAAATGCTTCCTCTGCTCGGATGTTTCCAGAACGCCTTGGTTTGAGGAGGCATCCATAGGAAGGAAAGCCACAGCTTCACGCACTCAGAACCACGTCGTCTGTGACTTAACAGAAAAAAAAAAAAAAAAAAAAACTATTCCTCACCCACTCCTACCCATGGTTTTGATGTTGAAAGAAACCTGTTGTGGTTTAAATGACTGGGTCAATTCTTTTGGGATTTTCCAGAGTTTCCTATAAAAAGAAATCTGTGGGAAATGAATGAATCCATAATCACTAACATATGCCAATTTCTCTAAACCTGTTATCTTTTTGGTGGTTTGAATCGCATTGTCCTAACTAGTGAACTGTTAACTTCTAATAGTTTAAAATTGGAGATGTCTCCTCCCTTACTCCAATATGCTGATCCTCTCTTACTCTGATCCTCCCTTACTCTGATCCTCTCTCTCTCTCCCGCCCCCCACTTAATGAAAAAGAAAATATCATTGAAGATAAGAGTATATTGTCCATGCAGCAAAATTAGCAAAATAGAATGATGAAGGGTGGGAAAATAAGGCAATTATCCAGATAAATGGTGAGTGGAAGGAAAACTTGATTTCCTCAGTTACAGTATATCTTAAACAATGTTATTTTTAACCTGACTTAGAATAAATGCTTCTGTTTCCTCCTTTGGTAGTGTAGACTTGGTTAACTAGTATGATTATTGATCCTATTAGCTTGATGAACACAGAATTGATTTTTGCTTTAAGAAATTAAATTGATTACATCCCCCCAAAATCTTAAAAATTAAAGAAAAGATGGAGATAAAGCTTAAAGGTCAAGATTTGACACACAAAGGTGCTGCTGAAGGAAAAAAACTGTGGCTATTCACTATAAGGATAAAGATCATTGAAGCCTGATACTCCCTATGTTAACAGGGTGGTAAAGAATTCCAGAGGCTGCTGCTCTGGGCAGTGACACAGTAGAGTGTCCACTGGTCTCTCTCTTACTGGTGTTACTAATGATATAACAAGAAGAATGTTTAAAGTAAACCTTTTTTTAAAAAAATCTCTTTGACTATGCTTTGTAAAGAGTTGAAGAGCCCAATGAGGTACTGATGCATGATAGTTGCTTTCAGTACACTATAAACTTCATGGCTGGCATCCAGCTATAGTAAGGACCAGTGGTTCTCAACCTTGGCTACACATTAGAATCAGCTGGGGAACTTTAAAACTACTCATATATCATCTATTCTGTACCAAGTAAACCAGACCTTGGGTATGAGTCTTTTGGTATAGGTACTTTTTTAAGTCTAATTTTCAGCCAGCAGAGGGAAACCACTGAAATGCTCTCAGAACATCTCAGATGTCTTTCCCTCAAGCCATGCCCTACTAAATTGTGGATACATATTTCAATGTGCCATATTTATAACTAGGTTAGAATACAAAAGTTTATTTTGGGCCTCCCTGATGGTGCAGGGGTTAAAGAAAGTGTTATCAAGCCACTGCAGCACGAGTTCATTCCCCAGCTGGCCAGGGAGCTACCCACATGGTGCAGCAGACCTCTCCTCTATCCTGCTACTCCTGTCAGCAGTGTATTTCTGTAGATCTGCCTGTTCTGCTCCCCGCTCTGTTTCTGGTGAATCCTCTCATCTCCCGCACCTCTGGCTTACACCCCAGTTCTTGTATGCATAAATAAATAAATCTTTAAAAAAACAGTTTATTTTGTGACAGCTATATTTATGCTATCTAGAGTGATACCTAAACCATAGCAAACATTCAATGTATATTTAAAAAGAAAAATAATGAATGAATGATAACATTATAAGTGATAGGTACAATATGAAAGCAAAATTTTAACACATGCCTTA
This sequence comes from Talpa occidentalis, assembly GCF_014898055.3. NCBI lineage: Eukaryota > Metazoa > Chordata > Mammalia > Eulipotyphla > Talpidae > Talpa > Talpa occidentalis. The sequence goes on along the minus strand of NW_023603184.1, from coordinate 80,634,913 downwards.
TTATTCAGAGAAAACTATGAAAATACTGAATCTTTGCTTGGACCTTGAAGTCAGTAAGAAATGTGGTTTATGGAAAGGAAACAGCATGGCCAGAGGCTGAAAAGGCTGATAAAAGACATTTTGTAGGATGAGAGAACAAAAGCTCCACTTCAAAAAGGAGCTACCCCTTTAAGAGGTAGGTGAGGGGTATCTAGTATTGTTCCCTGTACTTATGCCATAACATCTGAATCTGAGAAATTCTACCCAAATTTAGAGGAATTTTAGAAAAAACTGAAAGATCATGTGTTAGAAAATATAATTTGATCACAAAGAATAGCTAGAAACTAGCAAGTATCCATAGGTAATAAGTAACATTTAAATAACTCAGTATCATATTACAGGTATGTTTCTAGTTTGGGAGATTAAGGAAAAGTAAAAGAATGATGAATATTTATTTCTATCCAAAGTTATACATTGTATCTTTATTGATAAGGTGGAGATTATAGGTTAAAACAAAGTACAATTAAGGAGAGTTGTATATTGTTGAAGTTTTTACATTTTATTTATAGGATAATAATACTGTGTGGTCAAAATTTCCCTTGAAATTGTTTTTAATGTGTTTCAGTAAGAACAACATAGCCTATTTTTCCTCCAGCTATGGAACTAATCATTTTTCTATAATTGAGCATTATATGAAGTTAGTTGGCTCATATTTACAAACCATATTGTATATCCCAAAAAATCTTTACAAACTGGAATCCCACCCTGCCTGACAAAATTATCAAACCAAGAATGTCATGGAAATAGAAATTCTGTGAGAACGGAAACCACAATTGATCATGAATGGAAGGATCATGAGGGGAAGTAGAGCCTCCATCATGTATAGTGTTGTCTCTTTTTCTCGGCCTCTCTCAATTCTCTTCATTCTTATTTGTATTGTGTAGAGAATATAATGCAATTAATGTAAGTTAATTCATCTCTGATGAAGTGCAACTATGGTAATTTAAACACTATCAAGCTGAAAATAAGTATTGTGATATGGTCTGACATGGGCTTCTGTTCTCCTATTTATGCTCAAAGTTTTTATGAATGACTTGGAGTAAGTGATACAGAAGGAGAACTAATATTTTTTAATATAAAGGCAATATACAGATCGTGGCAGTCTAGAATTGCAAAGAACAGAGCAAGAGCTAAACTTAAAGATTTAGGCTCCAAAAATTCAGTGTGACAAACACATAAATTTATATGAGAAAGACCAGCTATTGCATATGAACCCAAAATCAAGAGTTATAATGGTAAGAAATTGGTGTTAGAGTAATATGAATGCATAGTTTAACAAAAATAAACTATACAATAGAAAAACTATAGATTTTATTAAATGATACATTTAGAAAGGTAGTGAAAAGGAAATAATGTAAGATAAAGATATAAAGAAACCTGAGTGCCCCATCCCAATTTCAAAAAAGTATATAACACATATATTAAAATATAAAAATGATTTAATTATAAACATCCAAATATGCATAGCAACTTATTTTTTTTATTTTTGCATAGAAGAACTGGGGTATAGGCCAGAGGTATGGGAGGTGAGAGGTTTCACCAGAGACAGAGTTGGGAGCAGAACAGGCAGAACTATGAAATACACTGCTGAGGGGAGCAGCGGGAAACACAGGAGAGGTCTGCACTGTATGTGGATTAGCTCCATGGTTAGGGATCAAACTCAGGCCATAGCAGTGATAGCATTGAGATTCAACCCTTAGGCCACCTGGGAGGCCCTCTAGCAATATAAATTTTAACTGGAGATTTCTCAGTGACATTTGTCAAGGTAAATGAATGAGCCTTAGTGACTCCTAATGAGTCTTAGCAGCTCCTTAAGAGAGTTTAAGAGCTAGTATGGTTCATGGTCGCTTCAAATGACTTTGATGAAAAAAAAAAAAAAAACACTTTACTGGGGGGAAATGAAATGGTTTAATAGGAGGGATTATGAGTTATTCACTTTATAATAGATTTGGAAGGGATTGTAGCAAACACCTGGCCAGATTCCCCTCTCAGTAAAATAACCCTTCAGTGGGTTATAGAACACCAGAAAAAAAGATAGCTTATAAGTTTACTAATATAAGTATTTGACTCTCTTTTAAAGTATATCTTCCTACTAAAATACTAATTGAAACAGTAAGTCAGTAGAGCAAGGTAGCAAGTTACAAAACCATGTTATAAAAATCAGTTGTGTTCCCATATGCAAACAATGAACTACAAAACAAAGAAATCAAGAAAACAATCCCATTTACAATTATACAAAAAGAATAGGATACCTAGTAGTAACTTTAATGGAGTTTAAGGAAGTGTACAGTGTAAACTATAAGATGCTGTTAGTAGAAACAGAAAAAAACTCAAAGAAATGGAAAGGTATTACGTTCTCATGGATCAGACAAATTAACATTGTTAAAATGATCATCTTTCCCAAAGCAGTATACAAATTCAATGCAATCCCTACCAAAGTTTTAATGGCATTCTTCAAAGGTCTAAATCAAACACTGCCAAAAATCATGGAATTATGAAAGACCCCAAATAGCCAAAGAAATCCTGACAACAGGAGGAAGAACAGTGGTACTGCATGCCTGACTTCAAACTACACTACAAAGCTATAATAAAACAATATAGTACTGAAAAAAAGATACAAATAAATGGAATTGAATTGAGAATCAAGAAATAAATCCATTTATATGAATAGTTGATTTATGACAAAGTATTTATGAGTATACATTGAAGAAAGGAGATTGTCTTCAATAAAGGGTGCTGGGAAAATTGAACTGCCACATCCAAAAGAATGAAACTAGGCCACAATCTCATACCATAAACAAAATTTAACTCAAAATGGATAAAAATCTTGGAGGTAAGTTTTGAAACCATAAAATACATAGAGGAAATTAACCTAGGTAAAGCATTCCATGACATAGGTCTCAGTGATGTCTTTGTAGATTAATCTCCAACAATAACAGAAAAGAGAGAAAATAAACAGTTGTGCAATTGTGACTACAGCAACCTAAAAAGATTTTGTACAATAAAAAAAACTGTCACTACAACAAAAACACACCCTAATAATTGCGAGACAATAATTACACATATGTCTGACAAAGGGCTGATATTCAAAATCTATATTTAAAAAAACTCATAAAAAGAAGTGGCCCAATCAAAAAATTGGCAGAACTAAATAGGCAATTCTTTAAAGAGGACAGGTAAATGGCCAACAGGCACCTGAAAAAATGCTCATTGCAACTTTTCATCAGGGAAATGCAAATCAAAACTTCAATGAGTTACCACTTCATTCCTGTAAAAATGGTCCATATCAAAAAGAATAAACAACAAGTGTTGGTAAAGAGAAAAAGGAGGCCTTGTATACATAGTAGACTGGTTCAGTCACTATGAAAAACAGTATGGAAGTTCCTCAAAATATTAAATCTACAATATTAAATTAAATTAAATCCAAAATATTAGATCTGCAATATGGGTGCCTCCCCTGGTGGCACAGTGGTTGAGCGCTGGGCTACGAAGATGCCCGCAGCCTCTGCAGCACCTGTTTGGTCCCTGGCTGCCAGCGAGGGTAGCACATGGTGCACAGACCTCTCCTGCCACGCCCAATTCTCTCCTCAGCAGTGTATTTCATCAGTCTGGCTGTTCTGTTCCCACTCTGGCTCTGGTGAATTCTCTCACCCTCCCATGCTTCTGACTGTACCAGTGCTTGTATAAATAAATAAATAAATCTTAAAAAAAAAATAGATCTGCAATATGATTCAGCAATTCCATTCCTAGGTATATAAGCAAAGACTGTAAAAACTGGCATTCAACAGAATACTTCACCCCTATATTCACTGCAGAATTACTTCCAAAAGCCAAGCTATGGAAATAACCTGAGTGGCCAAATAACCTAAGTGGATTAGGAAAATGTGGGGCATACATACCATGGATTGCTACTCAGCCATAAAAAGGATGAATTCTTGCCATTTCCAATAATGTTGGATAGAACTGGAAGGAATTATACTAAGCAAAATAAGTCAGAAGGAGAAAGACAAACACCTGATTGTGTTACAAATACATGCAATACAGAGAATTAAAACAAGGGGTCAGATAAAACCAAAACAAATATAAACTCTAGAAATATGACTGCAGAAAAGGGGTTGGAGTGAGAAGGCAAAGTAGAGAGGGGGCACAATAGATTACGGTGGTATTAAGATTATGGGTACCTTGGTGGTGGGTATGATGTGGTAACATATACCTGAAGGGAGTAATCTTATTTCTCTAAATCATATACAGGGTTATCAATCAATGGTGACTCAAAAAATAAATTATAATAAATCTAAAAATAAATAAATCATATCTCCTAAGTATTCACTCATTTATCTGATTGCCCAGTCAGTACTCAAACATGAATTGGAGAGTCAGATTCTAAATTGCTGGAATAATCCAGTGATCCAAATTGATATTTGTAATTCCCAAATTACAAATCATCTCCACTTACCATATTCAAAACTGATTTCCCATTTTCATTCTTTCCCACCTGTCTCTAATTTATCTTCTCAAATTATATTGTTAACCATCCTGTCATTTCACCTGAGAGGGAAGGAAAGTAAGCAAATAAGTAAATGGAGTATTTAGGCCAATAAGTTGGATTTATTTCTGCCATCGTATTAGTTGTTTTTTATTTGATCTGTTTTATAATTTTTTCTTGATTTTCTGTATGATTTATCAAATATTTTAATCTTCTATTTTTTTTTCTTCTTTCAGCTTGCCAATGTACATTACTTAGCTTTTCCTTGGGTGGATCCATTGACTACACCATGTTTCCTTGGCTTACTACTATCTGTTACAAATCCCTCAGTCTTCATAAATGGTGTTTCCATGCCTCCCTGATGGTGCAAGGGGTTAAGTCTCAGCACTATGAAGTTATCTGCAGCATGAGTTCGATCTTCGGCCAGGGAGCTACCCACATGGTGCAGCAGACCTCTCCTGTCTCCCCCACTGCTCCCCTCAGCAGTGTATCTTAGTAGATCTGCCTGTTCTGCTCCCCACTCTGTCTCTGGTGAATCCTCTCACCCCCATACCTCTGGCCTGTACCCCAGTTCCTGTGTGAATAAATAAATCTCTTAAAATAAACAAATAAATAAATGGTGTTTATAAATAAATAAATGAATGAATTAATGGTGTTTCCATATTTAGAGCTACAGAGGCCTAAATCTCAGAGTTATCCTTGGTTATTTAATTTCTTTCTCCCATGAATAAAACCCAGAAATATTCAATCAGGAAAACATATTGGTTTGACTTCAACTAATATTCTAAGTTCAACCACTTCTAACTACCTCCACTCTTATCTCCCTGATAAAATATTACCAGATTTCACCTATCCTATTTGAAATCATTCTAATCCATTCTTCTCCCCTCTTGCCCCAGGAGAATATTTATACTCTATTGACTTTCAGAGGGAGCCCTTAAAATATAAGCTAGATGATATCAGTAATATAACCAAAACCCTCAGAGGCTGGCCATCTCACTTAGAATAAAATCCTAAATCCTCACCTTATTCCCAAGGTTCAGTACAATCTAAGCCAAATAATCCACTCTGCAGTCTCCCCTGTTCTAATTCCTTCTGTAACTCGACCTTGGCCTTACTGGTCCCTTTGTTTCACCTCAAATCATGCCACCCAGCCCCCTGCCACAGAGCCTGTGACTGTCTTTAACCAGGCTTGGGACAGTTTTCCCAGTAACTACTTGGTGGATTCTCTCACTTTAGTCAGATCACTCCTCATTGTCACCTCTTCAAGGGAATTCTTCAAACTCCTTTTCTAAATCACAGCCCCATCCTTTTGTATCTTAGTTTTCTTCAGGGAAAAAAATGTGATGCACGATCCATTTGTTTGCTTGTTTATCATTACTCTATTCCCCTTTCGATGCAAGCATCAAGAAGACAGAGATTGTGTTTCTTTGGGTCCCTCTCTGTTTCCTCGAAAATGGCTTAAATAGACTTCAATTGAGGCTCAATAGAGATTTACAAATTAAAGAATGAATTGATAAAGTTTCTAATTGTTACATAGTATAGTGGCATTCCTCTCTTGTAATGTTTCCCCCAGCTATTTGGTTTTTTTTTTTTTTTATTATTAAAGATTTATTTATTTATGCATACAAGAGCTGGGGTACAGGCCAGAGATGCAGGGGGTGAGAGGATCCACCAGAGACATAGAGGAGAACAGAACAGACAGACTGACTGAAATACACTGCTGAGGGGAGCAGCGGGCGAGAGAGGAGAGGTCTGCTGCACCATATGGGTTGCTCCCTGGCAGGCCGGAATTGAACTCGTGCTGCAGAGGCCGTGGTTAGCTTCATAGGTTGTGTCTTAACACATTGTGCCACCAGGGAGATCCCCTCCCCACGCTATTTGAAAGTAGAGCATTTCTACAAAACTTTTCATGACAATGACCTAAAGCAAAGAAGCAAAGGAAAAATACTTTGAGCATTCCCATACCCAAAAAGGTAGCCCAAGCAACCAAATCATACCAAGCAACACTTGAAGCTGGATGTCACACTAACATACAGAAAAAGCAGGAATGCTATGCTACTTACACACCTATGTGAAACAGCTCCTGGGGAAGGTGCTTGCTGTTCAGAGTACATGCGATCTCTACTACAGCTGCTGCAAAAATATGCTGAACGCCATTTGCAATTTTTAACTTTTATTACAAAAGTGAAATCTGCTTCAGATTTCCTTCCATTAGCAAAAACTAGCATGGGTCTTTCAGAAAAGCAAGGTGACCTAATGTGAACTTCCAAAAAGTGGGGATATCTATATTCTCATTTCTCTCTCCTTTCTTTCCCTTTACAGTATTTCAAAAGAAATTCATACACTGGATGATCTATGTCTAGGTCTTACCCAGAATGTCCCTCAAGACTGTAGCTTATGCCATTCAGGGCTGACAACCCTTTACACACAGTCTTCAGACCAGACAAGGACATCTTCTCACAGGCACTCCTGATAAAATGCCATCTCTTCTCATCTCTCATTATAGGTCCAGCCATCCAAGAGATGCTTTCTCAGGGATCTTGCCTGTAACTTGCCCAATCAGAATTACTAACTGACTAATCTGTTTATAGATGAAAATCACACGTAGTCAAACTATTGCTGGTAAGGACAGAGTATGGATGGAAGCGAAGAAATGCATGCTTTATTTTCCTAACATGTCTCCTCCCTCCTGCCCTCCCTCCGTCCCTCTTTTGCCTCATTCTCCTCCTTTACTGGATAGAATGCAGCTGTCTATTAGGAATGTAATGCAAGCCACTGAAGTCACTTTGAATTTTATAGTAAAGCATATTTAGAAATTAACAATAAAGAGGGAAATTATGATGATTTATTTTACTTATCACAACTTATCTGAACATTATGAATCCAATGTATAATCAATGTGATACAAGATCTTGCATGAACTATGGGAGAGTTGTAACACTCTGGCTATATCATGAATCTTTCAGGGTATTAAACTAAAGTAGTTGTCATTCCCACATAGAATATTAAATATCTGTGGTTCTTTGGGAGCTGGGGGACTCAGAGTGAGGGAATGATTGAGGGAGTTGGAATCATTTGAACAACTTTTTGAAATGTTTATGTAGAGATAAAAACATGTATAATTTGAAGAAATATCACAGACAAATAAGAAGTCACCTATTTCTTCTCCAATTTGAGACCCAAAGTGGAAAAGAAAATTCTTCCAATGGGAATGGATAATTAATAGAGACTCTCCCACTTGCAGCACTTGAAGACTGCATGATAGAGAAGCTTGGCACCCTCCCAGCTCTCTCCCAAATAATTCCACACCATCTAACACTCATTTTTCCACATAGAGGTGAAAGACTTCATCCTTCATGTCCATTTTAGCTAAATACATCCCTTTTGGTCTAATGTGCAAAACATATCTAGATGAATGATTAAAGGCTTTTAACTATGAAACAAATCCCTGCTACCTTTCCTTTACCACACTCTCTTCTGGCTGTTCCCTAGTACAGGAGTTTTCACAGAATAACACCTGGGTTTCACATACTTTTGATACGTTAACCTCTTTGAGTTGACATGGATGAGGTGATTTATTAGAACAAAATGTCATTGAGAAAGACAAAATCAAGTATCAAAGAACAGTCATGCCATTGTGGGACAATTCTAATTTCTGTTTGTTTTCCCACCACATTTTATATCCCATGATACAGGCCGTCATGTGTGGGGAAGTATGCCAGTAAATTGACCAATGGTCTGTGAATTCATACTCTGCCATCATCTTAATTCTGCTCTGAGACTTGCTCTCTCCCTAAGATTTACGATGCAACAACAATAATATAGACATTTTAGAGAGGCTCTGTAAAGACATAAAAAATTATGTAAATAGATGTTTTCAAAATGCTTTGGAAAATAGTTTTAAAATCACAGAAATGCTTTGTTTTTCATTGTCAGATGTTTTCTTTCTCATTTTCAGATGACGGCACGATGACAGAGAGTCAATGTTCCTGGAAATATTTTTTAATCTGCAGACTCCTTGATTTGAAGATTAATAAGAGTTTAGTGGTACACAGCAGCCTGTGTGGCTCAAAATGCCTTAATTATTTCAGATACAAATTTAAAATTCAGACACCTAGTGTTACTTGAATGCACCCAGGTTTTTGTGGTTTAATAATAACATCTGTTTTGGTTTTTCAACCACAAAAGTGTGTTTAATCTGTTCTTCCTTTAGTTGAACTTTTCACATCTGCTTCGGCTCGGTTCCCATAAGCTAAAGACCAGATCTTTTCCAAAAGTAGGAAGTCTACCTGTACCACTGTTGTTCCAACTTAAAAGGTCTGTTTTTAATACCAGCTGAATATTTCTAAAGAATAACAAATATAAGTTCCTTATCCATAATGCACTTCTTATATTTTTTGGCTTATATTTCATCATGTGGTCATTTTATGAATGCAACTCTGGAAGGAAATTTTAAATTAAAACAACGAATCGTCAGATCACACATACCCAGGTAGTATACCTACTCCCCAATTTTTCGATCATGGGAAAAGAGTGCATGAAGTTAATTATTTGTGAGAAAGTTATACCATGGATGGACAGTGGCTTAAAAACCACAGCAGTTTGTTTTGGACCCAGACCTAATGCTTATCTGAAGCCCATGGGTCCCGAAAAATCAGCCGGAAAATGTTGCAAGGACAACATTACTTCACAGATTTTCCACAATTGTTTGCTGCCTCTGGATTTTGGATCTATTTCTGCCCTATATATAACAAATGTTGAGACTCAAACTTAAAATTGGACACTCTCAAACCGACTTCTTGAAAGTATCTTTGAAAAAGAACGAAGGTGATGAGAAGAAAATTTTCTGTGTATGAATTTGGTTAAGTTATTGAATAAATGAGAGCCTGGATTAGATATGTGTTAATTGTTTTCCTCAAGAGGAAGGATTAACTCTCTTTATCAGCATTTACATGAGATTGAACAAAACTGAATATTCAGTCTTTATTTGGACAAGATTTAATTGATATCAAGTTAGCCTAATTATTTTATTTTAGAAATTTAACTTGAATATGTGAGATGCACATAATTATATATTTTTCCTGATGCATGATTATGTAATTATATTTGGTCCTGTTTTCAGGACCAAGTAACACAGAACACTGCAATTAGTAGGTGTTCAACCCATGTTTGGTGAATGAGGCCTAATGAGGCAATATAATGGGGAGAGTCTGGTATAGTACCTTTGTCTATGCAAACAAGATGATTCCGTGATTTGAATAATTTCCCAAAGCGTAACATAACCAGGGCTGTCAGTGAAGATGATTTGACATAATTCTGATATTTATGGTTGCACAATATGTTGAAGTCACCATGATATCCACAATGAGAAAGGTGAGGATGAGCAGGAACTTTACAAGGTTAAACAATAAGCATGAAAATTACTAAAAACATTTTGAGAAAATCAACAAAACATCACTGTGGTGAAGTCAGCATTTGAGGCAGGACTTCAAAAACAAATAATTAAAATTTTGAGCGATCTGAATAGGAGATGGACAGGAAATGAAAAGCAAGAAGGGAAGTGATCTGGTGAGCAAAGGATTTCAGGTCTTACAGAACAGTATGAGAAAAAAATGAAAGAATTACAGCATCTAGTTTGTCTGGAGTACAGGCTTATAAAAAGAGGATTAATGAGAGTAAAGATAGGAAAATTGTTCAGTGGCATGCTGTGGCAAACTTTAAATGCTACATCAAGAAAGTTGTTCATAGTTCTGTAGGAAAAGAGAAATCAGGTTTTCTTAAAGCAATATTCAAATAATTACCACAAATTCTCAATCATTTTGTCAGCATCTACAGAACTAAAAAATTAATATTATTTTCCAAACTGGGTGAAAACTGGGTGAAGAACATGCAACATAGTTCTTAATTTTTTTTTTTTTAATTTAAAAGATAACTCATGAATGTGTGTTAGGGGAAGGGAGAGGTAGACTGTCAGACTTCCTGATCCTTAGCTTAATAACTGGGCATGGAGATAAAGCAGAGGAGTTTCTTCAAAAAGTTCATTTCATGAAGCAGAAACACACATGTCCTGGCAGTAAGAAGGACATTTTAAAGAATGTGTCTAGAAAAACCAGCTTAGAAATTCTTATAGCTAAATACGCAAAACTGCATGCTTATCGCTGATAGACTTTTGGTGATTGTAAGATTCTATGAAGCTCCAAGTTGTCATATGACAATAACCAAGATATATATATATATATATATATATATATATATAAATTTATTTATTTATACAAGCACTGGGGTACAGACCAGAGGCACTGGAGAGTGAGAGAATTCACAAGAGACAGAGCAGGGAGCAGAACAGGCAGAAGGACCAAAATACACTGCTGAGGGGAGCAGCGGGTGAGACAGGAGAGGTCTGCCACGCCTTGTGAGAATCTCCCTGGCCGGCCAGGAATCGAACCAGAGCTGCAGAGGCTGCAGACAGCTTCACAGCGCTGCGTTCAACCTGCCACACCACCGGGGAGGCCATCCAAGATATATTTTTAACAAGATATTTTAGAAGCAAAGAGACCTCTATTTCGTTCACTTTTCTATGATAACCATAAAGACTATATACAATATAAATTGAGAAAAGCTCCAAAGTTACATGATGAAATATCTCTGGCTTAAAATGGAAGTGATGGCATGTTGAAAAATATAGAATTTTGGGGCCTCCCCAGTGGCACAGTGGGTTGAGCACAGCACTGTGAAGCTGTCCTCAGCCTCTGCAGCATGGGTGTGATTCCCGCCGGCCAGGGAGAAACCCACATGGTGCGGCAGACCTCTCCTGTCTCGCCCACTGCTCCCCTCAGCAGTGTTTTCAGTCCATCTGCCTGTTCTGCTCCCCACTCTGTCTCTGGTGAATCCTCTAATTCTCCTGTGCCTCTGGCCTGTACCCCAGTTCTTGTATAAATAAATCTTTTTTAAAAACCCAATAAAATGCTTAGGGAAAAATTTAAAAAATATATAGAATTTTGCTTTCTCTTTTTTATCTCATATATACACATCCATATGTAAATATACATACATGCACATACATAAATAATTGTGTATGAAGGAAAGAGAGACAGAGAGTAAAATTTCTGTCACTCTAAGATTAGGTACAAATACGCTGGTTATACCCTCTCTATTTCATCCACTTTTTTTTTTTTTTTTTACTGAGACATGTCAATGAAGTTGAGAACATGAAAGTGAAAAAATATATATATATATATCTTAAATTGCCCAAGCCAAATTATTAGCATTGTCTTCATTTTCTTCACCCCCCAATCTGACCCAGTTTCAATATTCTCCCCCATCTATGGAGTGATATAAAGTACTATTCACGATCCCACTGACTCTCCCCTCCTCCCACATACTCTTCCTCCTTCATGTCCAACCCAACATATGTTATACAGCTTTACTCATGAAGTGTTTTTCAATCTTAAATCTATCAGCATTTCAACCACTCTAATCTAAGCTACCATCCTGTCATATGTAGATGACAGCAATAGTGCACTATCTGATCTATTTGTCCCTCTCTTGCCTTTTTCCAATCCATTCTTCATATAGCAGGCAGAATGAGATGACCCTGTCACCACCTACTCCCCAATCTTTATTCCTCCCCAGTGCTTTTAGGACTTTACACATTGTTTCATTCTCACATTCAGCTATGAGTGAAATTGAATTCAATTTGATCAAAGATGTGGTCACTATTCTCACATGGGAAGAAAGACTGAGGAATCCTGAGATAAATGAAGTAACTGGAAACAGAGAAAGATTGGTCATTTTGCTCTTACTCCCAAAGGTAACAAAGTTTCATATGAAAAGGATGCATTCTCTTCTACAAGGCAACATTGTTTTTGCTTCTTTGTGGGGTTCCTGTGATGACTCATTAGTTTGGTATTCTGGAGTTGGTGGACTTGATTCAGACCATGAGAAGCCAAATTCCTTAGAAGTCAAAAGCAAATTTTGAAAACTTAATTTATACCAAAGAGAATTTCCCAAATAATTGTGTAGTCCTCCTGAAAAATCTTTCCCATTGTATTGGTTACGGTAGTTCCTGAAGAGCTATGCAATTATACCAGATTTGGGATAAGGCATCTAGTAATGAGGCTACACAGACTCATTTCTTAACTTATATTTCAGAATTCCACAATGTGTTTTCCTGTCTCATAAAGGATTAAAACACATCATGATAGAATAATCAGTAAGAATCATAATGCTTTTAACAAGTAAGAAATGGATTAAAAAGCACTTTATGTCTTGTTAAAGAAATCCCCCTGTTCCTCAGAAGCACTTTTTAGCATCTTACTAGTGGCATTTGATCTGACTGACATATTGACCAGTAATTTGAACAGAAGATTGATCTTTTCCACAAGATCACAAAGGGAATATAAATGTGTGACTATAAATTCAAGAGGGAAAACTTCCAAAGAATTTCTTTACAATAATCCCCATTACTCTAATACATCTTCCAAAGATGTTTTTGATTCACCTCAGTTTTTAACAAATTTGTGTCCAAAACTATATCCAGGACTAATCTGTTTTTTTGTTTTTTTTTTTAGATTTGTAAATAAACCAAAGTTCACTTGATCTTACAGTGAAAGTTTCTTGAAATATCCACCCTCTATTCATAACAATAGGACACACTATATTAAAGGCAAAAATGACTGTTTTTTTGGTGTTTGTTTCAGTGTTGGGTATTTGTTTTTTTTTTTGTTTTGTTTTGTTTTGTATTTGCTTTATCATTTTGCACCACTCATATATTAAAACTACTTTTTCAATATAGTATTCTCCTTGATTAATGGCTCCTCAAGTTGGAGAAGACACAATTATCACATCTTTTTCTAAAATTCCTTAGATAAAAAGTCAAATAAGACCACTGTAATGTCAGAAAACATATCACCATTTCACTATTATGTGAATTGGTACATACGGATCTTACTCAAATATTCTCTCTCAACTATCCTACTAAACTGTCTCAGCACCCAGATCACCGCAAAATAATTACTGACAGATTATTTAGTTTTGTTTTTACTGTTTACAAGACAAGGAAGGAATTAATTACAGGTATGTAATTATAATTAATTACAGGTATGTACTTATATATTTAAATGTCATGTTTGTTTCATTGTAATTTTTATTCCTTCCATGAAAAAAATCACCATTCATATCATGGATATTGAATGAAAACTTTGAAGGAATCAATTTGATTTTCCTGAAATACAACCACACCAAAAATTTTAACTTCTTTATGACACTTATAGATTTATCACCTAAACATATAAATTCATGGATTTCCATTATGTTGATCTTTATTCTGGAAATGTTTCAGCAGCATTTACTATCACTGAAATAGTGGCAACATGTTCTACTTAAGATCAAACAATCTCTTGAAATCTGGCAAGATTTAACAGAAATTTAAAACAATACTTTCCAGGGAAAATGCTAACCATCTGTAACTGTTATTATTAACACTATTCTTCTCTATTTTTTTCTTCTTATACTATTTACACTTCCTGTGCTCTCAAAGCTATCTATCATTAGCAATTAATTGTAAACAAATGGTTGAAGAGGATGTTTGTATTTCAACTTTTTTCTTAAGTCAAACAAATAGAGTTTCTTGTTTTAGTCCATATGAATTTCCTGTCTACATACAGGCCTACCTGAGCTCCACTAAGAAAAATCTATGGCAGAACACAGAAATGATTACTTTCAGAAAGAAGGGACTTCATCTTAAATAATACTCTTGGTATACTTAAAGTTTTCAGATGGACTTTTCTAAAAAGAAAAGATACATTAAAGACAATTGTTAGTTAATGTTAATCTGGAATGTGTTAGTCCTTATTAGGACTGTCTTAAATTAATAAAGTTAGTGATATTTAAAGTTAAAAAATACACTTAGATAAGTTTGCACATAAAGAGAAATTGAAAACATCAGAACATACCCCTTTGTTTACATTACTTTGTCCTAAGCACATAAGCCCAGTCACACTGGAGGAAACTGTCATAAACCAAATTACGTCCCCATCTCTTAGTCCTTGTCATAACCATCAGGATGTATCACCCAATGCCACCCACTTGCATCTCTGCCAGAGTGAGTGCACAGTTACTTGTTCACTTCTGCAGTAGAGTTGCCTCTTTGATGTTGTTCCGCCACCATTTCCTTTCTATTCACTTTTATCTCTGTCCTGGCACTCATTCCTGCAGCATCCTCCTCTCCAGATGGTCTCCATCTCCCCTTCAGAAGTGCCCAAAATACTCCAGCTTCCTCCTCTTGATCTTTCTCCATCGACAGCCACGTTATCCCTCAGGATTTTAATATCAACCTATTCCCTGCTTTATTCCTTTATTCATAGGTTGTTTTTATGGGAATGAAGGAAGCTCATGAAAAGGTAATAAAACCTGAGCAAATACTTCTCAATTATTTCCTGGGATTCTCATTTAATGTATTATTTACCCAACATATAGTGGATAAGTATTACTTATCAGGAGAAGCGTCAGGCACTTGCAATTAAGATTTAAGAAAAATGAGATCAGGACCAGGTATTGGAGAAAAGTAATGGAAATTCAAGTAAATAAAAGTCAATTCTGCTTATGGGGAATAATATAAAAATGTTCATATAATTGGGTATTGTGGGGTGAATAGGAGTTCACCACACTGATCATAGGTATAGAAAACCATGTCCAGATAGAGAGATAAAATAGCATGTCATATTTGAAGAATTATAAATAATGTGGAGGCCTATAGGGCAGCATCTAAAAGCAAGCAGTGTCATTCCCAGAGCTAGATCTGGAGAAGTGGGTACAGAAAAATAAAAAGTGCCTTTCATATCCTGATATTTGTCTTGTCTGGAAGCTACTAGTAAATATTAAAAGGTTTAAAATAGGTAAAACACATGATAATATCTGTACTTTTTAACAAATTATCTGCCTACATTATGATTAGGAGATGGGAGGGGGGAAACTGAATAGAGAAATCTGATAGAACACCAATACAACAGCTCTAATGTGAAGTGATAAAAATCTAAACTAAAATATTGTCAATGGTTTGAGAGAGGGGAAATGGCAGATTCTAGGACTTGAGATAGGTTAGGACCTAGTTGCTGGGTTAGGAGGGTGTCATAGAAAAAGGAAATATTTGGGAAGCTTAGATTTATAGATCAGACTTAGAAAGTAAGGGAAGAGATACAGCTGGTTCTATTTTGCATATGTTGAAAGTAATGTGCCTGTGAGGTGTTAGAACAGAGTGGGCCAGAAGACAAGTTAAGTTTAGGAGCAATGACTTGACTACAGATAATAATTTGGACAATATAGGTTACTTGATTTTATGGAACTCAAATGCTGAAGTAGAAGACTGGAAGAAAGTATACAGAGAAGAAGTTAAGCCTTAACTCCCAGAAACCACTTAAGTCATAGGTCCAGTGAAAGAATATTGAGAATGATGAAGAAGTTCAACAAAGTCAGGTGTAACTGACAAGGCCAAATGCCAATGTAAGTCTTTTTAAAATAAGTAGTGACTATTGATAGGTAATTAAATAATGAAGGTATGTAATGAAACAGTATGAAATAATACTTTGGGATTTAAAGACAAGATGATGATGACTGTGGGATAATTATTTTTTAGGGTGGCAGAAATTTTAACATATCATGAATGGAAGGAACCAGCAGAATTTAATAGAGGAAAAGGCTATATAAAATAATGACAAATAACATGAAGGGTATGATTAAAAAAACAACTTGGGGGACAATGTTGGGAGAACTACAATGATCCATCCTTCCATGAATGCAAAAGTCAGTAATCTTTTAACTCCAGATTTACTGAACAATAACTTTTAAGTTATATTTCATTTGCACACACATAAATAAACACCTGAGGTAAAAATTTCATTGAAAATGTGATTAAAGTAAGCACTTTTAATGCTTACATAAGCACTTTGTAGAGGTCAAATTGTGACTAGATTGACCTAAATTATTTACTGAGAATTAAATATATAAAGCCGATCAGAAGAAGTTGTGACAATATTCTTATTTTCTGCAAGAAATATAAAAATTTACTCAGAATGACATCCTCTTACTAAAAATAATGCAAGGAAGACGCAAATTTGGTTTTGCTGCTATTTTCTTTTGTTGTTTGAGTTGTGTTTGTTTTTCCTGTGGTGGTAGCAGGAAAAAAAATCTTAAATTTAACATTCCTTCCTAACTAAGCAAAAACAAAGCTTTAGTTTTCAGCCTCAATTCACTTCAAATCTTTTATCCTAGTCCCACTGACACTGTCACTTCAAAATCACAGCATAATGCAGAACACTGTTTTCCAGTGTCAGTAAAACAAAAGCTTTATTGAATAAGTATGTGTGAAAATGCTGCAAACAAAAACATCTCCACAGGCAGCACCTGATTGGCTCACAGCAATGCTCTCCATTGTCATATCCGAGCTCAGCAAGTAACTTCCTAACATATCAGCCTAATGTTTCTTTCCAATTGTTTGTCTTTTTTTAAAGACAAATAAAACAAAGGAAATTAGGGTAAATATTTTCCTAGCCAAACCTGGGAGTAAACTGTTCTTTTCAATTATAAGATGCTAGCAACATGGACTAGGAAGAAATACTGTCATACCTCTCCTTTTTCTCTATCCACTTTAGAAACAAAATGTTGAAGATGACTTCTTCACTTGGTAAGGTCCCCAGGTGTCAGTGCTGTAGCTTTACTTTTAACTAAGGATGAAACATAGTCACATCTGTTTAACTATGTTTTTTATGAACATTCATTGTCTACTTAATAGAGAACCAGAGATGCTTCTCGTTTGTGACTCGCTTTGTACCTCAGCACACTTTGCCATATCCTACAGCTAAAATATTTCTGCAGAAAAACAAAGCTCAGTGCACCATGGTAGCCAAGTCTGAACTAACACAAGTGTGTTAAGATGGCTATATTTCCTTATTTATTTTTTTTTTGTGCTTCTAGGGCAGATACCCTCCTAAGTGTTTAGGCATAAAAGCTGGAATCTACTAATTGCAATTAGTTTTGCTTTCCTCAACCTTGGCAGCTGTGCCAGCAGCCAAGCCACTGCCTCATAGCCAGAGTAGTGGTGTCTAACTACCCACACAGTGTTGTTGCCAACAAGAGTGTCCACTGGGTTCCACATTAGCCCTGTTTAGATTTCTGTCTCTCAGGCATCCATGTCTCATTACTTTGCAATAATGTTACATTTAAAATTACTTGAAAAGTAACTTCAAAAATTTTCTGTGATAGAAACAACCTGATATTAGTGACTATGGTTTTCTCCAATGAGTTATCTAAGAATTCCAAATTGCAAAAGCTAATTTTGTAAAAGCTACACCAAGAGTGCTTCGTGTAAGGTTATTTCCAACTCATTAAACATCTTTAGAAAAATATACAAATGCCTTCAAAGCAAATGGCTTAAAAGAATTCATCCAGGCTTTTGAGGTAAGAGCAAAAGAGTAGACTACTATAAAAAGAGAGGGCAGCTAAGTGCTACTAACTTCTAATCAGGTGTTTTACCTACAACAGCAGATAACAATTCCAAAGCTACAGACTTGGCTACAAATATGAAATGGACATTCATGTTTGTTTCTTCATTCAGCCAGTCATTTACCTACTTCATAATTATTCATTGAGCATCTACAAAGTGCCAGGCACTGAACATAACAGGCAAAGCACCTGAGGTCTTGAAGTTTACATATTCGTGGGGGCTACATATTTTAAAAATGCATGTGTAAAACAAAGAAAATGCTATGAACACAAATAAAATGGAGTCGTGGGACAAAAGAGATGGGGGTACTATTTTAGACAAATAATCAGGGAAGGCCTCTTAGAAGAAGTGATCCTGAGTAAAAAACATGAATAAAAAGAAAACATGAGTCATGCAAGTATCAGGATAAAGAGTCTTAGATAGAAGAATATAGAAACAGGGCCTCCCCGGTGGCGCAGCGGTTGAGCGCTGGGATGCCAAGCTGCCCTCAGCCTCCACAGCGCCAGTTCGATCCCTGGGCCCCGGGCGAGGGTTCCACATGGCGCGCAGACCTCTCCTGCCACACCTGCTGCTCCCCTCAGCAATGTGCTTCATCAGTCTGCATTTTCTGTTCTCCACTCTGACTCCGGTGAATGCTCTCGCCCTCCCGCACTTCTGACTGTACCCAGTGTTTGTATAAATAAATAAATCTAAAAGAAGAAGAAGAATATAGAAATACACAATCCTTGAGCAAGAAATGATTGAGGCAAGAAGATGGCCCTTGAAGGTCATAAGAAGAACATTAGATTTTATGCTAAGTTCACTGGAAGCCCATGGAGTCCTGGGAGCAGGAGAAGGACATGATCTAATAACACCTCCCCCCCAACACACCCACATATGTCCTCTAAACATCTCTTTTTTTAATCACATGTGCTACCATCTTGGCATTCACTGATTTCTATTTCTTCTCATAATCTGGGAATTGAGTATGCATTTCCTCCAAAAAAGAGGTTTGAACAATAGAAAGAGTGAAGGGAAAGACCTTTGCAACAATTCATATTTGTTAGCATCTTCTCAGATGTGTTCTCAACTGGACCCCCTGCTGTGAGATAAGTAAGGCCACTGTGGCTACTCATTTTATAGGTGAGCACATTAAAAGTTGAATTTCCTTGGGCCTCCCTGGTGGCGCAGCAGTTGAGCCCTGGGTTGCAAAGCTGCCCGCAGCCTCTGCAGTGCCAGTTTGATCCCCGGCCTTCAGGTGAGGGTCCCACATGGCGCACAGACCTCTCCTGCCGCCCGCTGCTCCCCTCAGCAGTGTACTTCGTCAGTCTGCCTGTTCTGCTCCCCACTCTGGCTCTGGTGAATTCTCTCACCCTCCCGCACTTCTGACTGTACCCAATGCTTGCATAAATAAATAAATAAATAAATAAATAAATAAATAAATAAATAAATAAATAAATCTTAAAAAAAAAAGTTGAATTTCCTTGAAAAATAACAAACCAGTAAGAAGTAGAAGGGATAAAACAACTTAGATCTTATGTTACTGAGTTCCAAGTCTCCTTTCCATTCACAAGGCTGTTTTCAACTCTTTTTTTTGTTTGTTTTGTGGGACCCTTGCCGGGGGCTGGGGTTCGATTTGGCGCTGCAGAGGCTGCAGCCCAGCGCTCAACCGCTGCACCACCAGGGGAGGCCCAAGGCTGCTTTCAAAAGAAAATTAAACTAGGTTATTCTCATACCTCCTTTCCACAACTCACTCACCAATAGCCAAAATAACCAATAGACAGAAGTTTTAGAAACTAGAAAGTTTCAGATAGAATAAACATAATGAGATTGAAAAAGAATAGATACATTGTTTTATTTTCCAAGGACCAGAGCTATGACATTTTTAGTAAGTCTTACATACTTTGCAAACTCCTGTGCAAGCCTATTCTCAATACAGCTAATTGAGAGATAAAATTTAAGAATTAGAAAAAATATATAAGAAATAGAAATGTTATATCAAGGCAAAAAATAGTATCCATCATTTCCCATAATCTCCTCAGACTCACACAGATGACAGTGACATGCCTGTAAAAATATTTTTCAGGTATACTTCAACCTTTAGTAGTTGTAATACGCTTCATGTATAGACTTATGTAACACCATTTGGGGATTAAAAATATCTTTCTTGTGGAAAGGCATATATTAAAGACCTTCCCTCAGAACCACTTTCAGGTCTAGATAATTATCATTTCAATTCAATAGATATTGGGCACCAATAAAGTTCTTGGCATATGGTTTTATACCTGGGAGTACAAAGCTGAATCTAACCGTTGTACACTTTTTTTTAGTAGTTCATATCATTTCATTAAAAATGTGAAGGTGGACTAGAGAAAATAGCATTATTTTGGACACAAGTCTGTAATTGCTTTCCATTCCCATTTCCTGGCCCATTCCAATCCTGCATCTCGGAAACCTTTACTTAAAGTCCCCTGGGGCTCGTTCCTATTCTGCAACACAGTTCCCCCATTAACCCCCATCTCCACCTGACTTTCACTTCCTAAGCCAAAAAGCAAATTGATGAAAAGCATGTGACTACCTCTGCACGAACAGGTCCCTCATCCTGTATCTGGCATAAAAAGAAACAAAAAAATTCTAAAGTAAGTCGCTGACCTGAGGAGAAGAGAACATGGAGAAGGCTCACTGGGTCAGGTACATCAGAGCAAAGAGATTAGCCACAGAGGAGGACACTTGAGTCCAAGGAAGCAATTATACTGGAAGAGGCCAGAAAAGTCATACCAGGAATATACCAGAGAGACCTCTACCATGGAATTTTTTTAATTCTCAAATTGGTGACATTAGCAAGATGATGGACGAGGAGGTTCTAGGTTTCATTCCCCCATGGAAATACTAAAGAAAAAAACTTGAAACTGTCTAAAACAACTGTATAGACACTCTGGGAATGAGTCAAAATTCTACAACAAACAAGCAAACAACAAATCAAGAAAAAGTCACATAGGGCCTCCCCAGTGGCGCAGCAGTTTGAGTGCAAGGCTGTGAAGCTGTCCACAGCCTCCACAG
The DNA here is from genome assembly GCF_014898055.3 of Talpa occidentalis. Classification (NCBI taxonomy): domain Eukaryota; kingdom Metazoa; phylum Chordata; class Mammalia; order Eulipotyphla; family Talpidae; genus Talpa; species Talpa occidentalis. The sequence goes on along the minus strand of NW_023603184.1, from coordinate 80,613,848 downwards.
CTCCTGTTCTATTCCCGGCCAGCCAGGGAGAATCCCACATGGCGAGGCAGACCTCTCCTGTCTTGCCCGCTGCTCCCCTCAGCAGTGCCTTTTGTCCGTCTGCCTGTTCTGCTTCCTGCTCTGTCTGTGGTGAACCCTCTAACCCTCCTACAAATCTGGCCTGTACCCCAGCTTTTGTATAAATAAAAATAAATCTTTAAAAAAACAAAACAAAGAAAAAGTCACACATAAATAGTAGGAAAATTTCATAGCATGTTAACTGGCTGCACCCAATTTTCAGGAAACAGCAGTTCAGTCAGTTCCAGTCCAGTTTAGTAATATGGAGAGAATAGAGTAGGCCAAATATGCAGCCTTCCAACTTGTATACAAGCTGCTAAATTTATGTGTTGCCCAGCTTGGAGCACAGGTGGACATAAGTGATCCATAAAAGCCTAATAAAGGTCTAGGAGGCAGAAGGAAGGCATGACTTACAAAAACAGCAAAGGATGAAGACACACAGACATCTGGGGATAAGATTAAAATCAAGAAAGCAGGGCCTCCCTTGGTGGCACAAGGTGTTAAGACGCAACCTATGAAGCTATCCGCAGCCACTGCAGCACGAGTTCGATCCCTGGCCAGGGAGCAACCCACGTGGCACGACAGACCTCTCCTGCCTTGCCCTCTGCTCCCATCAGCACTATATTCCAGTCAATCTGCCTGTTCTGTTCCCCACTCTGTCTCTGGTGAATCCTCTTACCCCTCACACCTCTGGCCTGTACCCCAGTTCTTGTATGCATAAATAAATAAATCTTCAAAAAAAATCAAGAAAGCAGTTAAGATCACAAGAAAAAAAAAAACAGGGATGTGACTCCAAAGGACATTGAAACATTCCAACTCTGGCAAATATGCTAGGAGATTGAAAGGAAATCACACCAGGTCCATGGAAGTTATATTCTCAGGAAAGCTTGGGAGGATCTTAATCTTTAACACTGGGTTTATTAGTCAAGTTTTTCCCCTTGGTATGGGACAAGTCAGCAAATATTGGGAGAGGTGGCTATTTATTTTTTTCAAATGCCAAAATATCTACAAAAAATCACAATGGATACCAAGAAACAAAACAAATCTCCAGAGAGCATCACTGAAGATACAATAGTTTCAGACTTACTAAACAAAGAATATAAATGTAATTATTTATAATATGCTGACAGAGCTAAAGGAAAACAAAGAAAAAGAAATAAGGGAAATTAGGAAAACTATTGAACAAAATATAAATATCAACATAGAAATTATACAAGGAAAAATAAAATAAATTCTAGTTTTGAAAAACATAATAACTTATTGGAAAGATATATAAGTGGAAAAAATATATATTAGAGGATTCAAAAGCAACTCAAAGGAGTCAAAGAAAGAATTAAATCACTTGAAGAAAAGTTATTTGAAATTATTGAGCCTGAGGGAAAAATAAATTAAACAGCATAGAAGATTTATGGTAAGATATTAACCTAAGTGAAGAGACACACAATAGGATCCCAGAAGGAAAGACTAGGGTGCAGAGAGTTTAAAGAAATAACTCCCCAAAACTTCACAAATTTGACCAAAACATGGATATATGAATACAAAAATCTCAATTAATTCCAAATAGGACAAACTGAAAGAGTCACACCAAGACTCTTTAGAATCAAACATTCAAATGACAGACATAATGAGGATCTTGAAAGCAGCGTGACAAAAGTGACTCATCGTATACAAGGGACCCTCAATAAGATCACCCACAGATTTCATAGCGGATGAATCTGCATTCCATTGAGCTAGTGGGAAAAAATATATTTAAAGACCTGGAAGGAAAAAAAAGCCATTCAACTGAGAATTCTACATCTGGCTAAATCATCCTTCAAAAGTAAGAGAAAAAATCAAGATATTGTGAGAGAAACAAAAACTGAGGAAGTTCATTAGTATTAGACCTGCCTTATAAGAAACACTAAAGGGAACCCTTCAAGGAGAGATGAAAGGACTAGATTTAAGTACATGTGGCCATGGCTCAAACCACAGGGAAACATCAAGTTCTTTGGTAAAGGTAAATGTAAGAACAGAGAAAAACAACATCTCATAATCAAAATTAATGTACACTTATCAATCTGTTATAAAGTTATCTGCTGAAAGAACATAATTTCTACCCAGCTGGTATACACAGCCTTAAAATCAGAAGTGATATAAAGGTAGTGCCATTTAAAATTACTCTTCTAAAATGTCATGATGTTCTAGAGGAGTTAGGAAATGAATTTACAAAGCAGCATTTCTATTACAAAAGTAATTCTTATTTTGGCGTAAAATATTTCTGAACAAAATTTCAATATGCCCATTTTGTTACTGCTGAAGTAAAACTGCATGGAATTTTCCATCTATATGCAACAAAAACAAAGAAAATGAAGATGAACTATAAATGCTTTCGTCAAAACAAAATTGCACGTAGCTATTAATGAAAGGGTTGGATAAAGTTGCAGGGAAAAAGTTTACAATGCTTGACCCTGTCCCATCTCAGTAATATGAAATAGCTTAAAAAGTAAGAGGTGTACAAATAAGCTCTAACCATTTCTAATTTTTATATTGTTCTTCAATAACTCAGCTTTTGTCATTAATTGTATAATGCACATAAATATTAACACAGAAGTCCATTTATAAAGAGTATGAACCAGAGGTGAAGGTTTAAAAAAGTTTATCAGTGGGGTGGAAGAAAACAAAAGCTTAGAGAGCCCATTGTTCTGGGTAAGAATGACAAAAGTGTGCTCTAAGTGGGTGTTTTTGCTGAAAGGGAATACAAATAGAATTGTGAGATGTTTAGGAGCTAATATCATCAGGTTTGATGGTTGTTTAGACATAATCATTACTGTTATTAAGCATGTGCATATGAACTTTCCTGTATGCTCGTCAGAAAGCAAAGCGAGCAGTCAGTCTAGGCTTAAGAGGTGAGTAAAGCAACTCTGTAAGAGGAAGTGGAGCAGTGAATGCAGAGGTATTCTAGTAGCAAATTAAAAGCAGATGGCAAAAGACTATGTGAAAATTCTTTCTGCAATAAATCAAAAGTACTTTAAAACTATGGAAGCAAGAAAAAAAGGTTCTTGAACTGCAGCATAAAATATCTGGGTTAGCTAGCAGAAAGAACTGTGTCAGTGATCGTTGTTAAAAACTGCATGTTAACGCAGAAAGTCAACATTTCTGCTTGCTGTGGTTTAAAGGTCATCCTGAGTCCGTACAGAAAACACACCAAAACATCTCTTGGTTTAGTGTTTTCTTAACTGTCAAAAAGTTTACATGGTGGGTTTAATACTTCCTAAACCAGAATCTTTCTTACCACAGCTTATCACTCATGGACATCTTAATTAATTCTTTGATAATTTAGGCTTATATATCATAAGAAGTAAAAGATTATAGATACTTAGGAAGAACATGTTTTCACTATTGCAGAATAACAGGCTGGAAACTTTGCAGAAATCACACAAGTCTTTTGATCCAGTTATCAAAAACTCATTTCTGTAAGAATTAGGATATGTTTCCAAGCAGTTTTAAAGATCTGATATCATCAGGTTGAAAACTACAGACTCACCCTGATGTGATTAGTGGATGTGACTGCCTCTGCTATGATTCAGGGCTAACAAAAGTAGTCACACACCCAAAATAAATTCCCCAGTGGTTTGATCTTACATTCTAAAATTCTTGCGACCTAGGATACTTTGGTTAGAAAACAAAAAACAAGGTCCTCATGTTCTCGAGGTCACTGTTAAACTATAAATTACCCTGAAAGGACAAAAAAGGACCTTGGAAACTGTCTTCAGTCTTATCCCTTAACATATAAGGGAGAACATACCCTTATTTGAGCAAATAGTGATCAGCCTGTTGAAATCTTGGGAGGCCTTGAAAAGATAAGATATGGGGGAGGAGGGTAGGTAAGTGCAGGAAAATCTTTACCCCCTGTTTCACAAAGGCACCAGAATAGGCCTTGGACAAATTACTATGAGCCCTTCTTCACTCAGGATATTCTAAATCTATCAAGACTGTAAGATAAGCAAGACTATATAAAGATGTATATTTGTGCAGCAGAAACTCAATAGAGAACACAGTTTTCTATTTATATTTGGAAACTCAAAACCACTCTAATTCTTTTTAATACATAAAAAATATTATATCAATATTGGGACTTCCCTGGTGGTACAGGGCTCAAAGACTCAGCAGTATCAAGCTATCTCCAGCCACTGTGGCATGCGTTCTAACCCTGGAGTTGGCCCCCAGGGTGCAGCAGACCTCTCTTGTCTTGTCTACTGCTCCCCTAAGCAGTATATTTCAATAGATCGCCTGTTCTGCTCCCCACTATGTCTTTGGTGGATCCTCTCAACCCCCTCCTTTGGCCTATACCCTAGTTCTTGTATGCATAAATAAATATTAAAAAATATTAATATATTTAATGTAATCAATAATCACATAGCCATTAATTGTAATGCAATATTATTAATGCTATTGAGAAATAATTAATATTTTTATCAGGATAGTAAATATTTTATGAACATACAGTATGAAGATTAATCCAATTTCCTTCAAAGCTGTGATTCCAAAAAATCATATAAATACATTTGTATTTGGCAAAGTACATGTTATTAAATATGTGTATATAGAAGTTTACAATATATAACAAGAACTAACATTAATTTTCTATGTAGTTTATTTAACTCTTGATACTCTGTATGTGGCTAACTATGTACCAGAGATTGCATTTTCTACATGTTCTCTTTTTATAACACTCACTTTACAGATGAGAATACTGCAACTCAAAAAGGGAAGAGTAACATGATCAAGGTCACACAAATAGGTAGCAGAACAGCTGGGATTTGAGCCAAGGTCTGAACGTTCAGTGTTCCTTCTTGGATCCATTATGAAATTATTCATTTTGTACTTATTACTTGCTAAGTATCAGAACTAATTAACATGCAGCAAAAATCACAAATTAATATTAAGTACATACAGTTACTGCCTTCAACGTTATAGACTAATTGGAGAATTAAGATATACAAACACATTGCTGTGTTAAATGTGGATATACAAAGACACAACCTGTAAGTTTGAGTTGAGGGTCCAAATAATGCGAATGAATTTTAGATACTTAGCTTCCTTCCGGTAAATTATTCAGGTCCTCTTGTGAGACTAAAGCCACATTCTATTCAATGCAAGGGCACAGATTCTTGGACAAAGGGTTGGAGTAGAACAGCTCCACAGCAGGCCAACACAGGCTTGCTATTCAAATACAACAAAGAAAACAGGGGACAGAAGAGCACAAGGGACTGTGATGATGGTTCATGGGTTATATGGTGGTAGGAGAACCACGGGGACTACATCTGAGGGGAGAAATCAAATACAATGCAAAAAAACAAAAAAGATGTAAGAAAATAAATAAATTATAAAAAATATTCTGGTTATGTTAACATAGATAATCTGAAAAGCCAAGGCAGAATTTAGCATGCAAGAATTTGGGGGTAAAACTTTTCTCATTGGTAAAAGGGAAGGTAGCAGAAAAGAGAAAATCATTTCAGATTATTGTACTGATACCAGTGAAAAGACAGAGGGATGGAAGGACTGGGCAGAAACACCCCCAAACCAAAGGGAAGTTCTGAGAAATTCTCAGCCAGATCAGGCTGACACGAGTGCCCCCACCATGCTCAGTCTTGGGCAGGAGCAGCTGGGCTAACTGTGGGCCCAGAGTTCTCAGGGGGAGGTATGCCACTCAGTGGGAGGTGAATGCCAACTCTCCTCCAGGCAGGCGGGTCTCCTGAAGGACATCTGAGCTGTTTGTCTCCATAATAGCCATAGCTGAAATCAATCTGCAGCAAAAGTCTATAAAATGGCGTCTTTATAGTCTCCCAGTTCCTCCAGTGGGAGGTGAGTGGTCTACAGCATATGCTTCCATCCACTGAGGGTCATCCCTTCAACCTGCTGTAACATAAATGACACACTTGATGTGTATTTTAACTACTAAATGAATCTCATGTCTGTTTGTCCTTTGGAAAATAATCAAATAAAGCTCTTGGGTGGCATGACAGGATGCCATCAGCATAAAAGAGGCTGTGAAGGAATAAACAAGGCAACAAAAAGGGAGCTATGGCTCTCTGGCCAAGAAGGCGACTGTGTGCATTATTCATTAACTCATATCCTAAGGAAGCCTCTTACTCAGAACTAAATGAGACCTGCCTGAAGTCTTATCAACACATGATCATAGGCAAAAGCAAATCTTTATTGATCAACTATTGATTGCACAGCTTCTTCCTAAAACAATAAACTCAATGAGATAGTAGAAATAGACCCCACCCTGGACGCTATTCAGAACTACCATTCACACTTGCAAGGAGTGCTGAAGTTTACTGTTCACTATTCATTATTTTGAACCTATGAAACAGGATATATCCACTTTACATGAGCATGTGAGCTAAATGATGATCAGCAGTCTCTGCTGGACATTAAGAGCATGAGTAAATGTGGCACTTTTTGTCCAGGGTGTTATAATGAATATCATATTTGATCGATCCAGCAGCCCTATGAGGTACCATGATCTCTCCCATTTTGCAGTTGGGTAAGTTGATCATTGAGATCACACAGATGACAAAGGAAGAAGTAGAAAACTGAACCAAAGTTAGATAACTACAAAGTGACTGCTGATAGTCAATCTTTTTCTACATTATGTGATATTTAACAGGGGCCTTCCCAGTGCGCAAGGAGTTAAGTCCCAGCACTATGACACTACCTGCAGCCACTGCAGCACAAGTTTGATCCCTGGCCAGGGAGCTAACCCACATGGCACAGCAGACCTCTCCTGTCTCACCTGCTGCTCCCCTCAGCAGTGTATTTCAGTCGATCTACCTGTTCTGCTTCTTACTCTTTCTCTGGTGAATCCTCTCACCTCTCCCCCTGCATCACTGGCCTACACCCCAACTCTTATATGCATAAATAAATCTTTTTAAATAAGTGATATTTAACAGTAGATGGCTCAGATGAAGTGATTGCCACAAGTCAGCAAATTCAGTACAAATTTGCAGGATGAAAGGACTGAGCCCTTTATTTCTTATAAGGACCCAATAATATTGTTGAATGGATAAGCAAGTGAAGGGGAGGACTAAATGTATTCATAGAAATGGAAAGTCTGTAAAAATCAAAACTGGAATGAAGAGAATGCGTCCATATTTGAACTAGATTGTCTAGAGTCTGATATCCAGTTTCTATTTACCTAATAATTTCTAATTGACTAAGTTGAGTCCCTAGAGCCTCCCAGATTGAAAAGGAGGGGATCACAGAGACATGGAAAAAAAGAAGCAAGATCTTTGGGAACAATTTGGGGACTTCATGCCAGAAAATGACTTGAAGGATAGTAGAATATCAGCTATAGAAATGCAAAGAGTTTAAGAAGCAAAGGTTTCAGGAAGAGAACTAGCAAATGTACAGAGGTGAGGTCACATAGGAGTTTGCTTAAGATGGAAGTAGTTATTTCATCTTAGTGGGAACATGAAGGCACAATAAATATTAGAAAATAAGTTTGGAAGGCGTTGAGGTTAAATAATGTCATGCTATGAGTTAGCACTTTATTATTTTACATTTGGGTAGTAGTTTATTTATTTATTTATTTTTTGAACATGAAAGTAACAACAGGATCAAATGTGCTTCAAGAAAATTAACATAGAAGTCCTGTGAGTGATGAACTTGAAGTTTAAGTCACTAAAGGGAGGCGAAGAGAGCTGTAATTAAGTTATCCCAAAAGACAAAGACCGATCAGCTGCTGGGACCTGCACTGGAGCAGGACGGGGAAGGGACAAAGGAGCTTCTTTTGAAACAGCATACCTATACTTTCCAGCACATTTTGTATAAAATGAATTTGTTTTCAACTTCTGATGCTCAAAATACCTAATATTATATGGATTTTCAAAGGTTTTTTGGTTTCTATTATTCTTTTCCCTAACTCTTTCATGCCCTGCTTCAGGGCAACTGTTACCTATTGAATGTCATGCTAGCAAAAACATTTGATCTGAACCTTGCCCAGTTGCCCCTGCTGCCTCAAAGAAGGAAACATATGACCTGTCTTTGATCACACTTTTTTCCTAAAATGAAAACATCCTCCAATATGTGATTCTTATAAAAGGTGAGTGTTAAAATGCTGGGATAAACCACATTTAAGCCTAGGGACTCAGTTAAAGTTAATGAAAACATATTGGGATGAGAGAGGCTGTTGCAAGGTTGGGTGGGTATTTAATTCCTTTACAAACATCAGAAAACCTGTCCAGCCTCAATAAAGACAAAAGCTGGAATGAGTCCTCAATTAGTAGCATTTTCTCAGCATTTTGCCCAATTATCTAAGAAAGAAAATGTGAACCTTAGTACATAAATTTGCTCCATTATGGAAGCAACTCAGTGAGTCAGCCAGTTAGTTTTATTATTCAGATCATCAATGTGATGTGCTTATAAAATGAAACAAAGGAAACTCTTTAATGATAAATATTACAATACAGCTACTCTTCACATGTCTACACACGCACACACACACACACACACACACAGAACCATTTGCTGAAGTATAAATAAGAGACAACCAAGTGACAATTTCGATACAAGAAAAATAGACAAAGCCCAAAAGAGAATGGATTATCCAGTTACCACTGTGACATTATTGCTGCTTTTAGGGAACAGCTGACTTTACTCATCAATTTCCATCATCTGTTCTATTTTCTTTTGCAGACTTTTGCTGTGGAACTTTTCACAAAAGATTCTCAGGAAAAACCAGAATGAGATAAAAGTCTAGGAAGCAATCCTTCAAATTAGCTCCCCCTCTCCCTTTAATTTCAAGAAGGGATGCAGTTCTTAGGAGGGTCTGTCCTTTGACAGATGGGCAGAGACATGGGAATCTCGGGCATCAACAAGGTCACTGCCATGTTCACCGCAGCCTGAGTCTCCTGGAGTGCTGCAGGCTGAGAGCAAAGAGATGAAGGCCCAGAAAAAGCTTAGAGATAAGCCGCAAGGACTGAAGTCAGGGTCAGGGCTTCGGGAAATGTAACAGCAGACACATCACCCCAAGTATGTTAGCATTATTCACATGTTCTTGTGAACATGTTAGCATTATTCACATGTTAGCATTATTCACATGTTCTTGTGTTAGCATTATTCACATGTTAGCATTATTCACATGTTCTTGTGTAGCTGTTAGCTGTTAGCATTATTCACATGTTCTTGTGTGGCTCTCCATACATTAAGACTTGTTTTTTCTCTTGAACACAAAGAAAAAGCTGTACACATTAAAGCACAGCATCCCGCAGCCAATTAGCCTGACTTAAACGGGTACCTTCTACAGAACCTATCACCTTGGCAGATCTTGGCTTCTTACCCCTCTTGCCTTGACTATCCTTCTTCCACACCTGACAAACTCCTTATATTCCAGCCATCACAATAAAAATCATGAACATGAGATTTTCATTTCAGTACCACCTGGTAGAAGACTTCTTTTCATAATGGCAAGCAGCATGTGATTTTCCCCAAGATTCTTGAGATCTACTATACACCTGGACTCAACTCTCCATAGACCAACATTTTTAGATATCCCTCTTCTTTTTCTTTCACATGCCTCCCTGAGCACGTTCCCAGTAGTATTACTCTAAGGGTATTAACAAATTCCTCAAAAATGACACAATCCCAGAAACTGCAATATCTATTTTGAATCTCACAACTCATCAAGTTGCTACCCTGTGTTAGTGAAACAGTCATCCTGCTTAAATAATGCTATTTTATTGTCAACTGCTCCAATAGCATTATTTAAGTAATTACACCCACAAATTAGCTGACAACCTGCTATAGTACATTCATTCACACCAGCTTAATGAACATTGCAACCATTAGGAATGATTTTCAAGATGTGGCATGATTTCCCTACCTTTCAGAGTAAGTCCATACTCAGGCACAAGAGATGTCCATGACTCCAGTTTTGAGAAATACAAATATGATTGAAGTACAGCTATTTTCAAGTGAAAACAGTACTCCATGAACATCTCACTTCCCATACTGGAAAGAGGATATAAGGTAAGTTATTTTTTAATCCAGTCTATGAATGTGGCCATCTCAAAAGATCAATTAAAATACAGAATCAAGAACCAGAGTCACATGGAGTGGCCACCATTTACCACTTCTCTGACCTATCACCATACAGTCTTTTCCAGAAAACATATTTCACATTATAAGCATATGATCCTTCTCTGAAATGTTGCCAGGTAATTCAATTCTTTAACAAAGTACATGAAATATTAGTGATATTTACTCACACATGAAATATCTTCTTCAAGGACAATTATCTTAATGAGATTTACCTTTCAAAATTAGCTATTCTGTAGTTCTGTTAAGACATTGTGACTATAGCCCTGCTCTCTTTACCCTAAAAGAATGAAAACATATTTAAAAAGCCATATTTCCATTACAGAAAGTGTTTGGAAAATGCCAGACATAATTCTCAAATATTCTAAAGAGATATAAAGGTACCAACATGTGTTTGGTCCTCTTACATGCCAACCTATGACTGTGATTTAGTTAATTATCTTGACATTTCTAATACAGGTGACTATATCAAAACATATAGAGTACAGTCCCCCAATTTGATGAATACCTGCCAGAAGTGGGTTACCTTTAATCAAAAAACAATTGCTGGTTGGGAGCTGAATGTGCAGTTAGTGTTCAGCTGGTCACAGAGAAGGGTTCTATTTCACAAGAAATATTCTGGAACTAGTGCAATTCAAACACTTTTTAGTTATTGTTTAGCAGTCTACATTAGTGTTGCATGAAATCATATCTAAATCAGCATTCTAACAAATGGTGTGAACCTCACTCATGGAGATCAGCACAGAAGCCCACTCATACACTGCTCCCTATTAAATAGCATATTATTTCTAAAAACATTGGTTAATAAATACTGAGGTCCTGTTAAGTGCCAGGATCTTTAGATATACTACCTCTAATATTCACATGGTGGTATTATTATTCCTAATTTTATAGATGAGGATGTTGAGATTCTGAGAACTAGTAGGGAAAGGGTTGGGGTTCAATCCCATTTCCATTCAGTGGCAAAGTTCATGCTCTTTCCAATTGACTCTATCTACATAAAGAACATTTAAACTAAATTCAAACTTTAAGGAAAGGGATCTAGGATAGAGCCAAAAATCACACTTCAATATGCTTATCTATAGAGAACTTCAGAGTTAAGCATAGTTTTTTCTTCCCTTTTGTCAGCTTAAGTTCAAATATTTCTGTGCAGCAAACAGGTGAGAAAATGAACACATACATAAATATAACACACACAGAGAGACATCCCTACAAGTAAGTTTTCAGAAGTAATAAATAACAAATAGCTAGTGTTGTGGAACAAGCATGAAAAATGTGATTTTCAAGTACATAGGAGGTACTCTGTATTGTGCTCAGTATAATGGCTATTTAAAACAGATACAGAAGTCACAATATCAAACTGACAGCTTGACAAGGACACAAAAATCAAAAGACATGCAAACATATATGCATGTATCATGAGCAAATACAATTTAATACAAATAGGACATATGAATATATCATATTAATAACGAGTGCAATGTAAATCTCAGTGTTTTTAAACTTTGTTGAACCAATTAAAAAAACATTCTTTCCAGGTATGTGGGAAAGATTTGGAGGAAGTTGTATACTTTTTAAAAGTTCTTTAAATTATGGGGGAGATGCACTGTGTTGATGGGGAAAAGAGACAGGTAGAAAGTGCATACTGAATGAAGATACAAGAGTTAAAGTCTATTGAACAGACAAAGTGGGTGGTGAAGAAGTCTGCCTGTTAAGAAGCGGAGGAGGCATTTATTATAAGCGAATGATATGTCAAAATTACCCTTTATAAATAGATGAATTAATGTTTAAACCTATAAAGGATCCAATTTACTGAAAATTATTGAGTCCCTTATGGAAAGCCAATAGAGATTACAACTGAGAGAGCTGTCGTTCTGTAACTCGGAATGTATATGCCATATGTGTTTATCTTTTTCACTAGCCTACTTACATGCAATAATACTACGGCAGCTTTCAAGATGAACATTTGACAAGCCAGCTCACCGCCGACTGACACCTCCATTTCAGCTGGCCTGACATATATAAAAAGAAACTGAATGTTTATCGTGTGCTTTCCGGATTTGACATATGTGCTATATAAGAGTCACAGAAGGAAACTTCAGAAAGAAATTAAGGAATGTACTTGTCAGTTTATTAATCAAAGTTTACCTGCTTCACATTACACAGAGACAAATTAAGTTGGCTACTATGGTACTTCGAAAACATCTGCTAACAAAGTTAGAAGTAATGATAAACAAACGAGTTCCCTTTGTGGTTGATTTTCATCCAGCTGCATTTAATTATAATAGTGCTATCAAAGAAAGCTCCCCATTAGCTGCTAATTCAGAATGACTTCAGAAGAAACTCCCAGAGCCTCCAGTGATATCCCTCCAACTCCAACAACTTCCTAATCTCTGCCAGTGTTTGTGAAGAGCCGTATTAAAGAAGCTTGGTTATCACTTCTGGCTGTTATTGACTGCCAAGGTGGTGTGTGGTGTTTTTTCCCAAGACTACCTTTGAAATAATGTGACCAATTAGGCTTTATAAATGACAAAATTTATGACATCAATATTTTGTTCCAAGTTTAGAAAAATATGATAAACTAGCTCAAAAAGGAAAAATCTTATTTTGGTGTATCTTTGTGTAAAATGCAACCTCAGTCATTATTTATCAATGTGTATTCCCCACAGCTAAAAATAAAGTGAGACTGCTTTTTCAAATTCAGGTTGAATTGGTTTCCAAATAAACAAATATCGAGTCTCTCAGAAGAAAACTACTTCTACCTAACTCAATAATGAATCAACGCCATAATTTGCTTACTGATAGGCATCGATTCTTACAAATTCCCAGGTATATATATACATATATTCCACTTAAAAGTTCATGGCATGAGATGGGGACAGAGATACCAGAAGCAGTATCTTTTCTCTTGGATTCTTAGTGTAAGTATGAATGGTTCCTTGCCCAAATATGGCTTCTGCCTATGCAGAAAGCTAACACAAAATCAAAAGTTAGCCTGTGCAAAAGATGTAAAATTATGTATGTGTGTTTGCTGATCCAACCTGGGAGCACACTACACATCATTCATTTGTCTTAGGTCGTTCCAGTGTGATGCAAATTCAGTCTGAAAATGCATGACCTGGGAAAGTATCCATGTTGATCTGGTGATAACCTCTTTAACACAGCAACAACCACAAGGAGGGAGAGCTTATGAAGAAAATAATGAAATCAGAGTAATCCAGAATGGGAATATAAAACAATTGGATTATGCCAACCTCTGCAGACCCGTTTCATAAATTATTTTCCCATGATCTGCTAGAACTTATTTGATCATGGAAGGTGCCTGACATTGGGAGAAAATGGAAACAATTTTTGCCCATTGAAATGTTGATACCTTTGGGCATTGTGCTTGTTTTTGTATTTGTCTCTTTGTTTTTCAAGTAAGAATAAAATATCTCTAAATAAATTTTTAAACTTCCAAAGCTCCTCTTTTTCCAATCCTCAAGGAGTTAGTGTTGTTTATAGGGGTTCCTTGACTTATCAGAAGGAAAAATCGAAGCGAGAGAGGACACCATTGCTTTTAAGTGTGTGCTTTGTGAAACTTACTTCTACTCATTCATGGCGGTGCGCATACGACATTAATTTCACCATTGGCACAAAGATCAAATGATGTTGCCAATGTCATTGTTCTGTTTATAACAATATTTATGATGACATGAACATTACCCTCCTCCAACTGGCTTGAGAACAAGTATTATTCTTTTGTACTTGGTTTCATAAAGCTGGGGTATGTCCTATTTCAAAAAGAATGTGCAGGAAAGAACATGGTTTTTGGTGGTCGTCAATCAAAGCTAAGGATTTTCCAAATGTTGTTTTGGGGAAAGCACATTAATGCCCACAGTCATTCTTCTACTCTAAAATTCTCTAGGTTGCAAGCCTGAGCATATGCAGATATGAACCATCATTTCAAATCAGACTTCTCATATGTATTTCCCTTTTTTCAGATAACCAAATAACTTTTGCAGTGGAATATATATTGGGGGGCAAGGAAGACCCTGTGGTACATGTTTTACTATCCTCCAGCTATAGGACCTTCAGAGTAAACTAGTGTGCTAGTTCAGTTTCTCTAATGATCAACTTCAGAGCCTAAATTTTATAAGAAATTTGGTATTAGAACTCAAAATCTCTGTCTAGCATAGATCCACCCACAGGCACTGATTATTTTCATAGTTATTTGTGAATCCCTGAATATGTAAATATATTCATAAGGTATATATATGTTTCCATTTTAGAACATTAATAAAGTCCCTAAGACAGTACCATCATATAAATAGAACTGAAATGTTCAGCAAATTTTCTGGAAGTTCCAGCAGGCAAAATGAACCCTGAAGTTCAAAACAGTGTAGTTACATTTGCAGATCCAGGATAGTGAGTGGAGCTCATGTCTCTGACCTTTCTGGGCCTCAGGTCCTATGTCTTTAGCTCAGGAATTACACTTGCCTTAATCTAATCCTTGCCTTTTAATATTAACTAAGAAAATTGGCTGGAAAGTACATTTTACTCTGCAGATAAAGAAACGACTGTTGTAAAATAGAGAGTGTGAATGCAGAAAAAAATGGAAAATGTGGTCTATAACAGAGGTCTTCTGCTTACATTGTGTGAAACACTAAAGGTCAAAGAATCAGTTACAAGGGCTGCAGGAAGCAGAAAGCAGAGCCAGAATCCTCTAGATTTGACACTCCATTCAACCATATTGTATCTACTTTTTATATTGCAATTCTTAACATGAACTTATTTGAGAAAAACTGTTTACTACTAAAAATATTGAAGTCTACTCATCTAGTTCAATACTCTCATTTTACAGATAGGAAAAAGGGAAACTCAAAATAATATGTGAGTTGCCTTTGTTCAACATTTACCTGCATGAACAAGATTAGAACATAAAAATGAAGTATGGCTTCTGATTTCAAGTTCAAAGCTACCCTTTTTGTGGTAGTTTCAATGGAAACAATCAATTCTTATTATTTTTAACCCCACAACTAAATTTTGTGATTACCTATCATTTTATCTTTCTCTAGCTGTTGGACACTGTCAAATGCTCTGCTCTTCTTGTAAATTATTTCCCTGAATTGACAGCATTCCACATGTATTTCAAGTCAATTCATTTCTGGGCCTCACAAAACTGTAAGGTTGCAAGTTGCTCACAGAGAATTGAAAACAATTTATTTAACTTATTTGGCATGCTGCTTATCACATCAATATGTAAATGTGATTGCTTAATAAATACCACTTATCGATGTTGACTTCATCTGCAACTTCCTTTATGGCTTAAAAGTCAGGCTCAAAATTCTTCTAAGTTTTGAATGTATTTTCACAGAAACATTCACCCAAGAAATACTTCCTAAATACTTCCTGTGTATAAATAACTGCTAACCCTACTGATCTTCACATGGAGTATGTGAAACACAGGGGCATGATTTTATGTAAGTGAAAATACCAACATGTTACTGGAGTTCAAAGGAAAAGAGATAATTTCTAGCCTAGGAATATGGGAAAAAGTAAGTTAGCATATTTTGTGGAGGTGGAAGCTTTATAGCTGTCACAGAAGAATGGGTAGAACAGATAAAGAAAGAGGTTTTCCAGGTGGTATCGAAGATGGTTTGGCAGTTTTGGTTTTTTTTTTAAAGATTTGTTTACTTTTGCATACAAGAGCTGGGGCGTAGGCCAGAGATGCGGGGAGGTGAGAGGATTCACCAGAGACAGAGCCGGGAATAGAGCAGGCAGAATGAGTGAAATACACTGCTGAGGAGAGCAGTGGGCGAGACAGGAGAGGTCTCCTACACCATGTGGGGTTGCTCTCTGGCCAGCCGGGATTGAACTTGTGCTGCAGAGGCTGCAGATTGCTTCATGGTACGGTGCTTAGCCCCTTGTGCCACCAGGGAGGCCCTGGTTTGGCAGTTTTAACATCTAAGACTACTGGACTCAATATACAATATTCCTGCAACAATATTGTGGTGATTTAAAATATTTTTCTTTTCAGTCTTCCATCTTCTCTTTGAATCCTCTGTCAGATGTGGTATCCTTGTTTCTTTTCCTATTGCCCTGTATTAGGAACCTGTCTCTCTCCCTTAGGAAGTGGTGCCTTATCTGGACTGCCTGCCAGGCAATCCATGCATAGACATAGTCTCTCAGGTCACCTAGAGTCTGGGCTCCTCTGCCTGCTGGCCAGTCCAGTCTTCATCCATGCCAACTTCAGGTCTTTCAGACCCACTGACTAGCCTAAGTCCTCCAAATATTGTGGGAGAGAAAATGACATGAAAAATAGACAAATATATTCAAAAGTGATCTTAATGGGAAATTCCTTATTTTTCCATTAATCTTTCCATCTAACCATACCCTGTGAGCTTTTCTTTCCCTGTACTTGAAATAAACCCCATAGGCTTCTGATTCCATTTAGTATGAAAACTAGTCAAGATCATAGCAATAATTTAATATCTAAATTAAAGTACCTCATTTCTCGGCCCTGAATCTTGGCTTATCACTTGCATCTGCAATGAGGAAGCGCAGAACAGTTTGCGGTTTTTTCTCCTTTTTTATATATAATTTCAGTGTCTCTCTGTCTTTTTCACTTCTATTTCTGGGTTTCCCTTGGGTCTCAACATTGTTGGTCTCTCAATAAGGTTAAGGGTGAGGTAAAAGTCTGAGGGACAGTTGTCCAGATGCAGATTCTTACACTTTTAGGGGGTTCCTCTGAGCTCCCCATCTCCCAGAGCTTTCTTGAGATGAATGATGCATTCTATGGCTGACCTCTTCTCTTTCTCTCATCTTCTGCTCCTGGCCATCTGCCCAATAATTTCTTATGGGTACAGTTCCCACGACAGAGGAGACCTCTGAGGCCTCCTCTTGATCCATGGAATACTCACACATCCCTTTCATGTAAAACACTGATGGTGCAGGCTGCCCTGCTGCTTCTGTCTCGTCTCACTCTGCTGCAGATGTTCCAGCAATTTCTCACTCTGAATTTTGCAGAAGGGAGTTTGAGCCAGTTCCTAATCTTGTAAAAACTCAAACAAAATCCTTCAGACTGTAAACTCCTTGAGATACATGTGAAACTCTCCTAAGAATTTTCTTACTTTCTCTACTGTAATGTCTATACCAGCATAGTCTCATGTATTTCTAGAAATCAGTGAATGTCAATTAGGAGAGGAAATTTTTGATATGTATTTTAATGTCAAGCCATTTTATCATGGTCCTCAGTAGCTTGAAAACAGAGAAAGATCAATCAAAATTCTCTCCATCTATGCCTATAGCTTACACTCACTCAGTACATTCCAATATTTATCTTCACTGGATGAAAGGAGAAAAGACTAACCCTTCTGAAATATGGGATCATGTGTTACCTATTCCTCTCATCATTGGCTATCCAGACAAAATTCTGGAGCGCCAGAATTTCCACTCAAACCTGCTTATAGTAATATTTGTGTAGTATGATACTGACAAAAAAGGCTGCCAGAAGGAGCCACTTTTTATGAAGATGGAATTTTCTTCAAGGCTTTGAGATAGAAACAAAAATTTTAACAAAACAATGCCTATACTTCATTACAAAATTGAGTTTCCATGTTCTCCTTATATGTAAATCCTCTATATAAATATGCACTATGAAAATAATTTTTTCAATAAATTTTTAATTTTGTTTTGTTATAAATTCAGTAGTCAGTCTTGCTGGTCACAAAACATTTCCAGTCTCTTTCTAGGTAGAAGGTACAGTTGCACTTCTCTGGCATCTTGGAATTGATGTAACCACATGACTTACTTTGAACTATCAAATGGAATAGTAGCTAACACACTTGATGGTGAGAAATTTAAAGCTTTTCCACTAACATTAGATAAACGGCAAGGATGTCCTTTCTCCCCAATCCTTTTGAAAAATGCACCAATACAATAAGAAAAATGAAATAAAATGTATTCATTAGAAAGAAACAAAACTGTCTTTGTTCACAGATGACATGCTCATCTATGTAGAAAACCTAGAAGAATCAACAAATCAGCAATAAACAAGTGAAATTTGAAATTAAAACACCATGCCATTTATATTATCACTGAAAACAAGTTTGAGCATAAATCTATCAAAACGTTTACAGGACCTACATGAAGACAATCACAAAACTCTAATAAAAAATCAAAGAAGAAATAAATGGGGATATTCAATGTTCATGGATCATAAGGTTAAATATTGTCAAGATAGATAGCAGTTCTTTCAAACCTGATCTATAAGATACAATGCTATTCCAATCAAATTTCTAGGGTGTTATCTGTGAATATCAACCAACTAATTCTAAAGTTTATATGAGAAACTAAAGATCCAGAATCACCAACACAATACTGAAGAAGAATAAACTTGGAGACCTCACATTAGATTGTCCACAAGACTTAGTATAAGGCTACTTATGCAAAACAATGTAGTATTCGTGAAAGAATAAACAGATCAATGTAACAGAGAGTCTAGAAATAGAACCATATGAAAATATACAATTGATCTTTGAAAAGGAGCAAAGGCAATACAACGGAGAAAGATAATCTTTTCAACAAAATGTGCTGGAAAAACTAAACATCCACATGCAAAAATACCTTTCACAAAAATTAACATAACCTACATCACACACCCAAATATAAATTACAAAACCATAAAACTCCTAGAGATAACATAGAAGTAAGTTTAGATGATTTTTGGATTTAATGATGACCTTTTGATACCACACCAAAGGAATGACCTATAAAAGAAATCACTGGAAGTTGGATATAATAAAAATAAAAAATATCCCCTATTGGAAAGGACAATGTCCACATTGTGGAAGACACAGGCCAGAGATAGGAAGAACATACTTGCAAACCATATATCTGAAAACAAATTGTTATCCAAAATATACAAAAAAAAAAATCCTTAAAACTCAATAGTAAGTAACCAACAACCTAATTATAAAATAGATCAATGACCTTAACAGATACCTCACCAAGGAAATATATAGATGTCTGTTAAGCATATAACAGCAGATGAGGCAAATGAGGATGATCATATCATCAGGAAAGGCAAATTAAAACAATGAGCTACCATTACCCATCCATTAAGATGGCCAACATCTAGATGGCCAACTGGCAATACAAGTATGGGTAAGGATGTGGAGCAATGGAAACTCTCATTCTTTGTTGGTCTTTGGAATACAGTTTGGCAGTTTCTTATAAAATTAAACATATGTAATTGTCTAGTCAACCTACTCCTTTGTATTACCATTTAAAAAATACATGCACAAAATATTTATAGCACTTTTATTCATAATTGCCAAAGCTTAGAAGCAACCAAAATTTCCCTCTGTAGGTGAATGGGTAAATAAACTTTGATACCTCCAAACAATGGTGTATTATTCAGAATAATTAGCAATAAGAAATGAGCTATAAAACAATGCAAACATATGGGAGAAACTTAAGTGCACATTATTTCCAATTTGAAAAGGGTATACACTATATGGCTCCAGATATATAACATTCTACATATAGCAAAACTGTGGAGACAGTAAAAAGATCAGTAGCTGCCAGGATTTGCTGTGTTCTTGTTTTTTGTTTTGTTTTTTTAAAGATTTATTTATTTATGCATACACAAACTGGGGTACAGGCCAGAGGTGTGGGGTGGTGAGAGGATTCACCAGAAACAGAGAGGGGAAGAGAACAGGCAGACTGAAATACACTGCTGAGTGGAACAGTGGGCGAGACAGGAGAGGTCTGCTGTGCCATGTGGGTGAGCTCTCTGGCCGGCTGGGGATGAACTCGTGCTGCAGAGGTTGTGGATTGCTTCACAGTGCTGTGCTTAACCCCTTGCACCACCAAGGAAGCCCCCAAGCTGCCAAGACTTGTGACAGCAGGGGTAAATAGGCAGAGCATGGAAGATTTTAGGGTAGTAAAACTTCTCTGTATGATACTATAATGATGTCCAAATGTCATCAAACATTTGTCCAAACTCATGGAATGTATACCACTCAGATTGAACTGTAATATAAACTATGAACTTTGGGGTATTATGTCAGTTCATGTTCTTAATTGTAACAAATAATACAACTTACAATAACAAATTGTAACAAATGTACAACTCTGGCAAGAGGTATTGATAATGGAGGAGGTTGTGCATGTGTAGAGCAGGAACAATATGGTAAATCTCTGCACCTCGCCCTCAATTTTGCTGTGCACCTACAACTGCCTTAAAAAAAAAAAGTATGAATTTAAAGAATTTTTTTTTAAATAATAAATTTTATTTTTATATTCCCCATACAATTGCAACCCCCCATTCTGACCCCAATCCCTCCCCTCCCACCCCTCACCCCCCAAAAAGTGTCTCTCTTTCATAGTTTTTTGTTGATTTTGATTTTCGCTTTCTTATAGTTATTCATTTTTCTGGTCCCTTATTTAAGTTTTCTAGATTCCTGTTATGAGTGAGACCATCCAGTATTTTTCTTTTTCTTTTTGGCTTATTTCGCTGAGCATGATCCCTTCCAGCGCCATCCATGTTGCTGCAAATTGCATGTGTTTATCTTTTTTGAATGCTGAGTAATATTCCATGGTATATATGTACCACATCTTCTTGATCCAGTCATCTATTTTTGGGCATTTGGGCTGTTTCCAAAGCTTAGCTATTGTAAATAGTGCTGCTATAAACATAGGGGTGCAGGTGTTCTTTGGAATTGATGTTTCTGTGTCCTTTGGGTAAATACCTAGGAGTGGAATTGCTGGATCATATGGAAGCTCTATGTTTAGTAGGTCCAGAAATCTCCACACAGCTCTCCATAGTGGTTGGACCAGTTTGCACTCCCACCAACAGTGCAGAAGAATTTTAAAATGTAAATGGACATGATATATGAACGCTTTAAGAGCTAATGCATGTGCGATGTGTTCTCTGTCTTTCTTCCATAATAACCAGGGTCTTCTATCGAAGGTCTGCTTTCTCCTCGTGCACCTACAGACAGAATGTTTGTTTCCCTCCAAAATTCATGTATTGAAACCTTACACACAACGTGATGATGTTTGGAGAAAGGAATCTGAAGGTGGAGGCTTTATGAATGGGATTAGTACCCTTTGTAAAGAAACCCTAGAGTGCATCCTTGCCATGTTAGGACACAAGACGATGACAGTCATCTTTGAACTAGGAAATGGATTGTCAACAGGCACCAAATCTACTAGTATCTTGATCTTGAACTTATCACCTTCCAGAACTATGAGTGTGTGTTGTATAAGTCACCTTATCTATGACATTTTTATTATAGCAGCCCAGACTAAAGCCAGAGAGAGAACCACACAAAACTGAGTTTTCATCCATGATGTAATTCACATTCAACATGTTTTAAGCCACTAAAATTGGAGATCTGTTTGTTATTGTATCATCACCTTCCCATTCTTACTGATGTAATGAGAATATTAGTATTTTCACTGCAAAGTCAAGCCCCTATGAGTAATCTCCCCATATTCCTTAAACTTCTCTGTTTCCAGGCCTATTCTGCTCAGAGAGAAAAAGACTTTCCCTTTTATATTCTGTCAACTACTTAAAAGTATGCTGTTAATTAGTATCAACTCTTAGTTTCAAGTCTTAAAAAATAATTCAGTTGCTGTTACTATGATGTCTCCATGTCAATTAGTGTCTTATATAAATATTTGATTTTTCTTAAGAGTGGTAATCTTTAAGGGACTGATTATGACAGAGAAGTTGGATTCCAAATTCACAGATCATGTTTCCATCATTTGAAGAGGGAACAGACCCAATAGAGGAATTAACATTGGATGGGGTACCATTCTCTTACTTTTGGATGAAAGGAGAAGAAACAAAAATGTTCTAGAAAAAAACGTACATACACTATTGGAAATTAATATTTGAGGAATAATAATAGCAATACTGAAGGAAGTTAGAAGCAACTTCATCTCCTATTAGTCCTGTATGGTGTGGGGAGGGCAAAGTGATAATGAGGTATCCTTAATTACACACATGTTTAGGTATGCTACAGCATAAATTATGTCTACATGTCCAATAGAAAGGAAGATCTCCTAAAAGAGACTACAGTAAAGAGAATAACCATATAATAAATATGTCAGGAGATATACACTTTTTTGCTAGAATTCAGTTGAAGTATAGGCAAAAGACAAAACTAAAAAGTAATGGCTGGTCTACTCTTTACTCTTATGAAAATTATGCATTTCATTTTATCACTATCACCTCTTAGTACTCCAACCAGGAATACATATTTTGAAGCTCACTGAATTACAAAGCAGCACATATTTCTTGAAAATATTCTATTTGTAACTTTGTGTAGTAGGTTTTGTTCAAAATTATTATCATCTCAAGTACCACATATAACCCTATTCATTAATTTAGAAAAACATATAGTTAAAGGCTTAAGCCTTCATATTATGTATTAGGTGAATCCATCATTCCTCTGTATACACAACGGTTACTGTTTCACAAGGTTTCTATTCATTGGCCAAGGCAATTATAGTCCTCCCAAGCAAGCTGAGGCTCTTATCTCTATGCCTCGATATTGCTGTTGCCCACTTATCCTCACCTAGGGTAATCCTCTTAATTTTCTGTTTTTCTACACTACTCTTTACCCCTAAGTGACTTCACAACTATGCTCTAAACATATGCCTACAGGGATTTTTTGCTTAATCAACCCTAAGAAAATTCCGGACACTGTTTTATTCTGGATTGTTCCATTACATACAGAAAAACTCAATTTCATTAAGATAACATTTTATAGGTGAAGCAACTGAAGCCTAGAGATGTGTATATGTCTGCTCCAAATCAAAGGCATTCAGGAGAAAATTAGAATTAAAATCAGGTCCTCTAGCTCTCCATATTTTTCCATGCCACCTATGACATATTTTTGTATTCTTGATATATTTTACGCATATGTATGTATATATATATTATATATATATATACATGCATACCTACACATTCGTGTAGATAGATACCCTTTCAAATCTGTTAAGTTGGAGTATTGTACATTATTCCAATGATACTATTTACCCAGAATATTTTTAGACCTGAGGTTCTAGAATTAACATGAAACTATCTGATGTACTTTTTTGAATATTCTCAACAAGAAAAACATTTTTTTGGGCCTCCCCAGTGGCGCAGCGGTTGAGCGCTGGGTTGCGAAGATGCCTGCAGCCTCTGCAGTGCTAGTTCCATTCCCAGCCGCTGGGCAAGGGTCCTACATGACGCACAGACCTCTCCTGCCGCCTGCTGCTCCCCTCAGCAGTGTATTTTATCAGTCTGCCTGTTCTGTTCCCCACTCTGGCTCTGGTGAAATCTCTCACCTTCTCGCGCTTCTGACTGTACCCAGTGCTTGTATAAATAAAGAAATCTTAAAAAAAAAATCTATGTTAAAAAAAAAAAGGAAAACATTTTTTCTATGAATACAATTTATATTGGAACTAGACAAAAGTCAGTCACAGGAGCACTGAAAGTGAGTTGCTAATAAAATTTTATAAAACCTTATCCAATAGAAAATATACTGAGATATAAAAAAAGGAAGAATGATTCCCATACTAAGAAAAGAGTTCCAGAATTTTCTTGAGTCAAGTTAAGCATCTCATAAATGCTTGAGCAGACCCCTAAAGTAAGTTTCTTTAGTATTTCAGTATTTACTTGCTCTTTACCCAGCAACATTGCCAATTTTCATTGGAGATGTTGTATTTCATGTGACCTTGGTGAGGCTCTGAGTCAGAGCCCAGCAATGAGCATGAGACCCAACAGTAAGTGAGGTGAGCACTCATTCAGTTGCCACAAGGAGAAGCACAGAGGGGACACATAACCAGAGCTTGTCTAGACAGAGTGATTCTCCTTCTCAGGACATTTGCAACCACTCCCAGAAATAATGTTCTGTTTTCAGTCAATAAGAAGTTATGAGGCAGAAAGACTGTTTTTGAGGGAATTAGTTTCCTGCAACATGAAACCTGACAATGAAATCAATGGAGAGGTGACTAGATCATTAGAACTAGGTTTGGATGCCTGTATTATACTAAGCTTGAAACCAGTTATAAGAGCAAATAGATTATATTTTCTGTCATTTGCAGAAAGAGTTGTAACCAATAAACATCTCAAGGTGACTACATAAAAAGATACCATTCACTGGCCAAGTTTCTATGACCACCTCGTCACTCTATAGTCACCCCGAGTAACTATGCACAGTAGGGATTTATTGTGCTTATTGTGCTGTACATCTGGAAAGTCTTTAGACTCACATCCTCTTTCCTTTCACTCAAATACTTGAAAATATCTGAATAGCATGATTTTAATCTCAAAGTTATATTCATGTCATATTACTTTTATTCTATGAGGGTAAACCCAGAGGATAGGGAAAGAATGAAAAACCAAAATTTTATTCAGTTATTTTTCTGAATTATATTCTCTAATAAATCAAGCTTTCATGCAGGACTGCAGTAGCAATATATTTTTTAAAATATCTTTAAATTTACAAGTGAGCTCTATAACTAATATACTCAAATACCACAATTACTGATTTTGAAAGTCAATTTATCTGGATGATCTGAGAGACATGGTTAAGCATTTTAATCTGATTTTATGGATATGATTTGAAAGTCACTCATGATTAAGGCTGATCTTTTGTATCATGCAAGAAAAAATTATATCCAACCAGTTACTTAAAAACACAAATTTAAATTAAGTGAAGCAGATAAAATAATATGTAACAAACTAGAATGATTATATTAAAATAAAATCTAAAATGTCAAAATAGTCATTATTCCTCTAAGAAGGCTAAATAAATCATCCAGTTGCTACCCAAATACACCAAATTTACTTAAATATACTACTGTTTTTTATTCAAACTGAACACTCAACTTTTGTAGATTTCTTCATCACCACCTCTAGTGATATCTAAGTAATGTTAAATTTAATTTTCACACATCCACTAGAGTCATATTATTATTATTTTTATTTCTTTGTTTTCTGAATTTGGATTCTATTCCTTAAAAAGAAGTCATGCAATCAGTAGCTTTCGAAGGAGACACAATTTGAACAAGGAACAAACCAATGTACTACAGATGATTTAAACTATCTGAATAAAGTCACAAGTCTCTTTGGAATCTAGAATATATATATCTATATATATATATATAATTATATATATAAACAGGTATATGATTACATGTATAATTATATATTAATATCATGTTATATAATATATAAGTGTATATTATATATTCTAGACTATATATTAATATTATATAATCTAGTGTATATATGTGTGTGTGTGTGTGTGTGTGTGTGTGTGTGTATATATATATATATGTATATATATATATATATATATATGCAGTTACAATGCAGTGAGTAGTATTCTAGGCAAAAATAGCCACCCAAGATAAACATTTCTCTACAATATATCATTTTCCCGACCATTAAATATTACTTATTTTTCAAAAAAAAACAAAAACAAAAAACACATCACAGGTAATTCTGGACATTTGAATAAAATGACTTTCCCTTTAAAATGTAAACTTTTCTTTACAGCTTCTGAACAAATGTGATCAAATCACAATTTCTCCTTTCTTCTTTTCTAAAAGAAACAGAATCTTCCAGTAATGTATTGGAAGTCATCATTCCTATCCACGTTCCAGGGTGGGGCCTTGAGGGGTCTAAGGCAAGCACATACAAGTAAATAGTTCATCCTTGCATTGGTTAGCCCCAAGGGGGTTCAAATAAGCCACTCCCAGAAGCATGCTTCCCTACCACCATGATAACACCCTAGGGGCAGGTGATTTAATTGATCCAAAGAAAACCTGAGGTTTTTGTTCAGGGTTTGGAAAAGAACTTAATAAGAATGCAAGAGTTTTGTTTTTTCAATTATGGTATCCAGCCAAGAATAACTAATACTCTGATCTTGGTAGTATCTAGTTTTGCTACCTCAAGATGAATTTTAAAACATAGATAGCCAAACTAAATACTTAAATCTTAATGAAATGAAAAAAAATACTTTGTTCTCTACATTTCTTGGGTACATGTACACAGAGATTTAATCAAAGTTTTAGGAAGAACCTTATTAGTCAAATCTATAATTGTTATAAAATTAAAAATTTTTGTGGTGCTAAATTTTTAAATAAATAATTTGTTGTTTATACAAAATCTTATTACATTTTAAGACAGTAAACCAATACTCAATTATGAAATAGCTATAAATTTAGTTTTGTCAGTAGTCACAGGTTTTGTGAAGATTTCTGACAAGTGTTGAAATAACACGAGTTGCCATCCCATTATTATTAAGTTAATTCTTTGAGAGCCTAAGTTAGGGAAATGATTTGATATCATAAGATAAAGATAACAATAGAAAAATAGAACCATCAAGGTAGTTAAGTATTTTTCTTTCATAATGACATGGATATTAAAAGGTATATAATTCCAGGTACACTGCTTTCAATATCCTAGTTTCTCCCTTGTTTGTAAGAAATATATTATTCACAGTAAAGCAATACTTAAAGTCACCTTGATTTTGCAAGATTATTCAACAACCTTTTTATCACCTTTCTCTCATTTATAAAATAACCTATACACTCAATAGAAATAAACTACTTGAGATTTTGTGTTAATAGGCACCTGACATCATTTTTATAAGTTCCTTTTCATATCACCTTTTAATTAACAAGATAGAGACTGAATAATCTTGTCATATATTTCAAAATAAAAAAGAATGTTACAAATCCACAAAAGTATCAAAGATAGGTCTCCCCTGGTGGCGCAGCAGTTGAGCACTGGGCTGTGTGTGAGGCTGCCTGCAGCCTCTGCAGCGCTGGTTCATTCCCTGGCCACCGGCAAGGGTCCCACAAAAAAAAAAAAAAAAAAAAAGTATCAAAGATATATAATTAAAAAGTATAAATAAATACTACTATTTTACACTTGACTTTAGTTATTTTGAACACTTATGGTCTAGTTGTGCTCATTGTTAAGGATATGATTTTATGTGTTTAGAGTAAATCTGCTGTAAGCAATTTTATAGTTTAATGAAAATAATTATAGTTTGAGTAAGTAGTATAAAGTGTATCTGATGTTACTTTCCCAAAATAAGCTGTGATATAAATTATTGTGATTTATTATGGTTATTTTTCTGGATGTTTGCAATGGATCCTAACAAGTAATGTTTCTAAAATTGCAAAAAAGAAAAAGTTTGTTTTTTTTCCCCACCTCAGATCTCATCATTAATTTCTGCATAAAATTGACACCATCTCCATGGTAGTACAGCATTTGCTCCTGTGAGGATGAAATTATTGTATTATAAATTTAACAGTTACTTTAATGTATACCATTTGATAAAAGAATTTATTTTTATATGCCACTAATGCTAATGGCTCTTCATTTTTTAACCCATCAAACAGTAATGCTATGCTCTAATGCAAAGCCATGCATGTCCCCACTTGAACTATTTACCATGGCTTTAACAGCAATCTCCTTTCTAGGAATTTTTTTAAACTTTTTACCAAAAGCAAGTGTAATAGATATTTTTCTATTTTAAATCAAAAGTATTTTCAGCTCTCCCCATAATTTGCATGCACCTAAATCCACCCAAATGCTTCTCCAAGCGATAAGCAGGTTTTGATAGAATGCAGTCATTTCAGGATCTAATAGATGATTGGAAGCACGACTCAAATAAATCTACACTGAATAAAGAATCTGATTAGAAAAATCAAGCTCAGTTCCATACTCCCAAGGTCATTATTTCATTAACCCTATCAGATCATTCTTCCTGTAGATACCTACTTAGAGTCAACCAGAGAGGTCTTACCCTAAGCTAGACGCTGGTGAAGCGATCAGGCCTAGAAAGATGAACCACTAGGTTAACCATTTACTAGAACAGAATGAGTTAGAAGAGAGCAATGCAGTTACAACAGATTCCACTGGAACATGAGAAAGGACATCTGAAGTATGCAGGATTTTTTAATTCCAATGTAAGAAACAAATCTACTTAAATAGACTCAATTTGTCCAAATACAAAATAAAAAATACTTCAAATAATAAGACTTGGAAAACTGTGCCTTCCCATTATCACTTGGTTAATAATTTGTTCTTTGATTGTGAGAACAAAGTCTGTATTATCTTCAGGTTACAGAAATATTACAGGTCTTCTATTAAAAGATACCTCTCCCCTGTTTTTCCCTCTATAAGGGCTTGCTCAACAGTCATTTGACTAAATGCTCATTTGAAACACTACAATGTAGGAACAGACAGTTCATCTAAGAAGTCTGTGTTGGTTTACTGTGAGGATCCCATTCATTGTAAACACTTGAAGTTATGGACATGGATAAGCTATGTTTTTAAGCCAAACTCTCTAGAGAATATTTTTATTTAAAAAATTGCATTTCCTGCCCAAAAATAGATGACTGGATCAAGAAGATGTGGTATATATACACAATGGAATATTACTCAGCAATCAAAAAAGACAAACTCATGCAATTTGTAGCAACATGGATGGAGCTGGAAGGGATCATGCTCAGCGAAATAAGCCAGAAAGAAAAAGAAAAATACTGAATGGTCTCACTCATAGCAGGAATCTGGAAAACCTAAATAAGGGACCAGGAAAAAGAGTAACTATAAGAAAGAAAAAATCAAAATCAACAAGCAACTATTAACCAGAGACACACTATGGGGGGGGCGGGGAGAAGAGGGATTGGGGTCAAAATAAGGGGGGGTGCAATTGTATGGGGAATATAATAAAAAAACTTTAAAAAATGAATAATTGCATTTCCTTACCACATAGCATTCATATGCAATAGAAAAATGAATTGTTGATCTATTACTTAAAAAATGAATACATATCAAGAAATATGCTTTTGGTTTTGGTTTTGGTGTTTTGTCTGCCACTGATTCTAGCTAGAAGTAGCACTCCTGGAGCTATTGCTGCTCACTGACTGTATGATCTTAAGTTTGAAGTTACTACATTGAGCTTCTAATTTAGCCTCTATTATATTTGCCTGCTACATAACTGCAACTAAGTTATTTAACCATTTGAGGCCCTGATTTTCTAATTTGTAAAATGGAGGTAATGTTTCCTATCAAAAGGATTATTATGAGAATCACTAATATAAGACAGAGCCAAGAAAATTTTTCTCTTTCATTAACCAGTTGCTCATAATATTTGATACTTTTGGATGCCTGGGGGCATAAAGAGAATCAAATAAACATCCAGAATAAGAGAAATAAGAGAATAATCAAACAAGCATTAGTCAGAATAAGAGAAAATGTCAATAAGAAGTTTAATAATGACATATATGCCTCTTGTATATGGGGAAGACCCAATATAATTGAGGAACTCACCCACATGGCTTCACACACTACCTTAACTATTGGGATACCTTTTAACTATTAAGTGACACCCCTACAGGAAGGTCAGTTAAGGAAGTTACTAGGAAAGTCATAGTAGAAAAAGGTATGTAGATTTAAGTTCTATCTTCTCCAAGGAAAAAAGATAAGGAGACGGTATACCAGGTACACTCCCTTATAGAAGTTTACCTGTGAATATCTTTTTCAAAAGCAATTTCCATCCAGTCTTCAGAGACCCTCCCTTGAAATCAATCTTTTGCCAAAAGGGCATATTTTGGGATGTCAGATATTTACTTCCCTGCAGATGCCTAGTACCAGAGAATAGGATAAGGTCATGCTCTAGATAAGTCATGGCCAGGGTAGGTCCATTTAGCTAACCATAGCCAAATACCAAAGAGAAAACAAAATATTATTGATTTAATTTTAATATGTGGACATTTTCTTATACTAACATTAGCATCAGTTTTACTACTATAAGTCCTTTGACTCCCTACATACAGAAAAGGACAGTGATATTTTAGGATTATGTGGGAAGCTTTTAAGAAACTTGGATTCCAGAGTCCTACCTTAAATCCACAAAATCAAAATCTTCTGATGTGAGGCTAATAATTTTTTTAAAAAAATTATTCCCCAGATAAGGGTGATACTCAAGTAAGTTTAGAAAACACTGCATAAATTGACCCGTCAAGGTTAAGTACAGCAATACAAGTAATACCTTCCTGTTTAACCTAATTCTAAAACTTCAGTACAAAAGACTGACCTTGATCTAGCTGAAGAGCAATTAACTCGTATCTGTCTTTACTCATCCATATAAAAAAAGGGCAGCAAAAGATAACGCTGGGTCAGTGAAGCACGCTTTTCACAATGCTCTTCTTAACATGCTATTTTTATGACAATTTGCCATCATCTAAAACCTTACAAGCATTTTTCTTAAAAAAAAAAATTAGAATGTGGATTTTAAACATACTTTAGACCAGAGGTACTCTACCTCTTTTACACATTGATATCATTTGATATATTACACATTTGAATTTTTTAAATACTGGGACCCACCTCCAGCCATTCTGAGAATCTACTTTCAATTTCCCTGGTGATGGTAGATGGGACCAAGACAGAATCATTCCTGCTGTCATTGCCTATACAAGTTGAGGATCACAGATGTGGCAGGGCTTTTTCCCACCTAACTCCACTGCTCCTTAGAGTTGCTGAGCAACTTTACAAATACTAGAGGTTCCCAAGAGCCAATTCAGTCTATATAAACTACAGTCAAGAAAAGTGATATGAAAGTTCTCCAGGTAAACTTCAAAATAAAGAATAATTACAGGGCCTCCCTGGTGGTGCAAGGGGTTAAGCACTGCACTATGAAGGAATCCGCAGCCTCTGCAGCACAAGTTCGATCCCCAGCTGGCCGGAGAGCAACCCACACGGTGAAGCAGACCTTTCCTGTTTCGCCCACTGCTCCCTTCAGCAGTGTATTTTGTCAGTCTGCCTGTTCTGTTTCCCACTCTGTCTCTGGTGAATCTTCTCACCACCACCCCCCACATCTCTGGCCTGTACCCCAGTTCTTGTATGCATAAATAAATAAATCTTTAAAAAAAGAATAACTACAATAACATATTCACTGAGCATGTATGTATTAGGCAATGTTGTAATCTTTGCATGCAATAATCTTTAATAACACGTGAGCAGAAGGATCATTGTTCTCTTTTCACAATTGATGTAACTGAGGGAAAAAAGAGGGTAAATAACTTACCCAAAATCACACAGTGAATAAGAGGTAGATTTGAAGTTTGAATCTGGGTTGCTAAATACCAGAGACAGCCTCTTGTTTGATTTATTTTTTACATCAGCCCTATGAGATAGTTGCACATTATACTCATTTTCATTGGTAAGGACATACACATGGAAGAAAGTAATTACTTCAAGTGAACTTAAAAACTAAGGTCAAATTATTAGCAGAGCTACTGATTAGTTACACTAACCTTAAAATACCTATATCCTCTAAAAACGTGAAATTATTTCACAACAAATCTGTTTTCTCGTACTCTGAAATCTTTCCAGTCATGAAGGCCAACTGTTAATAGTTGATCCTGGTCATTTTAGATCAACTTTTTTACAGCATTTATTTTCTTTGGTGGATTTGATGCTTTTTAGATAGACAGAAAAAAGCCCCTACAACTGAATTAGCCAATCCCTTTGAATATTTGTTGATGTGCACATTTTAGGAAACGTCATTTTCTCTCTTTTTAAATGTACATGCTGGTGCATCATGGACTAGGAACTAGGTCTCTTGGACAAATGGGCTGAACAGACACCACATTCATGTTTTTATTTTCAATAATTGGTGCAGTTCAGAGACAGTAGCACTTGCCAATGTTTGTTGATTGAATTAATGAGATTATAACCAGAAAATCTTATCCCCTGAGCTTCAGCAGACTTGAACATCTTTTCTGTGCAATTCTGTACTCTATATAAGTAGCATGTTCCTTTAGAATGCTTATATCCTTTCTGAATACACCACCCTCACACCCACTCATTTCCAAATGCAGTCACAACTTGGAAGCAAAGGATAAGGCAGCCATTTTTCTCTATGAGAAAAGGCATATCTCATTCTCAATGAAAATGCAATCGAAAAATATTTGTCCTTACACTGTTCCTGTTCACTCTTTACAAGGAACATTTACAAACGCCTTCAAAGATTAAAATTGTATATATGCCAGTTTACTCAAATTTCCAGTTATTAAATAGCCACTAATCAGGTAATCCAATCAAAATGATTGATACAAGAGTGTTGAGGAAGCTGATGTGTATAGATTAAACTGAAGTCAATCAGTCGATGAATACTTGCAGTATCTTTAGGCAACAGAATATCAATTTATCTCTAAAATTTTAATTCAAATTCTAAATAAACTTTTACTGTTTTAGGTTTTCATTTGAAATTTATAGCAGTAAACATATCATTACTTCTAATCAGTTGACAGATTTAATCTTAGGATTAAATACAGTGACGGGCCTCCCCGGTGGTGCAGCAGTTGAGCGCTGGGCTGCAGGGCTGCCCGCAGCCTCTGCAGCGCCGGTTCGATCCCCAGCCCAGAGGGTCCCACATAGCATGGCAGACCTCTCCTGCCGCCCACTGCTCCCCTCAGCAGTGTATTTTGTCAGTCTGCCCGCTCTGCTCTCCCCTCTGACTCTGGTGAATTCTCTCACCCTCCCGCGCATCTGACTGTATCCAGTGCTTGTATAAATAAAGTAAATCTTTAAAAAATAAATAAATAAGTGAAAGCACCTGACAAATATAATTTATGACCTTATTCAGATAATGATTTTCTCTTCACAGAAGTTTTCACATCTGTATTATACAAATTTCATACTTGTATAATATTTTTAAGTGCTGTCATTTATAATGTTTGATATAAAAATCTGGACTGGAAATTTGTAAAATTCTGCATCTTAATGGATTTTTTTCACAACATGAAATTAAATTATCATAAGTATATATACACAATGAAGATTTATTTTGAAAACACCTGAAAAGTTCTCTCACGTGTCAATCTACAGTGGACTCAGGTAAAATATCCATGAGCATTGTCTTCCTTTGCCAGATTTTATGATGGTATGAGATAGGGGAATGTTGCTAAAAAAATATCATGGGTCTTTACTCCTATTCTTACTAAGTACTTTTAAAATGAGACATTAATGCATGAGGAAATAAGATAGTAAGTGAATACCTTCTTACTGTATTCTTCACCCCCAAAACAGGTGTCTAATATACTCTAGGTTGTAGAATCCTAACAACTTGTTTCAGTACTTGGAGCACACTGTGTTCACATGCTAGAGAGAGGAATTAATTGACTAGCATAACTTTATAATGAAATAATGCAAAGTCTATTTAGCAAACTCAGTTATTTCTATATTTACCGAAGATGGTCTCCATGTGTTATTCAGTTGCAGGCAATTATTACAGGACCATAATTCATGTACCAAAGCTGTCTGTGTAATTCAGAAAGGCAGCTATTTGGACTTTGTTAAAAAGACACCTACAAATTTAGGAGTTGTAGTTTGATAAATATTTAATGGAAATGTGGCTTGCATCTGGCTGAAGAGCAAAAAACAATCTTATATGGGTAAGATTTTAGTAGGGAAAAAGTGAATACCTAAAAAGTCAAATTAGCTTAAAATATCAACAAAGCTATCATATTACTGAACAAATAATAAAACAGACAATAAGCCTTTATCTTTTCTTTCTTTATATATACAGGTAATATAACCTGATCTACTTAGTCAGCAACTTTTCAATTGCCAATTTATTTTCTAATATGTATGTGATAGAATTTTGAGAGTTATAAAATACTTTTTTAGCAATTGAAAGGCCAACACATACAGCTTCCAATCTTATACATTATAGGACACTTTATAGTTGTTGATTCTGCAGGTCTGTTAGTATCTAAATAGAAATAATTAAAATAGCATTCTACACCCACAAGTCTCTAAACAAAAGAATTGTGAGGATATGAGTGTATGGGATAGTGCTGAGATTTGGGGTAGTAAAAGAACAGATCAAAACTTTTCTCTGTCTTAAAGAGTGTGATTAATACTATTGAGAGCACAATGGGCACCTCTGTATTGCCTGATATCAATCATGATATCCCCAAATACACGAAAGACTCTTTGAGCAGTACTTTCAACCCATCAGAAACGACCGAGTAATGGGGCTTTTCTGAAAAAGCCTGTCTTCATGTGATTTCCCACTCTGTTTCAAAACCAAATAGACCTGAATGCTTATCGGATCTAATCCAAACTGCCAAGGGCTCAGAATTCTGCCCATCTGTCACTACATTATTGGTTGAAGGCAATATTAAGACAAAGAGCAAGAGACAAAATCAGATGGAAAATTTTTTTTCAACTTTCTATCCCTTTTCTCTATTGCCTATTGAATAGCAATTTATACACTTCCAAATTGACTTGAAGTTGAATCCCAAGTTTCAAATCAACTTCCCTCAGGAAATAGTTACCACACACACACACAAAAAAAAGTCATTTAAACTACATTAGGTTTCTCACTCCTCTTTACTCTTTTCTCTCTTCTCCTATCTAGTCTACATCCTCTCTTTCCCATTTTTCCCTATCCAGTGCCTTCAGTGTGAAAAATATACCAAACATAAGGAATTTGCAAAAGTTAAGATCTTTAACTTGTAGGCAGTTTCACTGAAGAAAAAGACAAGGAAGTTGCATAAAGTGTAAACCAAGTTTCATGTGAAGTGTGCCATTTTTATATGCAGAATTAAGGGAGTTTATTATAATTTTCTTTTATCTCACCTTATGTCATTAAAATATAGGATGCAGGCAGTAAAACCAAGAGTAAATATGCACATATCTTTATCCATGTGGGGAAGTAATAAATCTCCCTCTGATAGCAGCTATACTACAGCTATCATTTGAATAGTGCAGCTGCCACAACAATATCAAATTTTATAGTTAAAAAGCAGTCAAAACTTTAATGTTACAGAAGAGGTAGATATATATTGCACTATAAATAAGCATCCTCTAATGAAGAAATGAAGCATGTTTATTTTTTTCCCCCAGACATACCATTGAATAGCACATATCTCACCTACTGCAATCTGTCATAATACAACTCATTATACTTGGGCATGTATAATACAAAACTCTGATTTATACTAATTAGGTTGGTTTTCATTGAGACATATGAGAACTTGAAAACCTCTGGCCTAAGTAGCAAACTTTCTACCCCTTTCTTAAAAAGAAAAGAAGAAAAATTATTTTTCCACTAATGGATCTTTGGAAGGATCTATTCCATATATTTTAAACTTGTGGGTTTGACTGGCAGAAGTGAGAGATATATGCACTTTGGGGGAGTTCAATTTGGCAAGTGTTTAAACCTAAAATACAACTCTAGAAAAGGCCAATCCTGAGTCATCTCAACTCAAAGATGGTATCATGAGGATTCTCCAGTCTCTCACTCACTGCCTTGTGGGATGTGGTTTCTGGGCTGAACACTAAGCTGCCAATACAAAATGTTACTCTCCACACATGTTTTGAAGAGGCTAGTTTCCTCTGAGGGGAAAATTAAAGTAAGTATGAATAAATATATCCACACATAAACACACACACATACACAACTTTAAAGGATATTTGTAGACTGATTTTTCAAAAGGCAAGATTATGCCTGTTCTACTAGTTGGTCAGATGATATCATAGAATGTTTGAGTCATAAAAACATGTGACTCTGCATCTCATCATTGGAATGTGCCAAATCTCTCCCTGAACAGTTTATCCAAACTCTTCTTAAAATTCTGATACACGATCCCACCACACCTTTGAAACTCTTACATTTTATAATTAGTTTGTGTGACTATCACATTATACCTTGTCAACTGGCATGTGGCAATACCAAAGTGACCTATTTTCATTCAATTGTCTTGTATCCTGATATAGAACAGATGTGTATACACTAGTAGATACAGAGACAGGAATGAGTACAGCAGAGGAAAAAAGTGACAATAAAGCTGCAGATTGTAGTTTTACCTGTTGATTAATTAATTTGGAAATGGAATCATGGCCTAAATGGAAAAGATGTACAATTGTCTTGGTGTTGGGGGGTATCTTGGTCATTTCAGGCTGCTATAACATACCAGAGACTGAGGCATTTAAACAACAAACATTTATTTCTCACAGTTTTGAAAACTGGAAACCCAAGATCTGGCTGCTAGCATGTTCAGGCTCTGGTAATCACCCTCTTCCTGGCTTGTAGATGACCAGTTTTTCACTACATCTTCACAAGTCAGTAGAGATCATCTCTCACATACATATTCTAACATCACAAATTTCATTTGAGGACTCAGCCCTATGATCTAATTACCTCCCAAAGGCCTCCTTTACAAATACCATCACACTGGGAACTAAGTCTTCAAAATAAATTCTGGGGGATCACAAACATTCGGTCTATGGTAGGGAGGAAGTAAGAATGAGGTGCTAGGACTTATAACTCAATAAATTGAAATATATTTTTCCCTCCTGTCTTATTCTTGAGATCTGTTATATGCTTCTGTGCATAAACCACTAGGCATACTGCATTCTCTATGATTCTCTATGAAATGAGCCATTTGAAAAAGAAATGCTAATGTATGCATCAATATATGCATATCGTATATTTTTTTTTCCTGTTTTTGTCCTAACTCGGGGGTGGAAGAGTGGCCCTTCTGGATGTTTATCCCACAAAGAATAAACACGAAAATGAATGCCTATGAGAGTCTCATGTGCCATCGTAAGATAATGAGCACCTTTGAAGGAACATTCATTTTTTTTCAGGCCCCAGAGGCACCATGTACTTCTTGGAGACAATAATATTCCTACTTATCCCCAGGATACCTGGGAGAATCTGACTCACTATGCAAAAATATTGTTGAGAGCTTTGGATAAAAAGGAGTCATAAACAACAAATCTATAGAGAGAGCTCTCTGCAATCACATAAGCAACATTTGCTCTGTATATTTTGATCATTTAACAGGCAGTGTGGTCAGAATTTTGAAATAGATCTGCTCTTCCATGGACTGAAATGCTCAACTATGAACTGAGTGTCTCAGTGAAACCTTGTTGAGACAGGAATAAGGTGTGTTAGAGAAGGCTCTTTTGCGGATAGGGGAAGGGAGCTATTCCTAAGCAGCAGGAAATCATCTAATTCAAATTTTTTAAATGCAGGTCCATTGTCAGAATGGTAAACTTTCTTTCCCCAGCTTACCTTTATGAGAAGCACCTTGGTGTGGCAGCAAACACTTCCAAGAACTATCACCAGGTAGTGACAAATCTGATACTTTGTGTCACATTGCTGTCTATGTTGCTAGTTTCATATTTACAAGCAAATTGTAACCTCAAAATATGAAATGCTGGCATTTAGAGAAATACAGAAATTACTCACTTCCCTGGAATTCTGCATGACAAATTAGTACTATGCTTTAACTCTAATAAATGTAGCTGTAACAGAGTTTTCATAAACATTCTTGAGATGTTCTTCTGGAGTAGCTTTATTTTGGCACCCTACTTTTCCTGGTTAAACAAATGAAAAGGTTGGCTGATATTGTCAAAATACAGCACTTCTGGTGAACCAAGAGCCATTTATTAAAATAATGTATTGACGCGGTGTCATAAAACACAAAATCATATTTCTGCTGGAAAAACCTATTACCCTAAGCCAAGATTATTTTATTTTAAAAGACAAATTATTGCAGTTGTAGATTCTGAAAGTAATATGATGTGGTTCAGACCGTGGCCTTTCAGAAGAGAACCAGGCAACTTTTAATGCATCATGATATGTTATGTAAAAGAGATATTTGTATAATTAACAAATCTTCTTGTCTTTGTAGAAAGCATTAATCAAAGCATGTAGGTGCTGAGTATCTTAAGACTCAAAAATAACTATCTTTAATAAAGACACAAATATGATTTTCAATAGCTGTGGTGAAATTTTATACTGATACATAGGCAAGTGTGACAACCAAAATACACACATACACACACACACATACATACATACATACATACATACATACACACATACACACACACACACACACACACACACACACACATACACATGGAGGCCTCCTTTTAGAGTCAGGGCTCTCCAGAGCTGACCATTTTCCTGACATCATCTTAATCTTGTCCTTTGTCACAGCACTGCACTTTTTTGCTCTGAAGGTTTCAGCACTAAAAAGTGGGGAGGTGAAGCCAGTTCAATTCAATTTATTTTTATATTGCCTCTCATACAAAGTCTCTCAAAACGCTTTACAGTAGAGATAAAATAATCATATAACACTTGCCCATATTTGAAACTTCAGCGATCACCCTGACAGCAAGGGGGTGAAGCTGGGCACAGTTATGGGTCAAAGTCCCTGGTGAAACACCCTCATTTAGCAGCCATATAAATGAACATCTCAGTAAAGCGAAGAGGCCATATAATATCTCTTGCCAAGCCCCACGTTCTCCAGGGAGAGGTTAAGCAGCATCATTTTTCTATTCAAATAAAGCATTATCTCCCCTAAACCTGCAGTGATTTCAACTCAACTGGTGACCAGCTTCCTCTCATATGCAAAACTAAATGGTCAAAGCACCCAAACATATTTTCTTTCTATTGTTGCCAATAACTTTAATCACACATGATTTATGGCTTCCTGGAAAGCAGTTATTCTGGGACACCTCCTTTCCTTGAATGTTTTCCATATTTTGTCCCCAAGAGGTAGAGGAAAGAGGCTGGCAGAAAAGACTGATATGGGTGGCAACTTTTTTAGTTAACCTATTGCACAGAAAACAGAAGTGCTTACATTTACATTTGAGACTTGAGAACTCAGAAGGAATCAATGGCAATCTGAGGCCAGAAGAAGGAATAAGAAAGAATGATGGAGAAAGAAATTTTGCCTGATAAGGCAGCCCAAATTAAATAATAATTCCCATTGAAAGAAAAAAAAAAAACAATAACAACTAATATCTGGAAAGGATAATGAAGCCAATCCCAGTGAAAGAAAATTAGGTCAAATCGATATATTAACTTTATATAGCACTTTTAATTTACAGAAGGGTTATTCCAGACTTGATGCAAGGAAATTGGAAATGCTACTCCTCTCTGAAAGGGATAGAGTTTCCTATAGTGAAAGAAAGTACAGTGAACAGTTGAAAGCTACCATGTTTGCAAAGATGTTCTTTTTCACAGAGCAAATAGTAGTCTGAGATTACCGGACCCCACTGAAAATAATTCTCAAAGAAGAAGCTTCTCCCCTGGCCCCCATTCCACCCAATCACATAGTTTTTCAAGAAGAAGACAGAAATATTCTCTATCAAAAACATGTTTTCAAAAAGTACAAAAATCAAAAGCAGCCTCCAGCTTCAGGAGAATTCATAGTATTCCTTTTGGTAAATAATCCAAAACGTATTTGTTGAGGAAGTATGTTTCTAGCACGAACCATTTCTATCCTCCACTTCTTTAATGGAGCCACATCTTTATAATACATAATAACAGAATATATTGTAACTCATTTTTTGACCTTTTAATATTTCTGTCACTGATTGTCAGAGTGGAGAACTGCTCTCTATCCTGAGGTGATGGATTATTTAATTAACCATTGACCTTTTCCCAACATTTGTTGACAATGAGCACAGTCCCATGAAAGCCGCCTGCTTTGGATATTGGTCAATTCTGTATTGTTTATCAATAGGAGAATGTCATTTTTTATAACTTAGATCAAATAAACAGAATTACATTTTGCTATTTATTTGTTCAAACCTATTTTCAAATGTATTAATGTATGTTTTCATTTAACTATCTATTGGAAGAGACTAACTATTAGAAAGTGTTTACCTTTTTAAAGCAAAATCCATGTCAATGTATGGGTGAGACAGATTTAATTGAGTCATGTTTTCTGTTATGAATCTTTTGGGAAAAGTTGTGGATTACTAAGGGTATTCAACGCTCCAGGTCCCCAGGTGAATCTAACCTCCCTTAGGGCCTAAAGATCCCCCAGAGAGTAAGGCAGACCCTTTGAAAAGTTTGAATTACTAACTTCCATTCATCAGTAAAGGAAATGGCCCTGCATTTTGCCAATTCATAAAATTTCACAGAAATAATGGAAGACTTTGTCTAATTCAATAAAATAAGAATGTTTCATTTGAAGCATTTACTTGTTCAGAACCTGTAGCAAATAGCATTTTTATGTACCTTTTCTAATCCCATCCTACCCCACTTTATTTCTGGAAAACCTTTTCATTGTGCACACTTGGGTGAGACTAAGAGAACAGCAAGAACAAGAATGATATGTTTATCAAGAATGATATATTTCTGTAACCCTTCTACTCCAAATAATATGCAACTTAGAAAAAACAATGTAGTTTCAGAGGATCCCGCTTGACTTTTTTTTTCTGTTGACAATATTGCTATGTGTTCATTTCTCAAAGATTTGGTGGAGGTCTCAAAAGTTCACTGAAGGCATATGATACTGTAAAGGGGTTTGAAACAAGACAGCCCTGAGCTAAAAATCACTTATTTTCCTTTCTGAATGCTACTGTATATCTCATTTGCTTTCCTGGTGCCTTCATTTCATCATCTATAAAATGGGAATAAAAATATTCACTTCTTTTACTTACTGTGAAACCAAATAAGATAATATATACAAAGAGCCTGGAGATAGGAAAAAATCCAATAAATAAAGCTGATCTAATATAATACTGAATTTTCTACTTTGTCATGTAGACATGGCCATTATCTCTGCAGAGTGGAATACAATATATTAGAGATGTTTCATCAACACTGGAGTCCATTTCCATCTCCCTGGAGTCTACAGTGTTTAAAGACTTGACATTATGGAAGTATATTGTCTTCATTAATTTATGTTAATTTTTAATGTTATTGTGACAGTATGGTAAAATATATATGGAATACTATATATGTGTGTGTGTGAATGAGCACTCACACACACATACACACATACATGGGCACACAGAAATATTGTAGGGTGAAAGAGTTTTGACCCGAGGATAGCACATTTTCATTAATGTAAACCTAGGACATAGTATAAAGCATTAATTAAAATAGTGGTCAGTTTTTGTTTGACAAAAGAAAAAAAATTCTTAAAAGAAAGATGTTTTGAAATTAGTAAACGCATGGTATATCCACCGATCTTATTTTATGCAAATGTGACTGGAATTAAATCTAGAGATATTATGCTAGTGAAACAGCACATACAAGCTACATTTGTGTTATCTTCTTCTATATCTATTAATCATGTTATTTCCTCTAGCATCTATCAGTTTCCCTTCAAAAGCAAAGCACTTATATCCTGTTAGAACACAACCCTACAGGCATATCTTCAGATATCTAGATGATGAAGTTGTATGCTTGATACATGGGTGACATTAATGTAATATTATGATGGATATATATTAGCACATACATCACAGAAACACAAACTTTAACTCTTTGACTACTTTCCACGTCAGTCAGTGTCAATCCACACCAGAATCTCAAGAATGAGCAGACGTGACAGGAGAGGCTGTACCAATTATAGATGAAGGGATAGTATCTACTCCCACTATTTGATGTGATTTATTTGGCGATCCGTCTGCATTTGTAGGCAGCAGATTGTAGCTGTTTATGAAGTGACAAATGGTACTCAATGACACTGAATGACTTCTCTAATCAATTTGACTTGTCTAAAAAAATGGTCTTGAATTGTAGTAATCATTGAATGTCATGGATACAGAAAAGTTTGAACTTTTTGCCCTAAATACACATATTCTTTCTATATATACCCAAGAGGATAAAAAGAATAAGTAATAAAATTAGATTTTAATGATAATTATTTTTTCAAGGAATTCAAAATCACATT
This sequence comes from Talpa occidentalis, assembly GCF_014898055.3. NCBI lineage: Eukaryota > Metazoa > Chordata > Mammalia > Eulipotyphla > Talpidae > Talpa > Talpa occidentalis. Next base: position 80,571,968 of record NW_023603184.1, on the reverse strand, counting down.
TTAAAAGTTTTTATTCAAAGACATTTTGTTTTAGAGAAATGAATTTATTTGACAGAGATTCTTTTTTGTCTTGGTCAGTTTCACTTGGGGGAAGAGACAATGCATATTTATCTACATAAATGCATAAATTGCCAATGGGAAAGACAATTTAGGGTTGTCAGTGAAGTAATTGACACTGCTATTATATATATAAAACCTTTGGGCTTATGATTTCAGATATTGACTTGAAGTTCTCAATTATATGTTTAGCACTTTTTAATAAGGCTATTTTGGTCTAAGTGATTTTACTGATGAATCTACTGAATTAATTATACAATTTTTGAAAATAATTATCTATCATGCACAGGTTTGATCATAGAACCAGAAGTTGCGTCCTATAAACATTACAGAAATACACTTTGAAACTGATATATACTTAAAGTAAGACTTTTGACTCACACATGTAACTCACATAATGGAATAAAATTATAGACTGATTTACTTGACAGTATATTTACATATTTATTTCAACATATTAGATGTAGGTAGTCCTTTACCTCCTTAATTCAAACCACTACTGCTAAAAGCCAAGAATGATTTTTTTCCTATCTCTGTATTATTCAAATTTATTAAACAATATTTCACATTTGTTTGACACCATGTCAAACTCAGGACTCCTAAAGAACTGCTGCAGCTTTGGAACTGTTATGCTTTCTCGGACTTTAATCATTTTTGGCAAGCCTCCACTTCCTGTCAGAAAGTGAAACAGCTTTGGAATGTCATTTTCACGAAAGAAAACAGAGAGAATCCGAGAGGAAGTTCTCCTCCACTCCAGATCCCCTAAGATACTCAAACACGCTCACAGGAGGGCTGGAATACATCAAACATTAGCAGAGGGAAAAGGACACAATTTTCCCACATTAAAATACATGGATAAAGTTGAACTTCTGCTAAAAATAGTTCCCATGACTAATCCTATTAAGTTTAAAAAAATTGGGCAGTATCTTCTTGAAGCAGAATTACTCTCTGCCATCACACTCTGCGCCCCCCCACAAGCCAGCAGCCCCTCAATGCTAGACCCTCATCTTTCCCTTTGTAATGACATTAGGAGAAAAAAGAGAAAGAGATCAGATGAGGCTTTTTAGTCAGGTCTCAGATATCAAAGGAAACCAAAAATAAGATATACATATCAAAATTATCTCAAATACTAAAAATTCTACAAGCAGTATGCTGTCTCTCTCTACATCTGCAATGTTTTCCCACTCACTCTTGGACTTACTCAGTGTCCCCAGGGAGTGATGAGATTGCAGAAAGCAAATGAAGATTACTCTGACTACGCCACTGCACAAAGCAAGCAGCAAATATAAAAATTCTATACGATTTTGGATTGCAAGCACCTAATTTTTGCCTATGTGACAACCATATCAACTGGATAGGGAGGAGAAAAGGAATGAAATGGGATCACTGAAAATGTCCAACAAGCTAACAGGTTCTGAACCAAGTTGGGATGTTGTCATCTAAGAGAGGAAGCCATCAGTGCTTCCACTGTCCTGCAGTTCACACCGATAATCAATGTTACTTTTGTCCCTTAGAAGGAGAGATAGGGGAATATAAAGTAGTCACTGCAGAAGGCATCAATAGGTACCATGATATTGGCATATTGAGCTAAGTGATTAGCAACGGTGAGGTTCAGCTGCAGTGAAACCCAAACCCAGCTGATGCCATTTACAGGCTTCATCTAATGAACCCCATAGACCGCTTTAAAGCAGAGAAAGCAAAATGCCAATTGGAGTATCGCTTTTAATGAATTCATCAATCCAAGAATGAAAGGAGGATGGATGTCATTGAAGAAATCTTTGTGGGACCACTGGACATTCATGTGCTCAAAGGACACCAGGTAATACCTAATTCTGATGGATGGGTTAGAAATTCTTTGTCATTTTAAGCAATGAAGATAGCTAAACCAAACTACTTAAGTTAAAAAATCTCTCACTGGTTTGAATTATCTATTTTGGCCATCTAGGTTTAGCAAATTAACCAGCAAATTGCTGAAGTTTTGCAATTGTGCTGGTCGGATAAATTTTAGGGTGGCCTGCATCCTTGCAGATACGTGGATTTCTCTCCACGTTATTACATCTAATATATATTTGTAACTAACTTCGTGATTGTCCCACATTACTAAGGGCCAATCTTTCATAATAGAATAGTTTCCAACAGCTCCCTGTCATGTGACTGAACCATAGATGTAAAACACTGAAAAAGTGGGACGAGTTAGAGAAAAAGTCATTGTTGCTTCTCTACTTATTGCTTTCGTTCTCTATTGAGTGTTCTCAGAAAATGTTAAGAAATTTGCTATTAGGCTAAATTGCACGTAACTGGCAAAGAAAGCCTATTTAAAAAACTGAACCCCAAATAAATAGCACTAAATAGGAAGGTAAAAAAAAAAAAATGTTCCATCTTTTAAGCTTTGCGTTAGCATGCCAAAAATTAATCGGCCAACTCATTTAGGGTTTTCTACACAGCAATCAAATAAGTTATATAACTACAGAAGTCAAAAAGAAAAGATCCTTTGTTATAGGTTCTAAATGGAATTGCACTGGTATGCTCAAGTTAACCCATGATTTATAATCACTTAAGCACAGGGTCACAGCCTGTATATCTACACTTTATTGAAAACTGACAACTAGGATTCCATCGACATGCAGTTCTGTCTAGAGAGGATTCATTCATTTCAAATGAGCCACCTTTTCACTTTAACTCACATCAAAGGTTTCAATTTAATAGTTACCAAACCAATTGAGAGAGAAATTTTTGAAGCTTACCAAGGAAAGTGTAAGGGGCAGGACAGGGCACAAGGCAGGTTTTCTGATCCCATGCAGATCGGGTAAAGGAGGAGTCAGAGTCCTCAGTAGTTTTGCAGGTTTTTTATTTGGGGTTCACCAGGCATATGGCAGGCAGGGGTGCTGGCTGGGGGGCTGGGAGGCTGGCAGGCCTCCCAGCCCCCAGCAAGTCCTCACTCTATCTGGGCTCTCTAGCGTTCGTTCTGCTGCTTCTCGGCTTCGGCTTCGGCTGCGGCGGCTGCTGCTGCTGGTGCTGGTGCTGCTGCTGGTGCTGCTAGCGTCCCCCGTGACGTCGCCCTTAAAAGCACAGTCTTAGCTCAGCTGAATCCCATCTACCTATGCCCACACCCTATTCCAGGTGCCCACCATCAGGCATGCATTCAGGACAAGGATCCATCATCTATCCTGATGGCGGAAGGGCAGAAAAGCCTGATATTTTCTTTACCCTACAGTCCACCCCCTCAGGGTTTTCTGCCATACAGTCTATACATATATACACAATTTTCTAAGCAAACAAACAATGCAGCCATGGCCCACAAAAGCAAATACATCAAATAAAAAATACAACATAACAAAATACAACAGAACACAAATAAGTCCAGGCAGGGCACCAACCAAGTGCAAAAGACAATTATTGGTACCAGCAGATGAGCCACCAAATCTGCTGCCGAAGGCACTGCTCATGCGAGGGAGGGGAAATCACACACGGCATCTGCTATAACACACCAGGAGCCGTCAGGCTTCCTGGCCTTCTCTGGCTGTAGTCTCGGCTACAAGGCACACACAGCATCCACCCCCAGGATGCACTAGCTCTGGGATTGGCAATTTTATTCTGTTGGGGGTAATCGCCAACCCTCAGGGTTTCTGTCTGCAGTCGCTCCAACACTCGGCCTTCATGGCCACCCATGCGACTCACAGACCCCTGCTCTCAAGCCAACCCACTGCACAAGCACATGGGTCGGGGATCCAAACTTTGCATTTGGCTTGGGCTCCACCCCAAGCCACATTCCCCACCCGTCCCCAAGGACAGGTTCCTCAGCTCCTCACCCTCGCTCAAGAATGAGCAGGGCATCACCCACAGGTGATTTTACGAGACTCACAGTTCTTCAGCATACCCAGGCTGCTTAACAGCCGCTCAGGGCTTCTCAATTTATCATCAGTACCAGCTTTTGCTTTCTCAGTTGGCTTTTCTCCTCCACCTGGCCACTGGGCATACACAGGCTGCTTTTGGCCATCTAGGCCCACTGGCCACCCCCAGATTCTCAAAAAATAAACATAACCTGCTAAGGTCCTCCGCCTTCTGGCGGGATTGTCAGTCCAAAATCATCAGTTCATCAGTCTATCAGTCCATTGGCCTCTCCCTGCTTCAGCAATGGCCTGCTGCCTCAGGGGTCATTGGCTGGTCCTTTCCGGTGTCGTTGGCTGGTCCTATCCGGTGTCGTTGGCTGGTCCTATCCGGTGTCGTTGGCTGGTCCTTTCCGGTGTCGTTGGCTGGTCCTTTCGGGCGTCTCCTTCACGCCAGGTCTCATCCTGTAGCTCGTGGACGTATCCATCTTCTATACCGCCATGGTGCCTCCAGCGTCGTCACAGGCAAAGTCTGTTCTCCTTAGTCCCTCCAGGTCTTCGGAGGGCTCCAATACCCGTCTGCATGGATCTTGCCGACATACGCCAATTGTAAGGGGCAGGACAGGGCACAAGGCAGGTTTTCTGATCCCATGCAGATCGGGTAAAGGAGGAGTCAGAGTCCTCAGTAGTTTTGCAGGTTTTTATTTGGGGTTCACCAGGCATATGGCAGGCAGGGGTGCTGGCTGGGGGGCTGGGAGGCTGGCAGGCCTCCCAGCCCCCAGCAAGTCCTCACTCTATCTGGGCTCTCTAGCGTTCGTTCTGCTGCTTCTCGGCTTCGGCTTCGGCTGCGGCGGCTGCTGCTGCTGGTGCTGGTGCTGCTGCTGGTGCTGCTAGCGTCCCCCCGTGACGTCGCCCTTAAAAGCACAGTCTTAGCTCAGCTGAATCCCATCTACCTATGCCCACACCCTATTCCAGGTGCCCACCATCAGGCATGCATTCAGGACAAGGATCCATCATCTATCCTGATGGCGGAAGGGCAGAAAAGCCTGATATTTTCTTTACCCTACAGAAAGTAACTCTGATCACACAATGAGGAGTAAAGCACGTGGTTGCCAGAGTCATACTGCCTGGGTTTAACTTGAAGCTCTGCTGCTTACTAATTATAAAATTGTTAATTTCTGTGACAATGTTGGTCCAACAGAAAGAGAATAAGGAAGTAAGATAGACAAGAAATGACTGAAAGTAGTAAAAATGGTTTTTCTTCCCCTTTTGAACATCAGCATTTTAATGCCCACAATGCTGCATTTGGAGTTTTGGTCATGGTCTCTTACGGATAGAATTGGTTTGTCCTCTGCCTGACCCATCTATCAGAAAATCTGAATCTCTGTCCTCTGGGACCTACACGATCCAGGATCTATGAATTCAAACTTTCAGAGGCTTTGTACAAAGCATGTATGGCAACAGAAACAATTAGCAAGGATAAACCATTACTCCTTAAAGCAGAAACATTCCATATCTAAAAAGGTTGCAATTTTATAAACTATTAATAAAAGTTTCAGGGCAGCATGACCCAAGCTCAATGAACTTCAGGTTTCCATTTAAAGACTCAAATTACAATCACTATTTTAATTTTGAAACTTGAAATAAGCAAAGAAATTGTTATTTTGCAACACAGGGTATAGGCCTGATCTCAGCATGTGTGGGTTTACATGAAAATATAAGCCCATTTCTTAGGCTTAAGGATTTAAACTATAATTCAAATTCCTGTGTTCTAATTCTACTTGGTCACTAAGTATGTAACTATTTACTTAATCTCTCTCAGCTTCAGTTTTCTTTCATGTATACTGGGGGCCATAATCATGGCTACCTCAGGGGGTTATTGTAAGAACTAAATGAGATAATACACACTGAGAACTTCAAACACTGCCTTGTAACCACATAACTCACCATAAGTATCAGCTGTTTTGGAGACTTAGCATGTTATGTGAAACCCTCTAACCTCCTAATTCCTGGGAGCCAAGTCCCCTTCTCTTATGCCTCTACACATATCAGCTAATCTGTTGTACAAATTCCAAGATGAATGATTCTTTTCCTCGGTTTCTCCTAATTCCTCTGTACCCATGATGACCCTAAATCTTAGGAATCCAGTAAATCTTCACCTCTTGTTCTCTCCCTGCTACTTGTCTGTCCAGCTTCTCTCCTCTGTGAGACTAAATTCTTTGGTCATTGACTAAGAGTCTTGGCATCCCAAAATTCAAAAGGAAGGCCTTGCAACCTAGAGGAAACTTTCCACAGATTAAACAAGTCTGGTCTATTGGCCAGCTGAGTCCACTTCTGCAAGCCCAGCACCTCAGCCCAAACTCAGATTACTCAGAATGCCCGTAGGGGGGTAGTCACCAAAGATCGACTCTGATGAACAGCTTGCTGCAGCTCTAATAGTGAGACATATAAAATGCATCATACATTAAATTTAATGTTGCCTCATTAGTCTTAATTAGATTCCTACATTACACCAGGATTATGGTTTCTCTGTGTTTATGTTTTCTCCTAAGAACAAGTCAACCCCAGATAATACTTCAGTGTACTTTTTAAATCTTTAAATAAAAATGTCCAGTATTGGATTAATATCAATAATATTCTTGGTCTTATAAAAATAATACCAAAAGAAAGGGAAATAGGTAATTATGTCTAAGGATTTTCATGTCATGCATAAAGCCTCTAACAGAAGTCCTATAACAGGAGTAACTTAAAAACTCAAACATTTGCTTTCTAAGAAAAGTAATTGATCTGTTATTTTCTTTATTCTCCTTCAATCATTATGCTAATATATAATATGCTTTTGCAAGAAAAAAAATAGTTGCTTCTGGCCTCCTCTCATCCTGCTTCATAATTTGACTTCTCCTTTATTTGTATCTAGGGTGAAGATGTTCACATTAAGTATCATCATATAGCTGTTAAAGAAGACAGGGATTTGAGAAGCCATAAAAGTGCAGCCATTTTTGGAGAAATTGAGGTCCAGAAGTTTTAGATATTTGGGATGAGGGGATCATGGAGGCAATGGTAGATCCATCATATATGTGATCAACTCCACAACATATCTGAGAATATGTTCTGCTCCCATAATCTGCAATGCAGGCTCCCCAATTCTTCAGTATAAGTTTACATATTTATGTAATTGCCACAGACTCTGACATACCTATTGGCTGGCTCTATTGCTACCTGTAATTAAACAAATAAAAAAAAATACAATGCAAATCAGATTTGTTAAGAAAAATTCTTCAGTCCTCTGGATAGTGATTTGGAAGTCTGGAAACACTACATCACATTCATATTCATATGCTAGTAATTTAAGGATTATAATAGTTATTAAACAGAGGATTAAGGAGTTCAGTCCTGCTGTAGCCTTGGGACTAACAGTTTCCACTAATGGACATAATTAGCTGTTCTTACCTGTTCTTCAGTAATGGCCCTTAATCTTAGGAATCCACTAAAACCTTCATCTCCTGTTCTACCTGTTCCTCTAGTTGTTCTCAATTTCCCACTGCCCTCTAGAGTTGCTGATTTCTGTCCAATAGCAATATATAGTAGAAACTCATCTGAGAGAAAAATATCAAGATTCAGGGAATGAAGAAGGAAATGAGAGAGAAGAATTCAGAACCAAACAATATTCTGATGCAGTTTAGAAATACTAGCTGAATAGCCAAAACACTTAAAATTTTGACAGCCCCTTAATCTGTGAGCAAGGGAACAGGCAGCCACAGGACAAGCTGGAAGGTTCAGCAGAAGCCCATGAACTCTACGAGATCACAGTTTATTTTAGGCCAAACAACTTTTAGATGTTATCTTAATATCCATTTCTGTGATCTATATATTTTGGAAATGAATACCTATAGGCAAAATTAGCAAGGACACCTATATGTTAACTTTGGAGCTATATCTGATTATCGAGTCAATATTGAACATTTTATGATAAGTGGCTATTAATTTAGTGACTTCTTATAACAAGCCCACAGATAAATATTTTATTTATTTTTTTTTTGTGCTTAAAATTTTTTATTTATTTTTTTATTTATTTATTTATTTTTTTTAATAAATTTTATTGTTATATTCCCCATACAATTGCAGCCCCCATTCTGACCCCAATCCCTCCCCTCCCACCCCCGCCCCCCTAAAAGTGTCTCTGGTTCATAGTTTTTTGTTGATTTTGATTTTCACTTTCTTGTAGTTATTCATTTTCCTGGTCCCTTATTTAAGTTTTCTAGATTCCTGCTATGAGTGAGACCATCCGGTATTTTTCTTTTTCTTTTTGGCTTATTTCGCTGAGCATGATCCCTTCCAGCGCCATCCATGTTGCTGCAAATTGCATGTGTTTATCTTTTTTGAATGCTGAGTAATATTCCATGGTATATATGTACCACATCTTCTTGATCCAGTCATCTATTTTTGGGCATTTGGGTTGTTTCCAAAGCTTAGCTATTGTAAACAGTGCTGCTATAAACATAGGGGTGCAGGTGTTCTTTGGAATTGATGTTTCTGTGTCCTTTGGGTAAATACCTAGGAGTGGAATTGCTGGATCATATGGAAGCTCTATGTTTAGTAGGTCCAGAAATCTCCATACAGCTTTCCACAGTGGTTGGACCAGTTTGCACTCCCACCAACAGTGCAGAAGAGTTCCTTTTTCTCCACACCCTCGCCAACATTTGTTGTTGCTAGTTTTTTTAATATGTGCCATTCTCACTGGTGTAAGATGGTATCTCATGGTAGTTTTGATTTGCATTTCCCTGATGACAAGTGATGTTGAACATTTTTTCATATGCCTGTTGGCCATTTGCATTTCCTCTTCAGAGAAGTTTCTTTTAAGCTCTTCTGCCCATTTTTTGACTGGATTATTTTCTTTGTTGTTGTTGAGTCTCATCAGCTCTTTGCAGATTTTTGTGATCAGTCCTTTATCATTAGTGTTGGGTGCAAAAATGTTCTCCCAGTTGGTGGGGTTTCTCTTTGTTTTTGTTATTGTCTCTTTTGCTGTGCAAAAGCTCTTTAATTTGATGTAGTCCCAGCTGTTTATCTTTGCCTTCACTATCACTGCTTTGGGTGATGTGTCTGTAAAGATGTCTTTGATGTGCAAATCACGTAGTGTTTCGCCTATATTTCCTTCTATATATTTTATGGTTTCAGGTCTTATGTCTAGTTCTTTAATCCATTTTGAGTTGATTTTTGTGTATGGTGTGAGGTGGTGGTCAAGCTTCATTCTTTTGCATGTAGCGACCCAGTTTTCCCAGCACCATTTATTGAACAAACTTTCTTTGCTCCAATGCATATTCTTTGCTCCTTTGTCAAAGATTAGTTGACCATAAATCTGTGGGTTTATTTCTGGATTTTCTATTCGATTCCATTGGTCTGTATGTCTGTTCTTGTTCCAATACCATGCAGTTTTGATGATTATGGCTTTGTAGTATAGTTTGAAGTCTGGGAGTCTGATGCCTCCATTCCCTTCTTTTTTTTCAGGAGAGCTTTGGCTATTCGGGGTTTTTGGTGATTCCATATGAATTTCATCAATAATTGTTCTATTTCTTTGAAGAATGCCATTGAGATTTTGATTGGAATAGCATTGAATCTGTATATTGCTTTTGGTAGGATGGCCATTTTAATAATGTTTATTCTTCCAATCCATGAGCAGGGGATGTCTCTCCATTTCTTTGTGTCTTCTTCTATTTCTTTTAACAGTGTTTTATAGTTTTCTTTGTATAGGTCCTTTACCTCTTTTGTTAGATTTATTCCCAAATATTTGATTTTTTTTGTTTCAATAACAAAAGGGATGGTCTTTTTGATTTCTTCTTCTTCAGATTTATTGTTTGTGTATAGGAAGGCTACTGACTTTTGCGTGTTGATTTTGTATCCTGCCACTTTACTGAACTGATTGATGAGTTGAATTAGCTTTTCTGTGGAGTTTTTGGGGTTCTCTATGTATAATATCATATCGTCTGCAAATAGTGATAGTTTGACTTCTTCTTTTCCTATTTGGATTCCTTGGATGTCTTTCTCTTGTCTTATTGCCCTGGCTAGGACTTCCAGTATTATATTGAAAAGCAATGGTGAGAGTGGACATCCTTGTCTTGTTCCAGATCTTAATGGAATTGCTTTCAGCTTTTCACCATTGATAATGATACTGGCTGTTGGCTTGTCATAGATGGCCTTTATGATGTTGAGGTATGTTCCTTGTATCCCCAGAATTTCAAGGGCTTTTATCATGAATGGGTGTTACACTTTGTCGAAAGCTTTCTCAGCATCTATTGATATTATCATATGGTTTTTATATTTCTTTTTGTTGATGTGTTGGATAACGTTGATTGATTTTCGGATGTTAAACCATCCTTGTGCCCCTGGAATGAATCCAACTTGGTCGTGGTGAATTATCTTATGGATACATTGTTGGATTCTGATAGCTAAAATTTTATTGAGGATTTTTGCATCAGTGTTCATTAGGGAGATTGGCCTGTAGTTTTCCTTTTTTGTGTTGTCCTTGTTCGGTTTTGGTATTAGTGTAATGTTGGCTTCATAAAACGTGTTTGGTATTGTCCCTTCCTTCTCAATTTTTTGGAAGAGTTTGTGAAGGATAGGCACTAATTCGTCTCTGAATGTTTGGTAGAATTCATTTGTAAATCCATCAGGTCCTGGGCTTTTGTTTTTGGGGAGGTTTTTTATTACCATTTCAATTTCGCTAATTGTAATTGGTCTGTTTAGGTGTTCTATTTCTTCTTTATCTAGCTTTGGGTGATTGTAGAGTTGTAGGAATTTGTCCATCTCCTCTAGATTGTTAAACTTGTTTCCATATAACTGTTCATAGTAGTTACTGATTATTCTTTTGATTTCTGCTGTGTCCGTTGTGATTTCTCCTCTTTCATTGATGATCCTATTTATTTGTGCTTTCTCCCTTTTTTCCTTTGTGAGCCTGGCTAGGGGTTTGTCTATTTTATTGATTTTTTCAAAAAACCAGCTCTTGGTTTCATTGATCTTTTGGATTGTTTTTTTAGTTTCAATTTCATTTATTTCTGCTTTGGTTTTTATTATTTCTTTTCTTCTACTGGTTTTGGGGTTTTTTTGTTGTTCTTTTTCTAGATCTTTGAGCTTCGAGATGAGGTTGTTTCTTTGCGTTCTTTCTTGTTTCTTGATGTGAGCTTCTATTGCTATATATTTTCCTCTTATTACTGCTTTTGCTGCATCCCATACATTTAGGATATTAGTTTCCTCCTTGTCGTTCAATTCAAAAAATTTTTTAATTTCTTCTTTGATCTCCTCATTAGTCCAATGGTCTTCCAGTAGTGTGGTTTTTAATCTCCATGAGGTAGGAAAGTTCCTTGCCTTCTTTTTATGGTTTATTTCTAGTTTGATGCCTTCATGGTCAGAAAAGATGGTTGATATGATTTCAATCTTGGTGTATCTGTTGATGTTTGTCTTGTGCCCCAGTATGTGATCGATCCTGGAGAATGATCCGTGTGCGCTTGAGAAAAATGTGTACTCCGTTTTTTGGGGGTTTAGTGTTCTATAGATGTCTGTTAAGCCTAATTGCTCTAGGTCCTTATTTAGAGCTTTGGTTTCTTTACTTATTTTTTGTCTTGTTGATCTATCCATTGTTGATAGTGGTGTGTTGAAGTCTCCCACTACGTATGTGTTTTCTCTGATGTCTGTTTTCAGAGAGGACAACAGTTGTCTGATATATTTTGGTGCTCCTTCGTTTGGTGAGTATATGTTAATGAGTGTTATTTCTTCTTGAAGTATTGTCCCCTTGATCATAATGTAGTGACCATTGGGGTCTCTTTTTATCTTTTTGAGTTTGAAATCTGTTTTATCTGATATAAGTATAGCTGTTCCTGCTTTCTTTTTTGGTCCATTTGCTTGTAGGATTGTTTTCCATCCTTTAACTTTGAGCCTATTTTTATCTTTTGTAGCTAAATGTGTTTCCTGGAGACAGCAAAAGGTTGGGTTTTGTTTCTTAATCCAGGCTGCCACTCTGTGTCTTTTTATTGAAGAGTTTAGTCCATTTACATTTAGAGTTAATATTGATATGTTAACATCTGTATTTGCCATTGTGTTTGTCTTTCCTTTGATTTTATTTATTTATTCTTTTAATAACTTTTTTTTTTTTTTTGGCCTTCTTTCATTGTTATTCGTCCCTCTGAGGTTCTGGCTTTAGGACTCCTTGTAGTATTTTTTGGAGTGGGGGTTTAGTTGCAATGAAATTCCGGAGTTTCTGTTTGTCTGGGAAGGTCCATATTCTTTCTTCAAAGAGGAAGGAGAGCTTTGCGGGATAGAGTATTCTTGGTTGGCATCTGTTTTCTTGGAGTCTGTTGACTATGTCCCTCCACTCTCTCCTTGCCCGTAGTGTTTCTTCGGAGAAGTCTGATGTCAGCCTGATTGGTTTTCCTTTGAATGTTATCTGTTTCTTCCCTCTTGCCAGCTTCATTATTTTTTCCTTGTCCTGGATTCTTGGGAGCTTTACTATTATGTGTCTTGCTGTATTTTTCCTTTCGTCGTGGAAGTTTGGTGTTCTTCTTGCTTCTTGTATATCAATTTTCAGCTCCTTCTTCGCATTTGGGAAGTTCTCTTCAATTATCTCCTGGAATATTTTCTCTGTTCCTACATCTCTCTCCTCTCCTTCTGGAATTCCTATAACTCTTATATTTCCTTTCCTCATGGAGTCAGATAGTTCCCGAAGTCTTTCTTCGTTCTTTTTCCTTCGTACTTCTCTTTCCTTTTCTGTTTTGGTTCTTTTTATTTCTGTGTCTTCAAGATTACTTATTCGTTCTTCCATTTCATCTATTCTGCTTTCATTGCTTTTCCCAGAATTCTTTAGTTCTTCCATTAATTCTTTGATCTCCTGCATTTCTTTTACTTCCCTCTTTAGGGACTCAATTTCTTTCTTCTGACCATTGTTTTCCCTCTCTAGGGACTCAATTGCATTCTTCTGATCGTTGATTATTTTTCCCTTATCATTGTTTTCCTTTATGACTTCTGTCAGTTTTTTAATCACGGCAATTTTAAATTCTCTTTCTGGAAGGCTCAGAAATTCTTCCAAGTTATTGTCTTTGCAATCTGGCGGCTGGCTTTCTTTTTGTGGTGTGCTTTTTCTCTGGAGAGTTGCTAGGTTGCGTGTGGTTCTTCTCCTCCCTACTGTCTGTTTTCTAATTTGCCGTATGCGTTGGGACACTGTGTTGTTGGGACTGGCCGGCATCTTGGGTGGGCTTCTCTGTTCCCCTCTGGTTCTTCCAGGAGTCATCTGTCAGTTTCAAGCAGCCGGGCGGCCGGGGCTGTGTGCTGGTGCTGGTCTCCTCCTGGGGGGCGGGGCTCTCTTTAATGGCGCCTGGAGCTCACCTCCACGGTGGATCCTGCAGGGTTCGCCTCAGCTCCCGTTCACGGGGTGTGGTGGCTGCAATAGTTCCTTTCCACTCACAGTCCCGCTTGCTGTGTCCGTTTTTCTTGTTGGCCGTTTTGGTTTGTTGTTTCCTCCTCTCTGCCGGTCGGAGAGTGCCGACTTTGTGGGTGGGGGAGGGGAGCAGGGTTCTGCGCTTCCCTCCCTTCTCGTCCTCTTTTATGGCAACTTTCTTCTTCGGGCAGTTTGCTGGAGTCGTCCGTTTATCTTCCGTGTCCCAGTTCTCACTGGGACCTGCCGCTTTTCCTCCCTATTAACTTTTTTTAATGGGAGATCTTACTCGCAGTGTCTCCTCGCCGCCATGTTGCTCCGCCCTCTCTTAGTAAGTATTTCCCTTACTCCATCATTAGCAGTTTATATTTGAAAATAGATAACTGTCTAAATCCGATCCGACGACCTGGAAACCCCAAAGTCACTCTCAGAGCTAGACGGACGCCGCGAGCTGGCCGAGGGCCCCAAAATGGAGAGAGCAGATAAATATTTTAAACTGGAGTTCCTTAAAAAAAATGTATAACGACATACCAATTCCACCATTTGCAAGTTAGAGAAATGTCATTTTGTTGCATACAACTTTTGATTACATAATGGAATATTTAGGTAAAGTGTTACTTGGAAGTTTTCTGACATAGAAATTTTTAAAAGATGAAGAAACTTGTAATATCATTGTTCATGATTTAAAATTCTGTAATTAATGATATAATCATGATGTTTTATTGTGCACATTCTAAAGAGTAGAAGGAAAGATTTGGCATTAAATACTAAAAAAGAAAAAAGAGATGTCCCACAACTTTTAACAAATTTATATAATGGAAAAGCCAGCGCTATAGGTCATGTAATGAAATAGACAGTAGCTTTGTTATTAAATCACACATGAAATGTCAAAATATTCTACACACCTCAGAGTTGGAGATGTCTGACATTGTGTGATTTATGGAAACATTATTTATAATGTATTTTCTGTTCATTTCTGTCCAGTACTGTACCTTTTATAAACCTACTGATTAATATCAAACAGTGAACAAATCTGACAAGCAGGATTACCAATCCAACAAAACTGTTTATAATGTGAATGAAAAAGGCACACCATTTCCAGGCAGTGTACTTAATAATAAAATCTTGTTGTACTTAAGTGGTGAAGGGATTACTTAACTGTCAAAGTTGCTCTAACTGTTAAGAGTTGCCACATTAAAGATATTCTATTCAAAAGCACCAGCAGAATATTTCATGCCAGATTATCTATCATTCTTGGTTTTTTTCATATTTAAATATTACATAATTTATGTGTATAAAAATATAATAAAAGTATTTAAAAATAAATCAGTTCCCCATAAAGTATTTTTAGGGTCTAGATTAAACAAATTGCTTTTTTTTTCTTATACAAAGTTAAACTCACAGTCCTCGCTGGTGTTGCCAGGGTTAAAGTCTCAGAGCTATGAAGCTATCACCAGCCACTGTGGCATAATGGATCCCTAGCCAGGGAGCTAACCCACATGGTGCAACCAACCTCTCCAGTCTAGCCCCTTGCTCCCCTCAGCAGTGCATTTCAGTAGATCCACCTGTTCTGCTCCCCACTCTGTTTCTTGTGACTCCTCTTACCCACCTCTGGCCTACACCCCAGTTCTTTTATGTATAAATAAAAATATTAAAAAAAAAGTTACTTACTTTTTATAAATGATACATAATTTTTATCAAGCGGTATGATATTATGGAATGCATTTGAATATTTTTCTTTAGAAAGCTTTTATATCACAAACGTCATGTTTGTGAGGTATTTTATAAAATCCTCCCACTAATTTTGGAAATATCTCAGTCTACTTCTTTTGTTGCATAAATTTACATAGCTACAGTTCATGGAAAAAATTTTAACTCCATAATCATTACCATTATAGAAGAGCAGCAACAAAAAAATTATCCATATTATTATAAACAAATAAGTTTCATGGATAAATAAAGAGTAACAAAATTCACATAAAATTCGAGAGACTATAAAATTCCCAAAGCAACAAGAATAGTCACCCATAAAGCTATTACCATGATGATTCCACGTTGAGTTTTTTTAGAGTAAGGCAGAAAATTTATCAACTCAATTTTAAGATGACAATTTCCTTTAAATTATTTTTTTGAGTTTAAATATTAAGCCAACAGAAAGAACAGAAGCTTCACAGAGTCCAAACCACTGACTTTCATTTTACATCTACATGTTGATCTTGAGTCAATATTCATGGAAATTATAAGGAAGTTTCTAAAGACATATACAGTAAGACACAAAAAATATCTTAGTAAAATTCTAGCATCTAAGTAATTTTCCCCTAAAGTGAATAAAGGATCTGTTGGCAAGGTGTAACATAACAAAAAAGAGTAGCGTAGCGTAGAAAGCTTCATAGATCCATCCCTCTATGAAAACGACCATTAAGTGGTAAATACTGTTGGTATAATTCTATTGAACCTGACTATTAACACAAAATCTTACAACATCCCGGAGAGTGCTTAATGAACAAAGAAGCTGCTAATTTTGGTCTTTAGGGAAATGTTTGTCAGGTCCTGGACTGACCATTGAGATAATGGAACAGGGACTGCAGTAGTCACACATGACAAAGGATATCATCTTTGCAAGAGACATTTGGAAATGTCAGTAAACAAATGGACAACTATAGTCATAACAGCAAACTCTAGAGAGGGAGCAGAATCTGATTTCTGGAGTTACCACATTATAATATCAAGATGTCCAGATCTCAAGCAAAATTCTGAGGCATACACAGAAACAGGAGTGCATAGCTTACTCACAAGATAGAAAGAATTTTGTAGAAAACATAACGAAGGAAGTTCAGAGATTAAAATGACACAAAAAAAAACTTTAAATCAACCTTATTCACTAAGCTCAAAGAATTAAAGAAACCCATGGAGAAATAAGAAACGAGGAGAATGACACCTCAATAACAAATAGAGAATATCAACAAAGACATAGATTTTGTGAAAGGGATTCAAATAGGGTTTCTGGAGGTATAAAGTAATAACAGCAGAAATGCAAATTTCTCTAGAGAATTTCAACATAGATTTGAGCAAACAAAAGAATTACTGAATTTGAAAATATGTCAACTGAAATTATCTGATAAACAGAAAGAAAAAAATAGCAAAGAGAAAAAAAAACAGATCTTAAAATGCCAGTGGGGTACCATCCAGTATATTAATAAATACAATATGGGAATCCCAGAAGGAGAGAGAAAGGGGAAAGAATATTTGAAGAAATGTGATGGCTGACAACAGCCCCAATTTGGTGAAAAAATGTAAATCTTTATAACCAAGAGTCTCTACTAGCTTTGAGAGAAAGTCAAGACATTCACACAGAAACACATAATCCTACTGTTGTAAGACAAAGAGACTTGAAAACACCCAAGTAGAAATGTGACCAGTCATATACTGGGATTCTCAATAAGATTAGAAGCCAATTTCTCATCAGAAACTATGAAGGTCAGAAGGAAATATATTATTAAAGTGCTAAAAAAGAAAAACCTGTCAACCAAGGAGTCTATTTCTGATAATACTATTCTTGGAAAGTAAGGGAGAAATTATAACATTCCCAGATAAACAGAAGCTGAAAGAGTTTATCACTAGTAAATATTTCCCACAAATTAATTAAAGGGGTATTTTAGGTGAAAATTAGAAGACATTAAACAGTAACTCAAAGCCATACAAAGAAATAAAAACATCAATAAAGATAGCTACATAGATAAATATAGTCAGTATTATTATAAATCTAAATATGATCTAATAGATAAACGAATAAAATAATAATTATAAGTCTATGTTAATGATGTAAAAAGATAATTTTTCAAAGCATAAAATGGTGGGGGATAGAAATTTAAAAGGATCAGAATTTTATGACCTCTTCAAATGTCTGACATCAATTCAAAGTGTTAATAAATTTAGGACGCTAATTACATTTTCATGAATAACCACTAAGAAAACAACCAAACAAATACAAAACAAAGGGAATGAGGAGGGAATCAAAACAGAACACTAGGGAAAAAAATCCACTAAACTGAAAATAAGGCAGTAATAGAGGTACTGAGGAACAAATAACATTTAAGACATATAAAAATCAAATTTAAAAATGGCAGAAGTCCTTCCTTATAGTAATTACTTTAAGTGTTAAAGGATTAAATTGAACAATTAAAAGCAGAGACTGGCATAATAGACTAGAAAAAGTGTATAACCCAACTGTCCATTATTTACAAGACTCATTTTAAGTTCAAAGACAAATGTATTGGTGGCAAAAGGATAGAAAAAGATAATTCATATAAGAGTAATAAGAGAGAGTAGGAAAGAGTATACTAATATCAGGGAGAGAAAACTTTAAGTCAAATATAGTTATAAGAGATAAAGAAGCACTTTACATATGTATAACAAATGCTAATGCAGTAAGAAGACAAAATAACTGAGGGTATTGCTACAGTATTATGAAGTATATGACACCCCTAGTTATCTATTTAAATATATTAGTTGCCACATCCATGCTAACCCCTAAACTACCAACCTGAACCACCTAGATATATTTTCTCTTTGTGCAGATCTATAAGAGGACCACATAGAAATAGCATTTGCTTATTTTGTTTTGTATACTAAGTCTCAAGCCCCATTTATTACATTGGCAAAGACACATCTTAGTACATGCAATCCTCTAGCCTAGCCAATGGCGTGTGGGTGATAAATCCACCCAAAAGTGTAGATGGACTTTGACAATCTGGATTAACCTTAATTACTAATTTTCTTGGAAAAGTAAATTCTCAGACTCGTTACCTTACATTGTGTTTCATTATTTCTTTTCTTTAAGCAAATTCATGAAAAGCTGTTGTAGATGAATAACAGAAGAAAAAGATACAATCAAAACACATTTCTTTGAGAAATATTTCTTCAATTAGGAAAGGCAAAATAAGTGTTTCAGGTCAATCCCCAAATTGAATTTCTTTCTTCTACTTCAATGGAACACATAGACATTGATAGTTTTCCCAGGTTCAAGGGCTGGCCAATGGTATATCTTGATTTGTTCTTATACTTGTGATTATATTATTTTATATTATCTTATATTATACTATATTATCTTATATTATATGATATGATATTATATTATATTATACTTGTGATTATATTATCAATTTCAGTTTTATAACATTGGGCACCTCAGTAATACAGATTGTACCACCAAAACCACAAGAAAATAATTTCATGTCAGATAAGATTGAAGGAAAGGAAAAACTGTGAAGAAGACATGGCACATGCAACTTTGTTAGGGCGTTTCCTCAATTCCAATTAAATTATTAACTACTTCTCCAGAGCCAAACAGCTACTTGACCCTGCAGGCACTTTTGCAGGTAATAAGAGATCTGTGGACTCCCAAGGAGAAAGTAGCTATAGCAGACTTGTTGCCCAGAGCTAAAGGCAGCTAAGAACTATTAATGAGTGTTCTCTACCTATATCACAAGTCTGAACTTCTGCTTCAGAGAAGACTGTGAAAGAAAAGACTCCCATTTGCTCCCCTACATGAGACCAGCATTCACCAACAAAGCACCACAAGTTTCTAGAGGTGGAATATGAAGCCTTCCTGAATATGGTAATTGCTAATGTCTAAGGCAGCCTAAAGTAAAGCCATCACCAAAAGGTGCTGAGAACAATGAACCGGAAAGAAAAACTGACAATGGTCCTCAAAGACCTCCTGATCTCTCATAAAGCTGCAATAAAGCTGGTGATCACTGTGGACATAGAAAGTCACAATTAGGGAGGGAATATGAGCATTCAAGCTGAATTATATGGTTTTTCTCAGGTTTCATTCCCTGACCACATGGACATGAGGGGCAATGCCTCAACACAATATGGCTCTCATCAGGGTAAATAGTACATATGCACAAGCGAGGCCACTTAAAAAAAATCTGCAGCCTTTAGTTTACCAAATGCTAGAAGTGACATCCTAAGTCTTCAGCATTCTATCTGTAATAGCTTAAAACTGAAGTTGGTTGGGAGTATAATGAATGACTAATGGGACTGATGGCTAAATAAATTATGATTAACATTTACCATGAAATATTTTGTAAGTTTATAAAATAATTAGATCTGTATTAGTTGTTTTAAAGAAATGTTTGAATAAATGTTATAGTAGGAAGTATATTATGATTTCATTGTTATAAAGATAATAAGTTTGATCAGTTATACAATTATATATAATTATATGAAAAGAAAGAAATATATGGAGGAAAAGAAAAATGTGGAGTAATAATGCTCATAATCATTACTTCTCAGAGAGAGTGTTGGTTTGATGGGAGATAATTCTAAAGTGTGCTTATGATTAAATTTTTCAAAATTATAGAAAGGCATAGATAAGAGACACAGAGCTGGACAGAGAGATAATAGGTACATATACAGACAGCCATCTAGTTATGTATCTACATATATAAACATTTGAGTATGTTCAGAAACATAAATATACAGAGAGAAATAAATGAAAAGACGGATAAAAATAACACAAGCATGTGTCACTCTTTTAAAAGCTCTGTAGAACCTAGAAAGAAACAAGAAAAAAACCTGCTTTGTCTACCACTCTGTCAGTAATCATCTTAAGCAGAAGACCACAAATCCTAACACACATGCACACATGCCATCAGAGTTAGTACTTATCAAGTGGGAGAATCATCTCCAAGTAATATGAGTGAGAGATCTGCAGCACAGATCTGAGCACATTACCCTTTTACCAGACAATTGTTCCCCACAATTTCATGCATTCATTTATGCTAAATTACTCCAATGTGTTTTGGCTTATGAGCTGATAGCCTCTGTCATTCTATGTCTTTATGATTCTTAGAGTAAACCACACTTGATATACAGGAAAATTGTTAAAGCTGGAAAATGTACTTACTACTTTGTCAGTCAAATAAGAAAAGATAACAAAAAGCAACGGTCTTTCAAATGTGTAACACTTTGTTACTGGAGAAGTAAAGTGTTTTTAAGTCACTGTAAGGGGAACACAGATCCTCTGTGCTTCAGCACATAGATCCTCACTTTCTAAGCCTGAGCAAAAAAAAAAAAAAAAAGTCAAAATCTTGTGTTTCCATAGAGGGTACCAAGTATCAAGTTAAGTTTGAGGCACTTAAGGTATAATGCTAAAAGTTTATTTGCAAAGCATGAGAAAGTTTAAAAATTTATAAAAAGGTGAAAGAATATTTCTAAATAGCACTCTTACCTCAGAAAACTTTCCCTGACCACAGTCACATTCAGATCATCTTAGCTATCTTTGGAGAGAGGCTTTTAAAACCACCATTTCCCACAATGCTGTGAAATACTAAGAAACAAATAATATTTAGTATCCAACTGCCATTAATAAAAGATTTCTCTCTTAACATATTTGAAGCTTCCATTGATTCAAATGAAAAGGGCCTTTTTACTTGTGCTATTGTGGAAGCAATCCCTCAGCCTCAATTCATTCTTGAGCAGTCTGCTCTTAAATGCTTTTACATTATGCTATCTTCTTTCAATATGACCTATTTACAATAGAAACAGAGCATGGTAACCAATTCCTGAATCTTTCTCAGAGACAAAACATTCTCTTTACACAGCTTCCCTTACACTTGACACTACATCATACTGCCTCCATTAATGACGGGCCACACCTAACACTTTCCCATAGACTGCAATTACACTCTAATTACTGTTACTTCACACTGCTGATGAATGGAACAACTAAAATTTATATGCATACTAGACACCACTTCCTACACATCCATTCATCAGAAAGGTTTTCAGAGTTGTTAAGGAAGAGTAAAATGAATAAGTATTGATGATGTACAAAACTCCATTATGTAGGTAACTAATAATAGAAAAGTTCTAGGAGATAAATGTAATCCAAAGAAAAACATTTCCTAAGTGAGTGGAGAGGTGAGTAATCCATACAATCCTTAGAAACTCAGAGATATTTGGCATGTTTAGGATATTTACAAAGTAAAGTTGAAGAATGCAGGAGAAAGAAAATTTGTAAATTTTAAATAAAACTTTGGTACAGCACAATATTAAGGGAGAACACAATGTGTGATATGTCAGAATGGAAGATGAATTTCTAAATAATGTTTTATTTATAACATTGTCCATATCTTTTAAATAAAATAGTAGGAGTCAAAAATTTAAAAAAAAATGTAAAATATACATGGCAAAGTATTTTGCTCAGAATAAAGTTATGTGATGTTAATTTCCAGGTTTGAGGAAATACTGGTAAGTGCTAAAAAGTAAGCCTTGGAAATGATAAAGTTATTGAAATGTCACACTGCCAAAGGAGCAAAGAATAGACACTAAAACAAGGAAAGTCCCTTCAACGAATGGTGCTGGGAAAATTGGACTACCACACACAAAATAATGAATCTAGAATACATCTAGAGTACAAAAATCAACACAAAATGGGTAAAGACTTGAATATAAGACCTGAATCCATAAAATATACAGAAGTCAATACAGGCAAAACACTTTATAACATAAACTTCAGAAACACCATTGAGATCTCATCTCCAGAAACAAGGAAAACAAAGGAGAATAGAAACAGCTGGGACTATATCAAACTAAGCAAAATGAAGAGACACCCCTCTAAATGGGATAAAATATTTGCACAGCATATATCTGATAAGGAGCTGATATTGAAAACCTACAAAGACTTCACACAACTCAATTAACAACAACAACAACAACAAATTTAAACCCAATCAAAAAATGGGCAGAAGACCTAAATAGACACTTCTCCAAAAAAGAAATGCAAATTGCAAAATGCAAATTGCAAAATTCAAACAGGCATATGAAAAAATGTTCATCACTTATTATCAGGGAAGTGCAAATAAAACCATGAAGAGATACTCCCACTAATGAAAACGGTCTATATTAAAAAAAAAAAAACAACTGGAAACAACAAATCCTGGCAAAGACGTGGAGAAAAAGGAACCCTCTTATATTGCTTGTGGGAATGTAAACTGGTGCAGCCACAATCGAAAGTTGGAGGTATCTCAAAACACTAAAAATGTATCTACCATACCCAGTGATACCACTTCTAGGAATATAGTACTACCCGAAGAACACAAAAACACTAATTTGAAGGGAAACCTACACTCCTATGATTATTGCAGCACTATTTACAATAGTCAAGATATGGAAACAACTTAAATGCCCCCAAACAGATGAATGGATCCAAAGGTTGTGGTATATATACAAAATAGAATACTACTCAGTGATCAAAAATATAAACTCATGTCATTTGGGACAACATGAATGGAGCTGGAAGGGATTATGTTAAGTGAAATAAGTTCAGAAGGGAAAAAAATATTGTATAGTTTCACTTATATGTAGGATATAGAGAGATCAAACAAAAGGTCAAGAAAAAGGCAAAACTTACAAGATGACCATGGATTGGAGGCAGGGGAGGGGGAGGGAGGGAGCTTAACATGGGAGGGAAAAGGATAAGGGACTGTGGTGGTGGTTCACAGGTGATATGGTGGTGTGAGAACTACAGGGACTATAGATGAGGGGAGAAATAAGTGAAAACAGAGGAAATAAAAAAGATTCATAAACCATAAACAAGTGGGATTTATTATTACAGACACAAGAATGGTTCAACATCTGAAAAGCAATCAACGTAATTCACCAAATTAAAAAAAGGAAAGATAAAAATCCTATGATCATATCAACAGGTGCTGAGAAAAAAAATTGATTCAATATTCATTTATGATTAAAAAAAAAAACTAAAAATATTGGGGATTGATGGAACATACCCAGCATACTAAAAGTCATATATCAAACTCACAGCTAACATTCTCAATGGTGAAAAACTGTAGGCTTTTCTGCTGGGATTTGGGACAAGACAAACATATCCACTTTCACCACACTAGTCAACCAAGTATTAGATACTCTATCTAGATCAATTAGTCAAGAAAAGGACATAAAAAGGGATCCAAATTGGGAAAGACGTAAAACTACCATGATTTATAAATGACATGAAAATATAGATAGAAAATCCAAAAATCTCCACTAAAAGCCTAATTGAAACAATCAGTTTATCAAAATGGCAGGTTACAAAATCAATAACAAAATATCATTTGCCTTTCTATCTGTAAACAACTAGCTAAAAAAGGTAATAATCAAGATAATCAATAATCAAGATAACCATCCCATTTACAATTGTATCAAAATAAATTAAATACCTAGGAGTAAACTTAACGAGGAAGGGCTTATGCAATGAAAACTGTAAGACATTTTAATAGAAATAGAAAACACACGAATGGAAAGAGTCCCTACTTATGGATTAAAAGGACAAATGTTGTTAAAATGGCCATCTTACCCAAGCAATATGCAATTTCAATGCACTCCCTGTCAAAGGGTCAAAAACATTCCTCAAGGTAAATAACAAACATTACTGAAATTTATATGGAACCACAAATTACCCCAAATAGCCAAAGCAATCCCTGATGAAAATGAGGAACAAAGATGGTATCACACTCCCAAACTTTAAACTATACTATAAATATATAATAATGAAAATACATATGTATGTTATATATACATAAATATACAATTACTTACACACATATGTATAAATACATGCATGTGAATATAGTCATGATAGTTATTACAACAAAAAATTTCTCACCTGTGCTCCTTAATCTATTTTCTATTCTGTTTGTTTCTTGCTGAGATTTAAGTCTTTCTTACACTGGTTGCTCAGCATTTGATTCAAGAGTGTTTTGAGTTTTAAATTAACTGAGGCAGAGAAGTCATTTTCAGGTTATCTGAATAACTTTCAAACACCAAAATCGAAACAGCTTAAATTTTGATAAGTACCCCCAGGTGAGTAATATCTGTGGTTTATTATTTTATATATGGAAGATATCCAGAGTATATCATTAAAATTCTGAAGTCTACATAAGACATACTTGGATGCTTATTTTGTACATTAAAGGGTTTAATTTAAATCAAGGAAAATAATGACAAAAAAGAACATCAGAGAAATGGTGCTCTTGAAAATTGAAAATATGATGGCAGAACTCAAAAACAGGTAGAAGACAACATGCAGGTTATCACTCAGAAAACAGAGAAAGGGTGCAGAAACAGAGGAGAAAAATAAGAAAACTCGAGGGTCTACTAGTTCAGATGACCCACTATCCAAATAATTAGAATTTAATGGAAAAAAGAGAGAGAATCAACAATCCACAAAGAAGTTTAAGGAAATATATTTTTTAAAGATTTATTTATTTTTGCATATAAGAGCTGGGGTATAGGCCAGAGGTTTGGGGGGTGGGGAGGTGAGAGGATTCACCAGAGACAGAGTGCAGAGAGGAATAGGCAGCATGACTGAAATGCAATGCTGAGGGGAGTAGTGGAAAGACAGGAGAGGTCTGCTGTGCCATGTTGGTTAGCTCCCTGGCTGGCAAGGGATTCAACTCCTGCTGCAGTGGCTGCCAATAGGTTCATAGTAGTGAGACTTAACCCTTTGCACCACCAGGGAAGCCCACAATTTAAGAAAATATTCACAAATGAAGACATAAATTTGTAGCTTAAAAGAACCTATTAAGTGGCCACTATTATGGGTGTCATTAATTATATAATATGGCAAATCACCATGGAATGTTGAAATTCAGAGAGTAAAGCTATACTCTTAGAAGTTCCAAGAAACAAGAAACGTAGAAGCAACTAAAGTGACTTCCGATTAATGGCCAAATTGTAAGCTAAGACAAAAAGTGGAATGATACTTTCAAATTCTAAAAGAAAGTGACTTTTTCAACCTAGAATTTTATGCCAAAATATTACTCACACAATTACAGACATTTTCATACATGGATATACTCAAACACCAATCTCCCTCATGCATTTTTTTTTCTAGAAAGCTCTTAGAAGATGCATTTCAACAAAAATGAAGGACTAAGTTGGCAGAAAAAGACACAGGGACTGATAGAAGAGAATGGACAAAATTCAGGGCAAGGATTACACTTATACACCAAGCTCAGAGGCAACAGCCCAGACTGGAAGCCACTGAGAGAGAGAGAGAGAAGTCACTAATAACATTCCTCACATTCCCAACATACTGGGAGATTTCATCAACTTGGACATGAATTTGGAATAGAAATAGTGATATGAACTTATTAGTAACAATCTAAGCAAGAAAAACAAGGGAATGAAAAATAAGGATCAGATTTGAATACCATTTATATAGTCAAAATAATATAAACACTATATATTGATCTGATTAAAAACATTTTGACAAATTAAAAATGTGGGATAGCAGGAGTCAAGGTTTTTTGTTTTTGTATGGGAGAAGAAGGACAGGAAACAATCAGACCCAATAAATGTCGCTTAGAATACAGAGATACTAGAATTGAAAGTCACTCCTTCTAGGAGAAAGTAGGAATATGATCAGAATACCACTGACAAACTTGAACTAATTGATCGTTTAAATTATATATACCTATCTCACACTGATAGGGAAAAAAAAAGAAAAAAAGCTGGAAAGCAAGAGACATGGAAATGGAAAGCTTCTCTTAGGAAGACAGATGTTGACTTGGATTTTTGAGGAAAGGAAAAATCAATTATGAGGAATGAAAAAAATCATTCTAGCAAAGGAGTACAAATTCAACTGACAATATTCTAATAAATACTTAGTTGAGGGCCTCCCTGGTGGCACAAGGGGTTAAGCCTCAGCACTACGAAGCTACTCACAGCCACTGCAGCATGAGTTCAATCCCTGGCTAGGGAGCTAACCCGCATGGTGCAGCAGACCTCTCCTGCCTGGCTCCTCAGTAGTGTATTTCAGTCAGTCTACCTGTTCTGCTCCTCACTCTGTCTCCAGTGAATCCTCTCAACCCCCCACACCTCTGGCCTAAACTGCAGCTCTTGAATGCCTAAATGAATCTTTAAAAAAATAAGTACTTAGTCGATAGTGATAATTCTAGGTTTTTATTTTTCAGTGATCCTTATTTTCCTTAGTTATAGTTTCTCAATAACCCAAGTTTAGTTGACAGATCACCTTTCAAAACACTTAACTTGTAACTTTTTTTTGGCTACAACAGGAACTAAGAATGAATACTGCAACCATTTAAAATGTCTATTAAACTCATTGAATTCCCTGCCCTGAAACTGAACATAATGGATAATTCATTGCTCTGTTAAACTAATAGTACAACTAAATGAAATATAAGCCCAGTTTATTATCATTTCAACCTATATAAGCCTCAAACCAAACTCTTGAGGGGCTAACACAGTTCTAATATCTCAGAAGCTAGAACTGGTTATAATACATGTACTTGATCCTTATTTTAAAACATTTGAGGAAATGGAGAGTATCAACATTATTTCAACAGAGTAATATGAAAAAAATAATAAAATGCCATTTGAGTAAAATATAAATGCATCTGTTTAATATCATTCATAATACTTTTATAAAGTCTTGCTGTATTCTGAACACAACCCCTGAGATAGGCAATGCAAAACAGACCTTCTTCTGCTCACTTGGAGTTGGGTCCCCAACCTTGCCTGAGGCCTTCAGCTAGTTAAGTGAGTTAGAGAACCAATTGTCTAACTTCCAGGCCACCGTCAATCAAACCTCTAGTTAAAATATAGTGTTTTATCTAAAACTCCAACCAAGACGCTTTCTTTAGTCTCTATAATATGCTGTAAATTCAGAAAACAGGAATATAAAATGCATACGGAGGGCACCTATTTTATTTTATGAAAGCTATTAGAATATTAATAGAGTAATATAAATATTTAATAAAATCAACACAAAATAGAAATTATAAATAACTGTGTTCATATCCAGTGATTCCATTCCGAGTGATATCATAGAAGCACACAGAAGACCAAAAAAAAACATAGAAATGTAGATTATCTGTGCAATATTTCACTTTGTGTGTTTAGTAAAGTCACAGGAGTTTAAATATGTCCAAAACTAAGTATTCTCCAGTTTTATAACTATTGAGTCTCAGAATGATTTATTTTCTTCTGGATAATATATCTTTATACTCAGAACTGCATTACTTTATAGAAACTTAGAATTATGTGTAAAGATAGAAAACTATCCCCCAAAAGCATGTAAGTACCTGATTTAATCATATTTGTATCTTTCAGGGAAACTATAATTCATTGTCAATTTCTTTCACTCAGAGTAGTTTAATATTCTTTACCTTAGCATATATGCTTTTTCAAAGTAGTAAGATGAAATTAGAAGAAAACTAGATTACTATGATTAAATATTAGTATTGATCTTTTCAACAGTTAATATCCTACATTTCAACTTGGAGTATCATATTGTGTTTTTCAGAAATAACTCAAGATCTAAATATTTAGACTATAAAAGACACTAAGGAATTATGCTAACATAAAACAAAAAAAAAAATGCTTCAAGTTTCCATTCAAAATGTGTTTGATGGCCAGGGGAAAAATAATACTGTTAATTCTTCATATCTGGAATTGTCCCCCCACACACATACACAAACATGCCTATGCATCTTCAATATGTCTTTACCATGATTTTTGCACAATAGAAAGTGTAAGACACAAAACAATAATATCAATGAGAGTATTTCACAGGAAACACTGATTACATTTGATATGGTTTGAAAACTGGCTTTTGAGAGAGTATCTGCTTAGAGAAATGCTTGGAGAAAGAATGTCCTTGGGAACAATCACAAACAGAAAACTCTATAGACTGGATTTACAAAGAAATAAATATATACATCGTCTATAAAGGCTATGTCTTGAGCGCGATGCTGGCAATTTTCCAGGAGCCCTGGGAACATGCCTAATTTCCATCTAAATTTGCACACATCTTTATTGCAATCTCATACCCTGTGAAGATTTACTCACTCTCATGTCCTTTGGCACAAGGGAGAAATGAGATCTCTTTCTCTCTCTCTCCCTCTCCCTCTCCCTCTCTCTCTCTCTCTCTCTCTCTCTCCCTCTCCCTCTCTCTCTCTCTCTCCCTCTTTTACTCTCGCACTCTCTTTCATCAAATCACTGATTCCCTGGCAAGGTCTATCAGGAGTCTAGGTCTCATTTCTTGAGAACTTTCCTCAGCATCACTGAAGTTTAAAGAATGGAAAAACTGCAGCCACTGGTTTAGCTGTGGATTTATTCCCAAATAATTTCCATGATGGGAATTGAGTTACACAATGAATGAGGCTACACCCAGTTGCAATAGTCTCTGTAACTCATCCCACCTGTGCAGGTAAAATAGTCTTGTTACATACCTTTGTTAAGAGATTGCTAAAGTTAACACCCCATCCAAAGTACCAGTTCCTGTGCATCCATGTGAATGTGTATTCCTCTGGATTATTCCCACCTCTTCCTTTCCACTGCCTTCCTACTCTCAAAGTAAATATATATCTAAACTAATTCTCACATTTTTACCCTCTTTACCCTCACATTTAATGCCAATATTTTTTAATAGTTCAGAATATATCTCTACTTGCTTTGACTCCTCTCAGGCTCTTGTCTGTTCCTATACCATAAGCTAAGGGCATTGCTTACTTAAATGACACCAAACGCTTCTAAGTCATCAAATCGAAGTGCCTCCTTCAACTCTTATCAACGAGGACAACGGTGATGATAAGACAGATACTTGACTTTGTGAAACAGGAGCTCTGTGCCTGGCGCTGCCCTAAGCATTTTATGTGTCAATTACCACGTATATCCTCACAAGAACCTTTTCTTTCACAACAGTTTTGTTTTTATTTTTTAAAAGTAATTTGAAGAAATGCAGCTTCAAGAAATAAACTGACTTTCCCCAAGTAGCCCAGTTAGTATTTGGCCACTTTGCAGCGTTTTATGTGCTTTCCATTTTCATCATAACCTACCTCGCTCTCAGTCTAGCTGTAAGAGGTACTGCCTTCTTCTTATCCTGTCAATTTCCTTCTTCCATGCATCTTTCTTGTGTAGTCTCATCTTCTGCACAAGATTAGCCCCATGATCAATCACCTCCCAAGGATGCATTCCAGATTTACTCTGATTCGGGCACATGTGGTTAACTCTGCCCTTCTGCATCTTCCTATTCAAAGATCTCCCATCCTTCCTATCTAGCCAATCTTGCAAACACATAGAATCTCCATTTACACTCCACTATTTTTTTTTAATCTGCCTCCCCAACTTTTCACTTCCAGCTGTCCAAGAATCAAATTACTTCTCCCTGATTAACTACAATCCCCTTATGATAATGAAAATTAATCTAAAACCAAGAATTTAGTCAGAAAGTTCTAAATTTGAACTACCATTTCAGCTCTGTGTACCCTTGAACAAATTAGTTTTCTATGTTTCAGTTTCCTCCGATGTAAAATGGACATAATACAAAATTGCTGTGAAAATTAAATGATATCAATGATAGAGTTCTATAACTTAATAATGATTCTGGTACAGAAGTCCTTTATATTATTAACCTTAATTTCTGATCATAAATTCTTCCCAAAACCAGTTTTCATGAAACGATCAAAAACCTTTCCTGATTACTTTACATGACCCAGTTGCCTTAAGCTTCTGTGACTTTTTTTATTCCAGTCTTTTTTTCCAGATTTACTCTCTCATGCTTTTTCCCATTTCTTCATCCCACCAACCACATCCTAAAATCCCTGAGTTCATCTGACATGATTTCTCCAACGTACGTCTCTGCCTTTGTGTTCAATACTTCTCTCTCCTTAATAGTCCCCCATTACTTTATCCCAAATAAATCAGAATTCAATCCATTCTTTGCTATAAAGAAAATTTCACACAATTCAAATTATTGTTTTGGGGGATTATCTAATTAAGTTTAATTTATCCACTTCTGTATCTATATACTGGTATTTAGCTCTGTTTATCAATATCCTTTTTTTTTTTTTTTTGGTGTTTGTGATTTACATGTCTATTCCTTACAGACAGGAAGTCAAAGATAGTGTTGGTCCCCCTTCTGTCCTTTTTATTTACCTATCCAGTGCTTAACACAGAATAAAAGTTCAATAAATATTAGGTAAATCAAAAAGAATTGAATATTTTTCAGACAATATTCCCGAGAGTAATGACATGGAGGATATTTCAACTTTTGTAATATCAGAATCTCCTTCCAAGAATAATTTGGTCTCTTGGAAGAAACACTTCACTGTGCTCCTAGGGGTGAGGTATTCATAAGGGAAAGGAAATGTGAGAGCCACAATGGGGGCATATTTTGGAAAAAAATAGATGATCTATAAACTGCTTCCTAAGGGTGTTGGTTCCATTAGTTGCAGGCTTCGTGAGTGGCTGGGGTATGTGAACTTGAATAAAATAGTTGAATTTCTTATGACAAGTGAGTAAACTGGAGAGAAAGAGAGTTCGATACTGAGAGGAGACAAGGGAGCTATTTTTCTGGAAAAAAACAGGTATGACTAATAGGCTTTTTTCCCCACACGTTGCCTGGTGCTGTCAGATATGACTTTTCCAACCTCCCCATGAAATGGTCAATAAAATTTCACATTGCCTGCAAAATATTGTTGGGTTCAAACTGACTTGGGAGAGATATGTTGATAGACGGAGGCATTTTCCACAATGGATACAAGGCAGGAACTGAAGGGGTCAACCATAACTGGATTATATTTATATGATACTATGTAAACATCTTGTGGATCAAAAAGATGGGGACATAATAATTTAGTATATTGATGACCACTTTCTGGTTCCTTTTCATCCTCTGCCCCAAACACAGTGTTTGCCTGAGAAAGTATAGCCATGTAACCCAAAATATACGGAAATTCAGCAAAAGATGATATTCTTTAAACAATAATAATAATGCCTACTATTTTACCAATATGTCCTACTGACAGTATGCCAGGTACTGTTTTAAGCTTATTATCTCATTTAATTCTACCTACAAACCAGTATCATTAGCATTCCCATTTTACATATTCAGAGGCTTAATGAGGTTGAGCAATTTACCTATAATCCTACAGCCGGTAAGAAACAGGGTCAGAAGATAAGTCTGTTTTCACCTAATTTAATATAGATATTCTCAACCACAGTGTTTACTGCTATTAAGAGATCCAAAAGTATACAATGTATGAATTCCATCAACAAAAATCCTTAGAATTTGGGCAGCATAAACAAATAATCTTTAAAAGATAACCCAAAAATGGTTGTGTGAGCTTCCAATTTTATTATCAAAACTAAAAAAAAAAAAAAATAGAAAGATACCCAAGACAAACATTCCAATTCTCAAAGTCCAAATTCAGCAAGTATTTTTGACCAAGTGTGGTATGCTTGCCCATTCTGAGACAAGAGAACAGCAGATAGATAACTGTGCTAAGTAGCACTAAGTCCGAGAGGTTGGTTTCTTGGTGAAACAAGTATATGAAAAGTATATGAAATAAGTTTATGAAAAAAAGTACATGAAATGTTCTAAAGAACAATCTTTAGTTCTTAAAAAAATTATTTTATTTTCTTGGAATTTTGTATAAATATGTTACTAGATTCAGAATGTATTTTCCACATGCACACAAGTAAATACTGTATACAGCCTAATATAATTTTTAATCTTCTCTGCTGTTCTGGGTTAAATGGCTATTATATTTTCAGAATTTCATTTTGAGGTAGTCCTAAAGTATAAGCCAGTAAATTGTTGTTTGCACATTATGAATTTCCTAAGACAAACATGATAATTGTGTTTCTTTTCTTACAAAGAAACATCACAGTTTATTCTTGGGAATCATTTAGATGAGAGGAAATCCCTAGGAATTATGCAAAAGTGAAGTTAAAAGTTGATGTTCAAACAAGGGAAAACTAGAAATTTTGAATGGAAATTATAAGAACTGCTATCTGTACAGAGACATATATAAATAAAAATGTATTTATATCAAGACCAGATTTTGAAGAGAACACATAACAAGAAATTCAAAATTAATTTAGACGTTAAATATTACTTCAGGAATAAAACAAAAGCCAAATGATCTGAGATAAAGAAATGTCAGTTGCATATTGAATTTAAAAAACAAATAATGCTCTGTTATTCAATCTGTACCAACCTTAATTGTATGATGGGGTTTTAATTTATGTGACATTCATAAGTGAATTTACATTTTTGTACCTTTCCATTTTATTATATAAGTAAATCTGACTTTCAGGGAAGGAAACAAAGGCACTGGCATGTAATATTAGAGGCTGCAATCCTTTAAATGAGAAATCTTAGAGGTTTATATCAGGTTTCCAATATGCTGGTTTGGTATATAATTCCATGATTAGGTAGGTTTTTTTTTTTTAATCTTCTTTTATGTACCCAGTAGACCGGAATGCCTACTTTGGAGGTTAAGATACAAATTACCCAATTAAGGGTTACATTCTGTGTAGTAAAATCACATATATGAAATTTGCACAGTACATAGATTGTTACCCTGAATATTTCATTGCTTTGTTTTTCATAGAAGGAACCATAAGGTGACATTTTGACAGTTAATCTATGAGATTTTGCTCTTTGGTCTTAGTTTTAATCTGATTTATTTTACAATATATACTTTTATAGGAGCTATACACATTATATATTACATATATGAGAATATGTATATGAATATGAAATATATAATGAGAATGTTTAAATGGGTATAAAGAATTGATGACAAACGGTCTGATGTATTTAAGTGAAAACGTCTTTACACATTTATTTGAAATGTTGAGAGAATTAAATATTTTATAAAGGTGAAATTTTTATAGTAATTTGTTTCTTAAAATCTCTCTGGTGTTTGGTCTCACCATCATACCTTCTCCATTTATTTCCTAATTTCCTATTCCAAAACTGTGTCAAATAGCTTTAAGTTCAAACTTTGAGTCAATCTTATTGCTATTATTTTTCATGATTAGGTACTTTGTACCCATAACTCTATCACATACTATTTAAACAGAAATAATCATTTCATTCAGTTACTAATTCTACAAAAAATTAAACTCTTGCTACATATCAGAATATTCTAATTAACGGGGATACATCAAATACAAAAATCTTTGACCTCATGAATACCGTTTTCTATTGTCAGTTATTTCATCAAGCCACAGTTAGTCCCAGTTTCCAGAACTGTTCTAGAAGTGTCAAGACAAAAGGAGATTTTAAGCTTTTCAAGGCCCTTTGAAGGACAGATCTCATTCTGAAAATCTATGTGAGAAAGGTACATGACAAATGACAACATCTGTTTGTTTGGGTGGCTTACAGTCATAACATTCCTAGCATGGGAATTGGCAAAAGGCACTTAGGAACTTCTAATCAGGAAAACCTAAACCCAGTCACTGAAGATTCTGAACTGAGAAATTTGGCAGCAGAAAACAATGTGTCTGGGATCAAATTTCATAACCAAAAAAATATGGCAGTCACTATAGGAAGACATCTCAGGGAATGAAGTAGAAGCTTGGACTGGTAGTTCTAGTACTATGAGACATCCTCACAGATTATGGGAAGAACTGAATCTAATATGGTACAGAGAGATCAAAAGCTCTCCATGTTCCAGGCCCTAGAATATGGAGTTTTGCCTTGGGAAACAATGACTGACTGTATATGAAAGACCGCAGTAGCTCTGGACCTCCACTGGGTAGCACCAATGTGAGCTGTGCAGGGGTCTTGACAAATGGGGCCTAACCAAATGGGAGGTAGAATTCTCAACCTTTCCAGTTCTCTCAGTAACAAATTTTGGAAGAAGGATACCTGAATCACACCTCTTTCATACCAACCATGCCCCTGGGGTTCTTGAACAATTCAGAAGGTAGGAAGAGAAATTGTCCTACAGTAGACTTCCTGCTAAGAAGCAAATGTGGGGGTGGAGTGATGTGCTGAAATTAGGAAATTGTTACCAGACTATGCTCCTGAATATTGAAAAAGTACATTCAGGCAAAATAAATTAATATCTAATTGTCATTTTTTTGACATTCTTTATATGTCCCCTTTACATACAGGGTGAGAAAATATTTAAACAACAACAACAAAAATGCTTAAAGTGAATTTGCGAGGGACCTCCCTAGTGGCAAAAGGATTAAAGATAGCACTATCAAGCTATTGCCAGCCACTGCAGTATGAGTTCGATTGCTGGCCAGGGAGCCTGTCAGGCCTGCTGCTCCCCTCAGCAGTGTATTTCAGTCAGTCTGCCTGTTCTGCTCCCCACTCTGTCTCTGGTGAAAATCCTCTCCCACACCCACCCCGCACCTCTGGCTTATACCCCAGTTCTTAAATGCATAAATAAATCTTTTTAAAAAAGTGAATTTGCAAGGAATCATCAATTTTAAATAGAAGCAAGTTTATAAGAACTCTTCTTCCTGACCCAAGAAATATAAGCCAAGACAGTCAAAAAACAAAACAAAACAAAAAAAAAAAAACATGTGCTGCTTCCAGGCTCTACTCAACATTGTACATTTTACAACTACTCCCTACTGTGCTATTCTCAGAGGCGATAAAGGAGAGCTGTTTATTACCACACTTTCTCCAACCTCCATCTTCTTATTCCCTGAGGTCCATATACTTGAAGACCGTGATTGTATCTTAACTGAAATAAATCTTATCTGGAATATCTAAGTTTTATAAGTAAAACACAACCACACCACTCCTTGATAGAGTGGACAAAATAACTTCCGTCTCCAAGGACCTCTAAATGCCAGATAGGTAAGAGCATTGAAGATAAACTCATTAACCCAGTCTTCATGGCTCTTCTGGATCAGGTCCCCTCCCACCTGAAACCCCAGTTCATCCCATTCCCCTGCACTCTTTGACATAATGCACCTGGTCCTCTTCAGGTGCTCATATATATTTTGCTGTTTTTTGCAACAAAGATTTTCTCTACTCTGTCACCTCTTCAAGGAAAATATTTTTTCACATTTTCATTAGTGATCTTTAGCTTTCAAATCTCAGCAGTTGCCATTTCTTAGAGACAATTGAAAGCTAATAGGAGAACCTACTATCATAATTCTTATTTTACACTGTGATTATATTTTAATGCCTGTCCCTCCTCCAAGATTGCAAGTGCCAACAGAGCTGCCAACATGCTTGTTTTCCTTATCATCATTGTATATCCAGCACTAAGTAGATCTAGTGCACAGTAGATATTTAATTAATGTTTACTCAATGACTAAATAAATGAAGTGAATATTTCAATAACCTTTAATAATTGTATCAACTATAATAAAATAATGTAAGATGAATAAATGCAATTCCAACATTTATATTCGTAAAACCAATTACACAAGTATGGAATGGAAGCATGAAAGTTAAGGGCAGCTCATATAAAATTATGTCTCCGCATTCTGGTTAATTATAATTTCCATGTGAATCAAGAGTACGACATGACTGTCTCAAAAGAGTACGAGGAGTTTTGTCCCCAAAAGTATGAAAGGGATTCTCCTTTTGTCCTCCAAATTGATCAGATTGTATCAAGAAAACCATAGAATACTGTTTTCATAGGCATTCAAATAAATTGGTGCATACTGAGAGAAAAGAATTTATAATAAGGAGAGATGAGATGCCATTATGATGCCTAAAAAGAGGTATCTTGTATTTGTTTGTCCATTCACTCATTTAATTTACACAATGAATATGACTGAGTGTATCATAAAGGCACAAATCTGGGGAGTTGGATACATCAGCAAACAAAACAGACAATGATTCTTATCTCATTCAACTAGTATTTCAGAAGGAATGACAGACAATAAACAAACAATTAAATTAGCTAGTGTGTTAAACAGCACCCCAGGGAAAAAAGTTAAGCAATTAAAGGGAATCTGGGTTGCTAGTGTTAGGAAGAACATAGAATAAAAGTTGCAACATGAATATTGAAATGAAGGTTGACCTTAATGAAAAGTGATATTTGATCAAAGAATAGAGGAAGCAAGGGAGTCAACCAAGTGAATATCTGGGGAAGAATGTTTCAGGTGGAGGAAATTTCAAGTGGATGTCCTCCATTAAGTCAAAGATTGACTGATATGTTGGAGGGGGGTATAAGGAGGCCAGTGAGGCTGAGGCAGAGTAAATCAAGGGAGAATGCTCAGACAGGCTGCCTGAGAAGTAGCAGGAGGCCAGATTGTGGGAAGACATGCACAGTTATCAGCCTTTAGTCCAAGATGAGGTATCAATAAAATGAGACTGGATAAAAATTGACATGGTAAAATGAACCCAAGTGTAGAAATTATGAAAAACAAAATTTAACTCTTCTGGTATGACTACAGACATCAAGAAAAATTGAATGGCTTGACTCATCACAGACAAAATTATTTTTTAATTAATTATTTTTTAATTAAATAGATCTTGAATTTGCATCCTCTATTGATGCCCATTTTATTTATGGGAAAATGGAGCAAGAAGACAAAAATAAAAGTAAAATATGATTTTAAGACTAAATAAATGCCAGTTAATTTTTCATTTTATCATATTTCAATGCAGATATTTCCTCACAGTCCTTTAAAACTGAGAAGTTTCCCAAATAAGAGAATTTTAGTGCAGTAAGCATGTTTTAATAATATATATTTTAAATTATGTACTTATAGCAAGCACTTACAAATTATATATAGACTTCATTGTATTATATAAATATTCAATATATTAGAAATTGATATTAGCATATACTTTAAACATGATTCACAGAATGATGACTGTCATTCAAAACTTAGCTTGATTTGCTCTTGCCTTTTTAATTCTCCAGTAACATTTCTAATTCTCCTGTAGCATTTCTGACTAAATTGAGAGCCAGTCAGACTTCCAAGGCATATATTCCTTCTTCATCCAGGGAATTTTAAAATGTGAGTTTTTTAAAATTTATCTTTAGAAAAATTAAAAACTTAGTTTTAAGTGCCACAGTTTCTATTTGTTTTTCTACTTGAAAATACCCAGAGGATTAAAGCTATCAAAAATATACCTCCATACACTATTCTGCCTTTTAAAAATAAATCTTAAAAAAAAATAAAAAAATAAAAAAAATAAAAAAATAAAAATAAATCTTCTCCTTATACTTAAGCATTATATTCTTCCTTCAAACTTAACATGTGGGAGAAAATATGCAAAGAAACACACACACACTTCCTAAAAATGTTTCCATTATTCCTCAGAAGTCATCAAGCAGCAAACCTAAATGATTAGACTAACTTACCCAGCTCACTAGTCAATTTAGAAAAAAGGAGGTCTTCAGAGTGAAGTAAGTGGACAGATTGAAGAACGAGGAGGGGGGTAATGTTTTCTGGAAGTAGCTCTTAGAAATCCTGTTCACAGCCTGGAACTGCATAAATTTTCTCTGCATATGTTATTGCTACCTTGGGGGCCATGATAGCATATGCATTTTGGGTTTTTTCAAAAAATAGATATATGTATATGAATATGTGTATTTAAAGCATAAATATTATGATGACTTTCCTTTCATGGGACTCTGTAGTCCCTTCACACTGTACTATAGAATGTACAATAAATAAACAGTAATCCATTGAGAATGCATTTATTTTTTAGAAAACAAAGGAGGATTGAAAGGGGGTTGAATATTATTGCCCATTTTAGAATCTCTCAGAAGTGAAAAATTATCAAGAAAAATAAACTCAGCAAGACAATATAGACATTTGGTGGCAACATTGACACCAGCAGAAGAATCAATATGAATTATAAACTGGAACACAGACTCTTAGAAAAGAAAAAAAAAATCACACTTACACATTAGCGCAACAGTGAGAAAAGTTAAAAAATCAAACTACACATTGTTCAAAAGCATTATGTAATGTGATTAGGAGAAAATATAAGTACTGGTCAAATGACTTTAATAAAACCAGTAAGTTTAGTTTCTTGAACACCTGTAGGTTATTATTGTGAAGAGAAAGCTATTATTTGGATATATACTCAGTTCTTGCTGTATTTTGTTTTTCAGAAAAGATATGTTCAATGTATTTAGTCTTGCTTGTCTTTGTTTGTAATGATAGAACAGTATGATAAAAGCAAATGATTGCAATATATTTGGTTTCCCAGTAAGTTCCCTAAAACACAGACTGACAAAGCTAATATGAATCCCCAGAAATTCAGTTACTTCTGAGCTTCAGTACTCTGGAATACATAAAATAAATATATGATCAATGAAATGAAATATGACAAAATGTTTCATATTGATGTTTTCTTCTTTCAAAAAATGCCTTTTGGTTAATGCCCCAAGTCACTTTTTCCATACATTTTCTTTTTCACAATGTATAGATTTCTTAGTTCTGATCTCAAGTTCAGGGAGCCTGGGGAGAAGTGGGAGATTTCTTCAAACCAGGGCTGTTCCTCAGCCTTTCACATGAGAAAATTGTTAGGAGCATTAAAGTATTTCTGACTATGCTGCATTCCTTTGTTCAGAGTGAGTTTTGGGAACACATCCTTTTCTCATTATATTTCCATAAAATATATTTGATCTATTCTATTCTTAGAATACCTCTGATGTGGTCTGTGAGTGGAGCACAGTATAAAAATATTTCTTTTTTATATGAGACAAAATGTTTCCATTTCTTAGACACATAAAAAAAATCTCTCTATAGCACTCTAAGAAAGTAAAACTTGTCCAATACATTTTCGTAGTGTTCAAAACAGACCACAAGCCCCCCTCTTCCACCATTGTAGTTCAGAACCTCACCCAAGGCACGGAGTCCTCAGCAGAACAAAAGGAAATCGGACAGAGAAAGGGGAGCAGGAGGAATAAGAAAGATCCTGGATAACCCGACCAAGAAAGCAAGTTTATATTTAGAAGAAACAAAAGAAGTTAACTTCTTCCTCAAGGACTAAGTAAGTTCAACTAAATTTGTATTGGGAACTAAAACATCATCAAAATTTTTAGTAGTTTAATGTGAATAGTTAACATTTCCAACTGGTGGTGAATAGTTGAAATGTTTGCTTGGTTAATTCAATTTAGAAACCACTGGAAGCCAAACAAGTCCTTCTTGAAGTTTTCTACCACATGCCCCCAGTATGCAGCACTAGGCCACACAGCTACAACCTGGCCTGGTTAGGACTGTTGATTATTCCAGTACAAGTAATTCTTTTTGAGAACATTTTCTTCAGAATACTTGTCTTTGGCATCCTCTTCTAAGAGAACGACTACCTAAATTTAATTTGTCAGGGTACAATTGAAACTAAAAGTTAATTCTACAGGATTGCCACCCACACACTTACTCTAAAGCCAAAGATATAGAAGAAATCCACCATTAATTCTCTTTATTTATGTGATTGCAAGTTTATAAGCTTTATGGTAAATATTAGCTCTGTGGGGGACAAGAATTTGATCTATCTTACCCCAATACTTGGCATGTCTAAAACAGTGCAGGGCACATGACAGTTGCTCAACAAATATTTGCCAAAAATATGAATAAATGAATGAGTTGGGAAACTGGAGTTCATTCTCTATTCTCTTTATTGCTGAAAGGAAAATAAACAGTGATAATAATTGCCCTAGTTAAACTGAGAACTTGCTGATTACCCAAGAAGACCTCATCCTCCCCAGATGAGATAGTTGTCTATTGACTACATACATGGGAAACAATTTCAATTTATAAAAGATACTATCATAGTTATAGACATTTTGAATTCTTTTTCTAAGAGAACACTGCTATGTTCCAAAAATTCTAAATATTTCTGTACTAGAAGAAATGCTAGATAGCACTACAGTTTTAAGTCTTGATGCAGTCCCCATGGTGTCATAGATTTAATTCCATCGGTATTACTGCTATTGATATTGGACCCAAATAAGTAGACATATGTACAGACAGTTCTGATATAATGAGAATATATGCGAAATCATGCAATACAAACAAGACTAATGAGGGAAATGGTGTTGGGGCACAACACTCAAAAACTTTACTGATGACTCATTTTTTTAAAGAATCTAATAAAAATAGCAGCATAATTTTACACATGATAAATGGTTCAGAGATACATACTTAAATACTACTGTCATTGTCACTTTATCTTTAAAAAGATGTGGAAGTGAGCCTCATCAGGCTTAACTCAAGGGTTATTGTGAAGGGGTAGAAGAAGGTCTCCATGAAATTTGACAGAAAGATGTAATACTGGATGTGGCAGGGTGTAGATGATAACACAGGTGGTGAACAAGGCAGCTGGTAGATGTTTGACTTTGTCCATCCATGTATTTTATGTATTCCTAAGCACCCCAACTTTACTCTGTGCAGTTTTCAGTGTGCACCTTATGTTTCTCACAGACAAAACTGTGCATAAGTGCAAAATTTGCATTATGCAAATTGTTCCCTAAGATATCAATCACATTAGGGGGAAAGCATGTTTTCTCAAGGAGTGTTTTAGCAGAACTATTTCTATCTTCTTCCAACAAAATGAAAAAGAAATTGTAATATAAATTTCATCCCAATCTATACAAGATCATCCTAACACAATTTACATTTGACCCTTATAGCCTAAAAAATCTGTTTAATCTACATTTTAAATGTCTTAAGATTAACAGTTACATAGCAAATACCCAGAAACGCTTTCTCCAGCTACATTAAATACAACATTCAATAAAATTTGTTTGGTGAAATAGCTGGAAGAACTTTTGTAATATAACCCTTCCATTCTGTTTTCTTTGACTGCCGAGGTAGCAGGAGAAAGGTGTAGAAATTAGAATATCAAACAAAGACACAGACCACTGTGGTTTTAAATGGACTTTGGCACAAGGAATCTCAAAACTGATATGTACACATTTGCATCTCATAAATTATTTCACAGCTACATATCTAATAAAAAAATAACTGGTGTTAAATTCCCACGCCCTTGCATACTAATAAAGTTGACTAAATCTTAATTTTGAGGTTCTCTTGAAAGTTGAGTAATGTAACCCAATATGTTTGCTTCTATGCTTACTATACGTTAATGGATATGGAGATCTTGCCAGGTTATTTCCACAGTCTCATTATTTTTGGTCATTTAAGTACAGATCTGCTGCAGCGGACTACATTAGAATGAATCTCCAAATGAAAATCTCTGAGGTAGGAATCACTATGCAAAATCACACCTCATATATTGTTTCAAAACCTCCTCTTTTATATTGTCTATTTCCATTAAATACGACATTTTCCACTGTTATTTAAGAAACGTAAGTTATCTTTTCCTTCTTTCCTTACCAACGTCTGTTCCTTTATCATTGAATATATATTTACTAATCTAAGCAGAAAGCATCTGTCTGTCCCTCATTTTGGCCAAGTCAATAAAAAGAAAGT
Organism: Talpa occidentalis; assembly: GCF_014898055.3. Taxonomy (NCBI): domain Eukaryota; kingdom Metazoa; phylum Chordata; class Mammalia; order Eulipotyphla; family Talpidae; genus Talpa; species Talpa occidentalis. The sequence continues at coordinate 80,530,466 of NW_023603184.1, read as the reverse complement.
TGCTATCTAATTGAAACATGATACATTTTATTTATACAAATACAAAAAAAAGTCAACTGAAGACAACATTGAGAGACTTTGAATAAAAAAAGAGCAAGAGAGTCACGTTTAACCAGAAATCCCAGTATTTCCTGAAAATCACTTTTAAAATCAATTTACACAAGCATTTTTTAAATAGATTATTTAATCTGCAGTCTAGACAAAGCTCAAATGAAGACATAGGTCAGTAAAATGACTGATCTTTTGTTTTGTTTTTCAGTATATTCAGAAATATTTTTCTAGCTGTATGTGATACTAGATCTTTAAGGATAAGACACTGAGTGCATCTTTGTGCAACTTAACATTTATTTCAGTATATTCTTTTTAGTAGACGTTAAAATAAATGCGCTTTGCTAACACAACTGAAAACAAATTAATAGAATAAACAAGTCTTTGATTCTTTAGCATTTTTATTTTTTATAAAAAATGAGGAAATAAAGCCAGTGCTTCCACATGGTAGAATTTGTTTCCCAAACTTCAGTCTTTCCATCTCCCTTCTCCTGTTTAACTTCAAACCCAGAGGACATTGTGTATTACTTTTACATATTTTAAATATTTGCATATAACATATTTTGTTATTTATGTATTTATTAACATTTTTGGAAGGACAGTTTTATTAGAAAATGGAGAAAGAAAAAGAGAGGCAACAGCATAGTCACAGACAGGCAGGGGAGATGTATCTTCTAACTTGTTATTGCTTAAATTTCCTTTAGCTTTTGTTCTTTATACATCATCAAAGTAAATTTTATATGACCATGACAATGGAAAACGAGGGCCATGTCCCATATAAAGCAATGACTGTAGGATGACTCAGAAAAATAGCAAGCAATCTTATTATATTCCGTCTAGAGAGAGTGAGCAGGGAAGGACTAGAGACTAAGTCCTACTCACCCATTAATATTTTTTTAAAGGAGAAAGGAGTTGAAAACATTCTAGCACCAGAGAATTTTTCATCCCATTAATGAAAATGAATGAAAGAGAAAAAAAAAGTTTTTTTCTCTCCATGCAATTCATTATTAAAATATAATTCATGTCATATCTAGAATTACCTCATGATTGCTATCAGTATCTGTTTCTAATTGGGGAGAACACTGTTGTATTAGAAAGAATGTACTACTCCAGACAGTAGATATTAATTCTGGAATCTATCCAGTCTACCTACTTTGAAAACACAATGATTTTTACTGGCCTTTAGGTTCTTGTTGGTAAAATGGGGAATTGGGACTTCGTATTAACCAGCGGGCTATGCTGTATTACCTTTACATAGCTAAGGTCTTATGTTCACAGGAAAACAGTATAATTCCCATCATACCTCCAGACCTTACTAGCTATGTTGATGTTTATTGGCTGTATTTGTAGTTGCTGTTCAAACAATGAATTCATTTTTCTCTTCTACTTCTGGGCAGGTCGACTGGGGTCACTTTCCTGCTTTGTCATCATCTTTCCTCCAGGACTGAGGATAGCAGGGTTACCACTATCTGGAATATCACTGGTCACAATGACGAAGAGAAAGCACACACAACCTCTTAAGTTTTTGCCCAGGACTAACATTTACCACTCTACTCAGGTTTCATTGGTGTGGCCAGGTTTAGTTCCAAGTTACTAGGGAATTTCCTCTCCTGCCATGAACTGAGAAGGTGGGAGTGGCAAAATATTTGTGAATAGTCATAGTAATGTCCATCAACTTAATGTTCTCTCAAGTCCTTTGTATTTATTCTTACATTCTGTGACTATTTTAAAAGGACATTTTACACTTAGTTTATGAAATTTTTAAAAGTATTGGATAATTTGGCTTGGAAATTTTTCTAATATGAGAAAAATAATATAAAAATGGATCTTCAAAAACCCATTATTAATCACAGTCAAAAGGTCAGGGGGTTAAGATTTGATATAAATCATTCAACCAGAATTTTAATGGTTAAAAAAGTAAAGAAAGAAATTTTCTTTTGGTTTTGAATTCTATTTGGATAACACAAAAACACATGACCTAAATCATTTCAGTGGCAATAAGAATGGTGAAGAAAAAAAGAAAATCAACGTGTTTTAAAATTTGTGAATGCTAGGAAAGTTTTGTGATCATTTAATAGCTGAGGTCTGATGTTAGCGGAAAAACACGGTATGATCTCCATTAATGTGCCCTCATTCTAAATGTACAGTCTCACATGTCAGCCATGGACTTGCCATGCCTGGTTAGATTTGTCTTCTTCAGTTACTACTCAGTTACTAACATAACCAGGCTCAGCATTTCATCCCCAGCATGGCTTGGCCATCACATATAAAAGTGATCTGGTTTGTTTAAACAGAATATTTTCTTACCATTCTCTTTGTTATTATATATCATAGCAGAGAGCTTTGAGCATTTTACCACTGCCCACATGTCAAAATAGGTCATTGAACCTTCAAGGGTACATCAAATCAAAAGATCTATAACATCACCATAACTTGTGCCATGTATTTGGGAATGTGACCATTCTGCCTGTTGCTCCCTTGCTAATATATTCTGCCTCCTGTTAGACTCAAATTCATTAAGTATTGATCTTCTCATCCAACTTGATTCCAAATGTCTTTAACAAGACTAATTGTAATAAAGAAAAAATCAAAATCAACAGGCAACTATAAACCAGAGACACACTATGGGGTGGAGGGGGGAGGAGAGGAAGGATTAGGGTCAAAATAAGGGGGGTGGAATTGTATGGGAAATATAACCAAAATGAAAATTCATACATTGTGCAAAAATGAAAAATGATGTAAGAATTATATAAAATAAAATATATTAAATAAAAAAGTCTTTAACACAGAAACCAAAATGAGCATTTCTTTTGGGTCAACCATGATATCGAATATATCATTGAGCAAATAGTAAATCCCCTGAAACCTTTTCATCTGGTGATGCCCCCTTGACACATAGATAGAACAGGATTTTCATTTCTTCATCTGAAAAATAGTATGTTGGGGGCAACTACCACATAGCCTGGATTATATAAAATTTGGAGAAACAACAGAAAACAAACTATAAATTGCAGAACGGCAGTTCTCAAACACAGTCCATGGTGCATCCTAATGGATATTTGGCAATGCCTTTGGCCATGCCCTACAATGTAGTGGGAGAATCAGAGAGTAAAAAACTATTTTAATACAAACTCATTAGTAATGACGCCTTTTCCCCCCACTGTTCCTAAAGGCAATGAGTCAATACAGATCCCCCACTTTGAAAATTCACATTACACCACTTTCATTTTATGAAAGACCTACATTAGTACTTGTTTTTGCTAATCAAAATAAATTTAAAGAGGATTTTACTTTTTAAGACAAAAAGGAGAAATAATGTCAGCATTTGTTTTATAGCAGCAATTCTAGGGGCAGAAACTGCCTGAGCAGTGAGATCTGCACTGCCAGTGATATTTTCCCAGGAACTATTTTTTGCAGACCATGTATGCATCATGTCATTCCTGCTTATACAATATGTTACTGTGATTTTCAGTTTTATATGCTATTTCACATACTTTGGCAGGTTATAATTTGGGTCTGGGAACAAAAATAATTCCATATAAATTAATGATAATTGTTCCTTTGCTTTATGCCATTGCAGCTGATGAAAAGTTTCATAGGAATGTTCTACTTTCCAAAAGAAGGGGGAAACCTTTCTCACAAATCAAGGTAGCACTAATAATGACAATGTTAGACCCAGACACATGGTGAAAACTTTATAAAGGAGCTCCTAAGTAGACTCTTTTTTCAATGAGAAGAACTCTGTAGCTGGAGAGATAAACAATTGTTTTGTTATTTTCTTAGACTATACTTGAAATTTTCATTAACAGAAATAAATAAGATAATAGTAGGTGAGGCTAAGATTAGAAAAGCTCCACTCATAGTACAATTGCATTTCTGAAAGCCCAAAAACTACTGTGGCTACTCCACAGCTTGAGATCTAGCTAAGATTGGCTAAGACCAAATTATCTTTGTTCAAAAGTCTTGAGTAGAAAAATAATGTACAATATTTATACATAGTAATAAATATATAATAATAACATTTCAAGGGAATGATCAATAACCATGTACAAGAATTTTTTTAACCAGATACAAATGAATCATAATAAGGCAGAATTGCTGGAATATTGTGTCCTAACCTTTTTGGCCAGTGCTCTAACATTTAGTTTTAAAATGCTAAGTTAGTTTCTTTAACCTAACTTGACTGTAAATTTGCTTGACAGTAAAATCACCACTATTAAAGAGCAAGCCTAGAGCTGGGGAACCTTCTAGGCACAACCTAATTCTATCTAACCCCTGAGGAAAGTACCAAAAGGAAATGCTACACTTATGCCTAATACTGAAAACTTTAATAAACTGCTTACTGAGAGCTTCAAAGAAGTATAGTAATAAAAAGTTTCAAGGATATCCATCTGACCTTTCCTATGGAGGAGCTGTGAAGTATAAGAAACTCACATGTAACATGATCAGATAGGTAATTTCAAAATAGCACTCTCTTTTTTCATATACTACTACTTTGGGGGCAGGATCAGAAGCAAGGTGACCAGTCAGGAGAGTGTTTGCGTTGTCTCTTAAGAGGTGCTCTTGGGAGGCCTCCCTGGTGGCACAAGGGGTTAAGCACTGCACCATGAAGCAATTTGTAGCCTCTGCAGCATGAGTTCAATCCCCAGCTAGCCACGGAGCAATCCACATGGCACAGCAGACATCTCCTGACTCACCCGCTGCTCCCCTCAGCAGTGTATTTCAGTCAGTCTGCCTGTTGTTCCCCACTCTGTCTCTGGTGAATCCTCTCACCCCACCCCCACCCCCCATCCCTGCACCTCTGGCCTCTGCCCCAGCTCTAGTATGCATAAATAAATATTTTTTTTTAAAAAAAAAAAAAAGAAGAGGTGCTTTGGGAGGACAGAAGAGACCCAGGATATTGGAAGAGATAACATACTGTCATTAATTGGTGGTACAGGCAGGCAAGCTGAGACTAATGCCAGTCTCTGACTTGGTAGTTAGTAAATGGCAGTACAGAAGCACAGAAGGAATAGCCAGAGCACAGAAGATTGAGGGAAGCAAATGGAGAAAGAAAAGGGTGAGTTCAGTTTTATCTATGTTTTGAGTTACCTAAAAGGGCATCTTTTGGAACGACCCAGGGAAAATTTGACTGTATCCTTCTGAAATACAAAAAGGAAGCAAATGTACTACATCAGCTTCTTCTCAGTGGAATGAATACATCATGCACATATTAAACTAATTCTTCACAATATAGATCCGGAAGTAAAGGATATCTAGCCCAGTCCTTGAGAGTATCATCAAAGGCTTTATACAGTTTCCCCTTATCACCATATACTTATGTTCCTTATTACTGTCTTTGTCTAAAGTTTGAATCAAATAATCGTATTAATCGCTTACATTTGTCTAGTCCTTCACAGTTTACTAAACTTCTGTTCCATACAGCTCTGGACAAAGTCTCAAGTCTGCGAGCTGGCATTAGAGAAGCAGCCTAGGGCCAGGAAACCAGGAGAGAACCACAGACCAGGAGTTCTAATGAGGTTGCTGCAAGTATTTATGCTGGGGTCACAGCCAGTGTTCAGAACCAGAAGTCACAGAGTTAACCAAGCCAAGGCCCAAGATCCAAGCCAAGAGTCAGAGCCAAGGCTATGGGCAAAGCCAAGAAGCAGTCACAGGATTAGCACATCAGAACAAGCCCCAGAACTGCTGTTCAACTCATGGCCCTGCCTCAGGCCTCGTGTCCTTTGGAGGCATGCTCTCTCAAAGGACAGGCACTCAGAGGAACTCCACCAGCAGTAGGAAGGGCAACTGTGGATTTGACCTGCCTTTATAGGAAACTCCCTCTGTAGAACACACCATTCCCCAACACACAGCATCTTAACTACCTTCCCTTACATGGATGAGGTTAATTTTTAAAATCAGTTTTAAGCATTACTTATAAATGTATTCAAAACCCTGGATGTGAAAAATCATTTTTATATTATATAAATCAAGAGGAAGAAAATATGATTCCAAATTCAGATATTTCAAAGAATCCTAAAAATAGGAAATCCCCAATTCTAGTTTGAATACTTTTTTATGATATCTTATGATAGATCCTTCATTTATTCTCTTCTGAGGAACTTCAGTCATTACCCCTGGATTATTTCCTTTTCTCTCTCAGCATGGATGTAGCCAAAAGGCCCTAAGGTCTACTGAGTAAGAAACCTAAACTCTTACTAAAACCACTCTTAGAAATAAATTTAGCTAAATATTTTTATCCTTTAAATGTTATTTTGGATAGATAATACACTCTCATGACTCAAGAATTTTGAAAGTATACTTGAAGAGTTTTCAGGAAAACATTCATCCTCGGTTCAGTCCCTCTGTTTCATAGCACACAACTGCCCATGAAGATAACCACTGTCATTCAGTTATTGCTGTTTCTTCAGAGTCTTGTGATACACAAATAAGTACAAACATATATGTATTCTCATTTCTCTCCTTTCTTAGCAAAACATAACACACTATGTACATTGCTCTAAATCTTGCTTTTCCCACATACATATGTGCAAAGATTTCTTAGATCCTTAGAGAGCTGCATAGTATTCTATCATAGAGTATACTATAATTTATTGGACCTGTCATTTAATCTAGACAATCAACATGACACTTCAATTGTTTCTAGTCATTTACTACTACAAACAATATAACAGTGAATAACCTACCTACACACCACTTGGCAAATGTGCAAGTAGCTCTGAGGATTATTTGCCAGGATTAAAATTGATGAATTAGAAGGTATTTACATATATCATTTTAATCAATATTTCTAAAAAGTCTTCTATAATATCATACTAATTTCTACCTCCCTGCAGCCTCACTAATAGAGACTTTTAACAAGCTTTTAGACTTTTTCCAGTCTATAAATGAAAAGTTATGGTTCTTGATATAGTTGAATTAATTTTGCTCTAATTATGGGTGTTACTGAGCATCGTTTTATATATTTATGAGCCAAAGGTATATTTTCTTTATATAATTGTTTTTCATATTTCTTTGAAGGTATTAGTATTTTTAATCATTGCTTTCTAGAATAGCTTTATAACATTAGTCCTTTTCCTACAATGTAAGCTATGAGTTCTTCCCCCAGAGTTTTGCTTACCTTTTATATATTGTTTTTGTCTATGAACATTTTTTTTAAAAAATTGTATCAAATGTAGTCATCTGTTATTGGCTTATAAAATACTGATAAAAGTGCATTAATACCACAACATGACAAAAATATATATTTCTCTCTCCAAATCTAGCATACTTATTTGGAATACACTTGATGTAGGAACAAAATAATAATGTCCAATATCACCACTAATTGCCAGTGTGAAAGGTACTGACCAAAAGAAGTAAAGAGAATGAAATGGAGGTTAAAAGCATAACAAGGCATGACCAAAAATCATAAACCAGATCCATGTGAATAAATTGCATAGGTGCTATTGAGAACCAAAAAGAAGACAAACCAATGGAAAGACTCTAGAAGACTAGAAGACCCAACACCAAAAGAGAAGAGACCACTTTGCCATAAATTAATTCATACATTTTATGTACAATAATTGCAAAAATAGCTACTAGAATTCATTACTTTTTTTTGTTTCTTGTTTTATTTGATCAACTGAAAAATAATTCAAAAATTCTTATGGAAAAATAACTACATAACATTATCCAGGAAAACCAAGATACAGGAGATTTAGTTCTACCTAAATCTACAATAATTTAAAAAGCATGTTACTATCATATGAACACCAACAAACTAGTAAAATAATGTAATAAATCCAAAAACAGGTCCAATATATACAGAAGTTTAGTTTCTGATAAGGCATCTCAAATCAATGGTAAATGTTACTGGACACCTGGATAATCATCTAAAAAAATATATGGATCTATACTCCAAGCATCAGATAAATTCAAAATTAATTGAGTTCTTTAAAAAAGGAAAGGCAGAGAGGAAGAAACCTGAAATGCTGAAGACATCTACCTATGAAGTAAACATACCTTTTGATCTTTGAAAAATACTCTGTACAATTCTGAAATTTTAAGAATTTTTTTCTTGGATAATGAAATATCAACCTGTGTCAAACATCAAGCATTTTTTAAAAGAAAAATGACTAATTTTTTTCTTCCAAATAAAACATATATATCCAAGAATATTAAAGGAAATAGGATTTTCAACAGTGTCTGGTTGAAATAAAAATTTCTGAAATACAAAGTTAAGTATATTAAGCCCTTGTACATTTTAGAAAAGAATATGGGCTACAGTGATTTATAGTGAAAAGCAACAGATTCAGTTCCTATTCTCTTATTTACCTGCCATATGACCTTGTGGAAGTTATTGAATATTTTTCTAATTAATTTAGTTTTCTAATCAACTAGAAATTTACTTTTCTAATCAACAAATGGGATTAATAGTATATCTTCTGTTAAAGTCACCAAGTTACTGTTTTGATCAAATGATCTACAATGAAAGTACCTCATAATTTGTAAAATCTATATAAATGCTGTTATTTAATGTTACTATTTAACTATAACGTGTGTATCTATTTTAATATGAGAAATTCAGATGAATCATACATGTGGAGATGTTCTACACAGCATCCTTGTAGTCCTGGAATAGAAGTTAAAATAAGTTTATTACTATACCTAAAAGTTGACTTTGATTTTAACCTTATTGTTTAAAACTAAACTGAATAAATATATAGAAAAATAATTATTTCAAAGGGTGGATTTTCATATGGATAGAAGAAGTAGCAGGTACCATGATGAAGTGAGACAGGGACAAACCCCTGATGCCCATCATTGAAGCCAGTTACTTAATAGTGCAGACCACAGGGACTCCGGGCAGCGGCACCCGAGCTAGAGAAGAAGCTAAGAAAGCAGCAGTATCTCCTCATTCAGAACGAAAATTGAAAGTCCAAGGCTCTCCTTCAATAGCTTCCAAAGGGTCTTGCTAATGGCAAAATGGAAAATTGTGGCTTCTTTTTCCCTCTAGGTTTCAGTAACACAGGGGATGGAACTTTAAAAAAGCAATTTCAAATAAGGATGCTGTGAAGGGGGAGTGGCTTTGGTTTTGCTTTGGAATGTTAACTCTAGTAGGCAGGCAGGGCCAATTCAATCCAGGAAGCCCTCTGTAACAATACCCAGATGGAATTTCTATTTCTAGAAAAGAAAATGATTTGCTTAGTCCCACCATCTGCGATAAAAAAGACCTAGAGTTTACTATACACAACCACATACCTTAAAGAGCCGAGACTATATTCTGAACCAATTGCCTCCTCTCAAGAGCAAAATGAATTAAAAATAAAAAACAACCACTCCTTCCTGGATACACACCCCAAAGTAAGAAAATAAGGAAGAAAAAGTAATTTTGATCCAGAAAAAATTTTGAGCATACTAGTCTGAAGCTTTACTGTTTTGCTGTTTTCACACCACACATTCTGTATCTTTCTTTCCATATTACTTTTTATTTAAAAAGTAAAATAAACTTTTTAAAATAAAATAAACATCACTGTTTATTTTTCGTCCAAAGATGGCTTTCATCAGCAGCAATATTTGACTAGTCATCAATAAAATTCTATGTGGGACTCAGCTTCCTTGCATGCTCTGCAGATTGTGGGTCTATGTTTCCACCTGGAACCATCATGTGTAACTCTGACTTGAGGATCTGTCTCTTGGTTCCACCTGCTATCTGAGTGACAGAGTGGCTCATGTCACTTGCCAGAGCTGATCATGCACATCTGAACCCAGCCATGAGACCAGTCACATCACGGTGGTAGCTTGAAATCAACCATTGCAGGAAGAGTTACACCATGGAAATTGGCAAAAGCTAAAAACCAACTTTACCTTCCCCCTTAAGAAAATCAGCATTAGGGGCCACCCTGGTGGCGCAAGGGGTTAAGCACTGCACTATACAGCAGTCCACAACCTCTGCAGCATGAGTTTGATCCCCGGCCCACCAGGGAGCAACCTACATGGCAGACCTCTCCTGTCTCGCCCGCTGCTCCCCTCAGCAGTGTATTTCAGTCAGTCTGCCCATTCTGTTCCCCACTCTGTCTCTGGTGAATCCTCTCACCCCACCCCCCATCTCTGGCCTCTGCCCCAGCTCTTGTATGCATAAATAAATAAATCTTTAAAAACAAATTTAAAAAAAGAAAATCAGCATTACTCACTTTTCAGCACACCTGACTGTATGTTGTCTATTTCCTGGACATCACTCTTCTCTGACCAGTGTGATGAAAGGGGCACCTTAAACATGTTTTGATAAGAAGATTTGTATCATCTTTGCAATACAAACTGAAAATGAGAGCCTACTCATACCAGATGGAGAAACCGTGCTGGGAGAGGTATAATACCATTTGAAGCAGGACCTTTAGCTATTAATTATATGATCATTTTATGGCACTACTGAGAACCTGTTCCTGAAATGCAGTCAAATTTCTTACTGGCAAAAATTGATGTCAGTGTATTTTGTAACAAGTCATGTGATTTTTCTTATAGCTTCTTGCAATGCACTAAGAACAGCACAATTTTGTGGCAGCTTGTTGAGGCTATCACTTGGTTAAGTGAGTATAGTCAGACTAGAGGATATATCATAGTGTGACCATTGGCCCATTTGTGACAAACAAAGAAATAAGTCACAAGACCTAGACAGTGGAAGATGGGGAGGTAGAGCGGCTGGACATTTGTTCAATGATCAACTCATGTATTAGGAAACTTTGCTCCACAGCAGTAATATAGGGGTACATTCATGCAAAGAAGATCCATTTTCCCTTAATTTACCTTTTTTGTGTTCCTCTGATTTTCATCAAACATGGTAACAGGATAGGCCAAAACACTTACCTTCCCAGATAGCAGGCAATTTGAAGTCTTTCAACAGATTTCCTATAGCATTTGCTATAAGGTATATTGTCCCCCCTAAAAATCCTTCATACCTAGAAGCCTAAAATGTGACTATTTGAAAAAAAAATCAAAGCAATAATATAGTTGAAAATAGTTGCATCCAATACAACCATTGTCCTTATAATTACAGGAGATGAATACACAGACAGCTCTCAGGCACCATGTAGGCACACCAGGAGAAGACAACAATCTACAAGCCAAGGAGAGGTCCTCAGAAAAAAATTTGTTGGCACCTACAGCTATTATTTGAGCCCCCAGTATGTGGTACTTTGTAATGGCAGCCCTTGCCACCCAGTATAGACTTCCTGTTTGTTATAAATTGAATTGTGTAGTCCCCCCATCCTGTGCCAAATTCATATGTTGAAGCCCAAGTGACTATATTTAGAGAGTACTTTTGGGGAGAAAATTGAGCTTAAATGAGGTCCAAAGGATAAGCCAATAATCTGACAGTACTGGTGTCAGAAGAAAAGGAAGAGAGACCAGCAATTTCTTTCTTTTCACAAATGTACAGAAGAGAAGTCCTGTGAGGACACAGTGAGAAGGTGCTGTCCGCAAGCCAAGAAAAGAGGCCTCAGCAGAGCCTTCATCTTGGACCTTAAACTTCCAGAATTGTGAGAAAATAAATTTCTGTTGTTTAAGTCACCAAGTATGTGGTGTTATTACAAGTTAATATGCGCTTCCTTTGTACTTTGTACTACTGAGAAAGCATCAGAATATCTCCACATGAATGACATTACCTGTAAGGCTAAACGTAAAATGAAATCTGATTTCAAAAAAAAAAAAGCCAGTTTGTTTTTCCAAAAGTATATTTCAAATAAGAAATGAATAAAAAAAAAAGATTGCATGTAATACTTCACTACCCTATGGTTTTTGGCTTCAAAAGGGTTCATTCCCAAAATTAGAAACATAAAGATTAGAGAGACATTAAGTTACTGGTAGACAGTGACCCTAAAAGAGGCCACCTAATCTGCTCCTGGGGCATAATTCTTCACTTAAGTTCCTCAGCAACACAGTTATTTAGGAGGTTACAGGAACACTTCCTGACCAGTAGGTTATCATGTGGCCTACCAATGTCAGAGTCATCCAAATGTATGGTGAGTTCCCGTGACAGCCGCCTCGGACTTTGCACCCTGGAAGACGCCAGACTGAATTCGGACCTGGCACTGTAGAAGAAACAGGAATGAGAGCCACACTGGCTATTTCCTTTTAGCTCTCCCATGTTTACTCTTGTTTTCATCCTGCTCTGACTACTGTCATTGTCTTCAACAGATTCCCTTTGCCCTCCAGCTTCTGGTTAGATGAACCACTGTAGTGGGCTAAAATATGCATTCTGCTGCAGCCCCCACTGTTGGCAGATCACTGAGGATTAGCTGTCATTCTCTGCTGAAGAGATCAGGCCTGGTCAGCATCCCTCTCCATTTAAATCCCATCTCCGAGTTCCTGTAGCTTCTCCTACTTGCCCCGTTAGGCCCATGTTGTAAAGATTCCCTCTTCTTCCTAATGAATTGGTCCTGTACCAATCCTCACTCATTACCCTAAATACTGCCCATAGTTTTGTAAGCAATCCTTTCATTAAACTCTCCTGAATTTGGCAGTTTGAGCGAACCATTGTTTTTCTTCCAGGACTCTGATACGTACAAGATTCAGTGATGGTCAAGGATGTAGCTGATCCAGCTGACACACATAACATAAATAAAACCATTCTTCTACACACCCATCCCAATCACTCTGCTCTAATACACTCCCACCTCAGTACTTTTTACTTAGTGTTTTCTCTTCTAAAGGACTCTCACTACTTTTCGTGATATCACTGACACCATCTCAGAATTTCAGAGAGTCCTTTTCTGTACAAAGAGGTCTCTTTCTTTCCTTGTCATTGTTCTACTTCATTTCCTCCTAACATGTATCAGAATCAAAATATCATTCATTTTATTATCTGTCACTATTTTTCTCTATTATCTATCACCACGATTACATAGGTTCCAGGAGACTGAGGATCATGGCTGTATTACCACATCTGTAGTGCCCATAACTATGTAATCATAATTATTAAGGCATAGCAGGATCTCAAGAGTTACATGCATCCTTTTATTACCCTCACTCATTCCTTCTATTACCCATACAAATAGACACACCCACACATACTCTCCCCACTGTGCACCTACACTCTGCACCTTTCAGATTATTCATAGCCCATTTTTAGCAATTTCTACAGGTTTCTTTAGATGCTATTTTAATTGGGTAATATAGGTCTAAGAATTGTTGAGGGGTAAAGGTACTGGTCATACTGTCCAGTGCTCTAAACCTAGATCCTCTGGGCTTCCTAGAAATTTCTTTTCAATAGATAATGGGACAATGAATTATTACTAACATGGAGTGCTTCATCCTATGCAGGGACTTGGATGTTAGGGAGAAATGGTCTCAATCATTGATTCATTTACCAAATTTCTATTTCATTAAGTAGAATGCGATATATCAATAGAAAGCTGAAGGATAATGATGGAACACTAAATATTAAATGAAAGAAAAATCGAGGAGATGTGGATGAGATTTGAAAGACTTTGAAGTCCACATGAGGAGGGATTTGGTCTTTTGCCTTCCACCTAGAATACATAATTAAGATGATTTTGGCTCCAGTGGGGCACATGGGGAGTGGAGAAGGATTGAACATTTTAAGGATTTAAAACATGTCTACAGTTGTCTCTGCCTTAATTACATAAGAGGAAAACTTTTATTTTAACTCTGGCCAAGGAAATCCTAGTCATGAAACTGTTTTTATTTGACGAAATGTTTACTCTCACAGGAAAGAGGCAGGGCTGTGTGCACAGTTGATGAGCCAACACTCAAGTGGTTATACATGAACCGAGGGAAAGATCCAAGGAATGGGCATGGAAAAGTTGCCAAAATTATCATGACATCAGGGTCATAGATCAAATCCATGACCTTCTTGCAAATCTTGGGAAATTCATGTTTACAAAATACATAGCACAATCATGCAACTTCTAAAGACATTCTCCAAACAGTCATATATTCCAAACTGCTAAATTTATATCACAGTGAATAAAATGTTAATGTTTCAAAGACTTTCAAGCAAACATGCTTATATATGCAGATTTCAGTTAGAGAGAAACCCTTGTCATAAATCAATTGTGCATACCTTCACTTTGCACAAATGTAGCCCAACTGCCAGGCAACTAAAAGATAAAGACAAACATTGAGAACAAAGCAAAACACTAGAGCTAAGGGAGACTTGATTCATATCCTGAGTGATCCCTGCCACTTCTGAGAGCTATGGGATGTTTACTCTTCATGAAGGGCAGAGGCAGTGAACATTGATTATGAGCTCACTAGAAAGTCTCTAACACACCCATTCAAGCATGTTGCATTCAGGCAGTATGGTTGGGGATGACTGCAAAAAGTCTATGACTCCTCTGGAAGTTCTCAGAGAATCTTGCATGGCCACATATATTACTTGATCAATAAAAACTTCATTTGCAATGCTAGATTGATGAAGATAAATAATACATATGCAATTAATGACATGGTAAGGGTCTAAAATTCAATAGACTTGAGGTTTAGCCTCAGTCCATTCCCTGTTTTACTCTGAAACCCAGGATATGTTGGCTCTTTTCCTGAGTTCTTTGGTTCAATTTCATTCACCTTCCATGTACAAGTCATTTTGCTGGAAGACTGAAGATACCAGGATGAATGAGAAATTCAGCATAAAAGAAAAATTCTGGGCCAGTCACAGTAACATAAATTAATACCTACTGAACGAGAAACACTAGGATTAACTATGTACAGAGACACACATGCAAAAAAAGACAATAAGTTTCAAAGCTGAGTGAAAACAAAGAATTTGTATATCCAAAACCTCTATTTTAAACTCATGGAAGACAGTACAAGTTAAACATATTTTTTCCCTTGATTTGTATTCATTGATTGTTCACATATGCTTGACTTTTTAGTGTGGGTACAGTTTTTATCTTTATACAAATATAATTCTAAAGAGGACCAACTTAGATTTTCACGAGTTGTAAGGCATCCCATTTCTGGAGGAAATAAAATATGACTGAAATTGAATTGCAAATAACACACCTATGTAACATTGCCAGTTGCTATTGTAGCAACTGATTGTTCCCTCTGTTCATGTATAACCACTTCACCATTCGCTTATATCCCCAACTATATTATAAATTCTTAGAAGACAAAAGTCTGAGATTTATACTTATGGATTGAGAATGCCAACCACTGGGCCTCCCTGGTGGTGTAGGCGGTGTAGGCACAGCACTGTGAAGCTGTCCACAGCCTCTGCAGCATGAGTTCAATCCCTGGCCAGGGAGGTGACCTACATGGCGTGGCAGACTCTCCTGTCTCACCCACTGTTCCACTCAGTGGTGTATTTCAGTCAGTCTGCCTGTGCTGCTCCCCATTCTGTCTCTGGTGATCCTCTCACCCTCTCACACATCTGGCCTTTACCCTGGTTCTTGCATGTATTAAATAAATAAAATCTTTAAAAAAAAAAAAAAAAAGAATGCCAACCACTGACAATTAAAACATACTGGATGCTTAACAAACCTTTTCTACCACGTAAACTCTCAGGTGAACCTAAAACCATCAGTACAATCTCTGATGAGGGAGACAGCAAAAGTTTCAAAATAAGTCAGATGAAGGTAAATGAACATGGAAGGGAAAATTAAAAATTAGAAAAAGAATGGTACAACTCTTAAACAATATCTATATGCACATCACTGAGTCCCTGGAACCTAAAACAGTGGTACCCTTCACATATTTAATCAATTAATTGCATATTAATTGTTAGTTTCCCTCAATGACAAAATAATTAAGCACAAATGATCTCAGGTACCAGGTAGTCTAGCAATTTCCTTATAAGAGGAATCACATGATTTATTTGGCTCAGAAAAATAATATGAAGTCATACAGTCATCATTCACATATCTAGAACTGAGGGCAAGTGATGAGGGGAAGCAAATGAGGAAAAAGAATAAACTTCATGGAGGACTTATGACGTGTTAAACACTGCACTAGGCTCTTTATAAAAAAGGTCTTATTTAATCTTCAAAATATTCCTATAAATTCAATACTATTGTTTATTCAATAGATTAAAAGAGAGAGAGAAAGAAGTATAATAAGCAGACCTGTTCAAAAGAAATAGGAAACATGAAGTATAGTGTTTGTCAGGTCATATATATAAAGTATCAGAAATAAATTCTCTTTCAAAATGTTGACATGTCAATTTAACACTTTTGCTAAAAATAATAATAAGCTTACTTAAGAAATGTGTGTGTGTCTGCATATGCACATTTTGAATGGAGGCTAAAACTGAAGTACTCCTTGGAAAAAATATAATGAACAAATCCAGAAAAATGATTTAGAAAAACCTCCTGTAAATGATCTCAGTCCTGTTTTGGAAGAAACTGCTCTCTAAGGAGAAATGAAGTCAGTTTTAGTTTCAATATTCACTGTCTTCTTGTACTACACATGAATAAATTGGGCTAATTGTTGGATGTGAGAAGTGATGGTTTTATGATACATATTACTGCCCCCAAATTATTGGTTACTAAATTAGTCATCTTCAGCTAACTTGTTAGGCTGAATCTAGAAAAGATAAGATTCTCAATGTGGAGTCCCTTGAACTCTGCGATCCCATCTGTAGCTGCAACAGGTAACCCCAGTTATCAAGTACAGAAACTGGAAACACTGAAGGAGTTTCAAATATCACATAACATTTCAATATTTAATATGTATTTTAAGCATATCAATTTCTGCATAGAAAGAGTGGCTAGCACATCATGCATTACAATGTCATACTAGTTCTGAGGAACAACGGCTTTCAATTTAAAGAATAAAACACCCTCCAGCTGAAGAAAATTCTCACATTACAATATGTTTAAAAGAATCTATTCCAGTTGTGGTTGGTTGTCTATGAGAAATCTTTTTCATAGGGGGAAAAATTGAACATTCCCATGTGAAAGTCTTTCTTGCAAGAGAAAAAAGTGTATGCTGCATTTTATACAAACTAGGTGAATTCAAAATGATAGATCATTTCAAAAATATTCATTATACTATTTACTTACATAAATGTGGTTGTATAAAAAGTAAAAAAGGAATGCATTCACAATTGGTTTAAGTAATTTTCTCTTGGCAAACCACCATATAAAACAGGGGCATCATGGCGCCACAGAATTCTGAATTGTGGTGGAGCATCATCAGTACACATGGCATTAATCTTTGTCTCATTGCAGGAGACACCCTTGCTTGCATTAGCAGGCTGCCTCTTAAATGTAAGATGGTGTAATGTAACTCAGGTTTAAATAACACAATAAATAAGATCTATTTCTCTTCAGTCTTTCTCACCAATCTCTTCCAAGGGCTCTTTGTTAAAGTGCTTCATTGTTTACAAATTTTAATGTAAATAACAACTTGGGTTGGGGAGGGGGAGGCAAGGACTTTTCCAAAAGAACCTCAAAAAGAGAAGAAGCTCAAGAAGTTAATGTCAAAAATTTTTTATTTCATATGTTTGTATTAAAATAAAGTCAGCATATATATACATATATATGAACATGACATAATTACTTGCCCCCTCCCCTTTTTAATTGTCCTTTAGCAAAATGACAGTCCCAGTATTTTGGAAATCTCACTGTTTTATATCACTTCATGCTCCTCATGACAAGGGGAACATTTAGCTGTCTTTAATGGCTTCTAATTAAATACTCAAAGCATTCTTAAAGTTTTCTTTTTCCAAATATAGATATATTTTAAAATAACAGACTTTTCCAAATGCATTTTTCTACTGAACTGAGAAGCTTTCAGAAACTGTCCCCACTGAATATAATGACTATTTAAGGAAACAAGCTATTTATGTGGAAATATTAAGAGGGATGATTTTGATAACCCACACTCAAGGCCAAAATAAGGATCATTGGGACTTTTACTGAAGAAGTTAATGGAGGCCAGGCCATTGGCAAATGACCTTGAAATCCCTCGATGTAGCCTCAAATTGGCTTCAGCACAAGCTTATTATTAATGCAGACAGCTAGTTTATACCATGAAAAGCACATGGTATCTCTCTCTCTGTAACTGTAACTGTCACTCAGGCACCTCTAGATACAAATATAAGCATCAATATTACAGTACTTTTACATGTTATCAATAAATAACACAGATTTATTAAGCAGTGTTTCATGTTGCATAAGAAAATTAGAATTCCACTGCTTAATAGTAGCTTTACATAAATGTGTATATATGTTCATGCAATGCAATTCTAAAGTAGAATATATATGTAATAACTATCATACTACATAAAGTTATTTAAGTATTGTAAGGGGCAGGACAGGGCACAAGGCAGGTTTTCTGATCCCATGCAGATTGGGTAAAGGAGGAGTCAGAGTCCTCAGTAGTTTTGCAGGTTTTTTATTTGGGGTTCACCAGGCATATGGCAGGCAGGGGTGCTGGCTGGGGGGCTGGGAGGCTGGCAGGCCTCCCAGCCCCCAGCAAGTCCTCACTCTATCTGGGCTCTCTAGCGTTCGTTCTGCTGCTTCTCGGCTTCGGCTGCGGCTGCTGCTGCTGCTGGTGCTGGTGCTGCTGGCGTCCCCCCGTGACGCCGCCCTTAAAAGCACAGTCTTAGCTCAGCTGAATCCCATCTACCTATGCCCACACCCTATTCCAGGTGCCCGCCATCAGGCATGCATTCAGGACAAGGATCCATCATCTATCCTGATGGCGGAAGGGCAGAAAAGCCTGATATTTTCTTTACCCTACAGTCCACCCCCTCAGGGTTTTCTGCCATACAGTCTATACATATATACACAATTTTCTAAGCAAACAAACAATGCAGCCATGGCCCACAAAAGCAAATACATCAAATAACAAAATACAACATAACAAAATACAACAGAACACAAATAAGTCCAGGCAGGGCACCAACCAAGTGCAAAAGACAATTATTGGTACCAGCAGATGAGCCACCAAATCTGCTGCCGAAGGCACTGCTCATACGAGGGAGGGGAAATCACACACGGCATCTGCTATAACACACCAGGAGCCGTCAGGCTTCCTGGCCTTCTCTGGCTGTAGTCTCGGCTACAAGGCACACACAGCATCCACCCCCAGGATGCACTAGCTCTGGGATTGGCAATTTTATTCTGTTGGGGGTAATCGCCAACCCTCAGGGTTTCTGTCTGCAGTCGCTCCAACACTCGGCCTTCATGGCCACCCATGCGACTCACAGACCCCTGCTCTCAAGCCAACCCACTGCACAAGCACATGGGTTGGGGATCCAAACTTTGCATTTGGCTTGGGCTCCACCCCAAGCCACATTCCCCACCCGTCCCCCAAGGACGGGCTCCTCAGCTCCTCACCCTCACTCAAGAATGAGCAGGGCATCACCCACAGGTGATTTTACGAGACTCACAGGGCTTCAGCATACCCAGGCTGCTTAACAGCCGCTTTACGGCTTCTCAACTTAGCATCAGTACCAGCTTTTGCCACCTTAGTTGGCTTTTCTCCTCCACCTGGCCACTGGGCATACACAGGCTGCTTTTGGCCATCTAGGCCCACTGGCCACCCCCAGATTCTCAAAAAATAAACATAACCTGCTAAGGTCCTCCGCCTTCTGGCGGGATTGTCAGTCCAAAATCATCAGTTCATCAGTCTATCAGTCCATTGGCCTCTCCCTGCTTCAGCAATGGCCTGCTGCCTCAGGGGTCATTGGCTGGTCCTTTCCGGTGTCGTTGGCTGGTCCTATCCGGTGTCGTTGGCTGGTCCTTTCCGGTGTCGTTGGCTGGTCCTTTCGGGCGTCTCCTTCACGCCAGGTCTCATCCTGTAGCTCGTGGACGTATCCATCTTCTATACCGCCATGGTGCCTCCAGCGTCGTCACAGGCAAAGTCTGTTCTCCTTAGTCCCTCCAGGTCTTCGGAGGGCTCCAATACCCGTCTGCATGGATCCTGCCGACTACGCCAATTGTAAGGGGCAGGACAGGGCACAAGGCAGGTTTTCTGATCCCATGCAGATTGGGTAAAGGAGGAGTCAGAGTCCTCAGTAGTTTTGCAGGTTTTTTATTTGGGGTTCACCAGGCATATGGCAGGCAGGGGTGCTGGCTGGGGGGCTGGGAGGCTGGCAGGCCTCCCAGCCCCCAGCAAGTCCTCACTCTATCTGGGCTCTCTAGCGTTCGTTCTGCTGCTTCTCGGCTTCGGCTGCGGCTGCTGCTGCTGCTGGTGCTGGTGCTGCTGGCGTCCCCCCCGTGACGCCGCCCTTAAAAGCACAGTCTTAGCTCAGCTGAATCCCATCTACCTATGCCCACACCCTATTCCAGGTGCCCACCATCAGGCATGCATTCAGGACAAGGATCCATCATCTATCCTGATGGCGGAAGGGCAGAAAAGCCTGATATTTTCTTTACCCTACAAGTATATTAACTTACAATACTTTAAAGTATATTTTCCTGTCTGATTTGTAATGTTCCAGAAACACATATCAAAAACCTTTTACTTTAGATATCACAGCATGTTAAAACTATTCCCCTAATGTTTTTGAAAATGGATATATTTCAGAACTTCCTTCCTTCCTATCTCTCCCCCTCCTGCCCTCCCCAGCCCTCCACCCCCGAGTCAGAAAGAAATTGGTTGCTCAGTTTGTAGATACGAAACCATTAGGGACTGGGTTTTTCTTTGAGAAATTTGAGTACTATGTATTGTCAATGTAAAATAAAGAAATAAGCCTGGGAAGTTAGATTATTGGGGGGAGGGGGCATGCTCAGAACTTAAAAAAAAAATGAAATGAAATGAAAAAATCTCCTAATGGTAAAGCATTAACAAATACTCTTTCATATGAATAAAATCTGTAATCAGTTAGATAAGAGCAATGTGCCTTTTTTTGGCATTTAATCAAACAATGAAATCATATACACATTCCCTGACACAAAAGACAAATGATGTAATAATCTGAAGGAGTTTCTCTATCTCCTTGGAACTTTGCATACTTGACTTGTTTTCCATATTTTGTGACTTTAAATGGTGGGAAAATTATATTAAAATGCTTGTAGCAGTTCCTCTAAACTAGCATCCTTTTTGTTTTATTGTATTTAATATAAAAGCAGCAATTATTTGATTTCAAAGTTATGAAAATATGTACCTTATGAGAAAACAAGCAATTTAAGCTTTAATTGGTGTCATTTTTCACAGAACTGGCAAGATTCTTGCATCCCTGGCACGTTGTTTTTCTATAAAACTGCAGAGCTGCCTTCAATGAATGTTTTACGAACGCAAAAGTTGTTATATGAAGGTATATGCATAGATGCCTGGAAATATAAGATTTCTGGTGGGAGTTATTTACAAAAGATGTATTTCATTTGTTACTGTGTGGGTAACAACTCCTATTATTCTAAATGTTTCTCTCTTCTCAATAAGACTGTTCTTAGCTCATGTCTATGGAACACTGTGGCCTGTGTCTAAAGGAGAATAAAAGCAGATGCTTTGATTTGGGAAAAATATAACACTGTGAGAGAAGAAAAAAGAAATGATCATTTAAACTGAAAAGAAAATAGATTGCAATATGTTGTAAAGTTAATTCTGGTTTTAATCAGAAGAAAGACAGAAAACT
Source organism: Talpa occidentalis (assembly GCF_014898055.3). Classification (NCBI taxonomy): domain Eukaryota; kingdom Metazoa; phylum Chordata; class Mammalia; order Eulipotyphla; family Talpidae; genus Talpa; species Talpa occidentalis. The sequence goes on along the minus strand of NW_023603184.1, from coordinate 80,508,892 downwards.
TTCAATTTTCTGAAGTCTGGATATGTCATGAATAATTTGACTTACTCTGTTCAGATCATATATTTCCTACCCCTCTCAAAATTATGTTTTGTTCTGAAGGATAGCAGTTTGATATATTTATTGAGAGATTTCACAAGCTTTGCATCTCTAAGGATGTTCCTGGTTTTCACACCTGGAGAGTTGTGTGTTTGTTGTTTTTAATGCAAATTCCCAGAGTTACTACCAGGTTTTCTTATTCAGGAGATCAGAAAAATGATAAGGAATTCATATTTTTTAAAAATCTAGATGGTTGCATTGATTACCAGATTTTTTTTTAAAAAAAGCTACAGAGTAGTGGAATTTATGCAGAAAGTCCTAGAGATGAGGATGATCAAGATTTCTTCATAGTCTATTTATATCTTTGGCTTTTGCTTTATGTTGGCAATAATTATTGATAACAATGGCTAACATATACTGAATGTTACCATGTGCCAGGTACTGTGCTAACCATGTTAGCAGCCTGTTTCTCAACAGTTGTTTAACATGGAGGTAATCATTCTATCCTTTTTTGGAGATGACTCATCCTATCTTTATTAGGGAGGAATTTATTATGATCACACAGCAAGTAATAAACAAGTAAGAACTAAAATCCAAATTGTGAGTTTAAGGGTTTCTTTCCTAACCACTGGTCTATACTAAGAGATCCTAACATAAACAGGGCTGTTGGTATTTTGAAAGCCTTTTTATGTTAGCAACTCAAATTAGTATTAAGTCACTAAGACTGGGTCTAACCCAAACAATTGACATCCCTCTCATCATTATCATCATTATCGGTTTGATTCCATTTTGATTTAAAATAAATCACCCAACACTGATTAGCACCAGAACAGATTTTCAATTGTTTCCACTTTCTATGGCTATCAATACTGAAAGATTTTAAATTGTGGCAACAAATGTTCTATCCATGCATAATCACCATCTTTTTTAACTTACTGATGCACAACTGCATTAGAACTTTACCAAAACATACTGAAAGATACCAGTAGGAAGTTAAAACAATTATTTTTCTTGGAAAACAACAAATCCTTACCCAAATGGGCACAATGCATTGTGCATCCTTTGATTCTGGAAGTTTCCCATAATTCTTCCAGTTTGTGTTAAAGATCCGCCAAACCACACTGGTTTTTCCCAGGATTTCTGCTCACTCCTACCAGAGCACCAGCATGTGACACCCTGAGGAGCAGCGCGTCTGATGTTTGTCTATCTCCAGATGGGAGCATATTTTTCTGGACATACTCCAGGTCAGGATTGACAATTATATTTTCTATAAAGAGCCAGATAACAAACATTCTAGGTGTTCAGAGCGATACAATACCTTTAGCATTTACACACTGCTGTGGCTATAATGCAAAAACAGTGATAGACAATCCATAAGTAACTGGGGATGGCTGTACTCTAATAAAATTTTATTCATGAAATTTGAGTTTCAGGTCAGTTTTATATGACACAAAATAGTATTCTTCTTAGGAGTTTTATCCAACCATTTTAAAATGTAAAAATTATGTTTGGCCCATGGGTCATACAAAATCAGCCAATACAGTGGATTTGACCCTTGACTCATAATTTTCTTGCCCCTACTCCAGGCAATAAATGCACATTTCTTGACTGGCTAAATGTCTAAATAACTGTGAGAAATCAATCTCTGCTTAGGGTGAACACACAAAATGGCTACACACATGATAAACCAAAGTCTGTGTCATGACATTCAATTTCCAATTTAAAAGTAATTGTAAAGAACAGAGAAAGAAGTTCTGAGATGATTATTAACAGGTAAAACCAAAATAAGGCAAGGGTACCTAATTAGTATCAAACTAAAGATTTCTGGGAAAATCAAGTTTGCACAGATAGGCCAGAGGTGTGGGGGTGGGGGATGGAGGTGAGAGGATTCACCAGAGACAGAGTGGGGAACAGAACAGGCAGACTGACTGAAATACATTCTGAGGGCAGCACCAGGTGAGACAAGAGAAGTCTGCTGTGCCATGTGGGTAGCTCCCTTGCCAGCCAGGGATCAAATTCATGCTGCAGAGGCTTTGGACAGCTTCACAGTGCTGTGCTTAACCCCTTGCACCACCAGGGACACCCTGTTCCATCACTTTCTAATATGGGTTTCTTAAAATGGTCTATTCTGACAGGCACAATACCCTTCTCCTCTTCTGATATTGCTGACCTTGTAGGAGATAATCAAGTCCCTGGCCCTCTCCCTGTAACCAGGCAAGAACAATCCATGTGCTCACATGTCATCACGTCTCCTTTCCAACCCAAATCACTCAAATGCAAGACACTATAAGAATAGCTAGTGGTTTAACTAATTACAAAAAATTATGTGCCTTACTCAGAATTTTATTTGAACTTTATGAACTGCTGTCCAAGTCTATTTATGAATATGGCATTGAATCTCCAGCCTGAAGACTTGACTCCAGAAAGCAATGGCAGATGGTGTTATGACATAGAGGGATTCAAAAACAGTGCTCATGGAAGTCTTCATAATTTGTGACCATATATTTATCTACTGAAGTACTAGTTCTCTCTTACCCTACTGTGAGTCCCACAACAGGGAGAACGATGTGTACAATAGTGTCAGAGAGGATATGGTATATAACACGTACTTAATTATAATATACTGAACAAACTGTTAAAATAATCAAAAGATAAATGATAAATGATCATAGTCATTCTCTTGTAATAGGAAATAGACATTTTCAATTCTGCACATGCCATGTAAGACTGTTCAACTAGTCCTACATATGGTTTTGACCATCCGCTTCATCCACCTCACTGGCTTCCTTTTTGTCCCCTACCTCTACCTTCAACTATTTTCATAGGTCTATGTCCTCCTCTAGGTCTAGATTATATCTTCCGCTCCCTAAGATAACACTTCCATGGTGTATTCCAGCAGTGAGGATATCCTAACTGCCATTACTCTCTTAGAGTAAATAAGGACAGCATTTATATGTATTCCTATATCTACATCTGTCAATTCTGCTAATGACAAAATAATGTCGTCACCTCATTGTGCATGCCAGTTAGACCCACCCCACTTCTGAACAATGATCACAAAGTATATGTCTCCTGTAAAGTGACCAGAGGATAGGAATACTGACACATACTTACTGGATTCCTTATGAGTGTCTCCACCAGATAGGAGCCATCAAGGTGTTAGGGGGAAAAGGATGTCCTAAAGCTAATTCCATACAGGCTTTGTGGACTCCACCCCCACCCCAGGCCAAAGCCAAAGACACTGGGAACTCCAAATCCCATCACCACCAAAGGGAAGGTGGCTGGGACCTGAGGGTGGGGTTAAGCAGCCAGGTTGGTATAAAGACAGACACGTGGGCTTTGTGGGGGGAGGGTCCCCCATTTTGGCTCTCCGCCAGCTCGCAGTGTCCGACCAGCTCTGAGAGTGACTTTGGGTTTCCAGGTCGGCAGATCGGGTAGGACGCATTAAAGACTTTATTTCCCTATTTTCTCCCTGAGTTGTACATTTTCCTTATTTCCTTTTCCCTTGTAAATAAACCTTTTATTAACCTTTTGTGTGTGTCTGTAGTGGAGTATTAATAAGTCCCTTTTAAGCGCGCAGGTGAGGACCCACAGCCAGGAACCCGTTCAATATCGGGGCTGTCCTATAACAAAGGTACAAAGATATGAATACAAAATAGATTGTTAAGGACATATACTATCATTTGCCAAATGATAGATTTTGTTGTACAAAGTCAAATTAGTTAGAACATGTGTGGTCATCTGTCAGAAACTGAGACTTAACTACCTTGTACAAAAAGAAATTTACTATTAAGATACAAGACTGTCTGTGAAACCCAAGACTAGCAATGTGCCTAGATCTCAGTGTAAAGATGTAATTATTGTCTCACAGATATTTGGTCTCCCTGTCTTTCTCTCTCAACTTTCTTCTCTGCACATTGCTTTATTCATACCTGTTTCTTTGCTTTCATTAGGTTTCTTAGACCATACACCCTATTCAGCTCCCGTTTCAGCGACACTCAGCAAGTTCCCCAGGCGAGTTTCTCCACAAGGCAGAGGCATTAGTTATATTTAAAGGGCAGGTTTATTAGGGAAAGGGACAGAGGAATAAAGAAAACTTATATAGACACAAGCAGGCAGGAAGAGCTGCCCCAAAGGAACAGGTTTCCTGGGAGAGGTTGCAGGAGGGCGGCCTTGAGGAGAACAGCCTCCCCTGAGGGAGATCAGAGAAGAGAAGCCCCAGCATGGTACAGGTCATGGGCAGGCAGGAGGCTGCTGCCCTGTAGAGGAGAGAGTTGGTGAAAAGAAGCACCTGCATAGTCACAGGTGGGCAGAGGGAGTGCTGCCCCAAGACTGTGCAGACACTGCACTGCTAAGTCTTCTTCTGTTTGGGAGGGGTCACTCCTTGTGAGCTGTCAATTGGTTGCTAATTTTGGATAATTATACAGAATCTGAAAGGGACTGGAGATTCCACAATGGACTCAATCGCCATATCTTTACCTTTGAGGTCTGTTGGGCTCAATCTCCATTATCTTTACCCTTGGGCCTGTGCTCTAGACAGCAGTCAGACACCTGCTTGGATTTTATGCTTTGTAATCTAGGCATCCACACCAAAGGATAACAGCACCAAAAGATACTAGTTTCCACAACTGTGTCCTCTGCTCCTAAGGATATTTGTTTCCATAGCTGTGTCATTGGTTATGCTAATCTCTTCTACACCCACCTCATTGTGTGAGCCAGGTTTCTGGTCTTGTGGCGCACATCCTTTTCAGTTTCTTCTATTCTTGTCCTCCATCTCTACAACAGGTAAGTATGAGTTACAAGACACCCTGACTTTGAGATATGATAAAAACTCCCCTGTAAATAGGAAGACTGGAAGACAGGAAAGGTCACAAGAGAGAAATGAGTAATTCTCTGCAATCCAACTGAAAGTGAAGGAATTTCTGACATTGTTACTCTAAGATATCAAAAATTGTTATTGAATCATTAGACTTAAGAGCTAGGTCTGCATCTTGTATTTTTTTTTTAATGTTTTTTTTTTTTTATTTATTTATTTGTTTGTTTGTTTTGTTTATACATGCACTGGGTACAGTCAGAAGCGCGGGAGGGTGAGAGAATTCACCAGAGCCAGAGCGGGGAGCAGAGCAGGCAGAAGGACCAAAGTACACTGCTGAGGGGAGCAGCGGGCGGCAGGAGAGGTCTGCGCGCCATGTGGGACCCTCCTCTGGTGGCCGGGGAGCAGCTGGGGATCGAACCGGCGCCACAGAGGTCGCCGGCAGCTTCGCAACCCAGCGCTCAACCGCTGCGCCACCGGGGAGGCCCTGCATCTTGTATTTTATGCTATTTGAAATTCAGAAATTATGGAGAAATAAAGATCAGCTAGAAGGAATAACACTGATAAAACTACACATCTTCTCCAGGAGCACTGGACATTTCACAAAATTACTGGTTCCATTTCCACTTATCAATTCAGGGATTGTTCTAAAGACTATGGATACCAAATTAAGCAACCTGTGGCCCCTGCCCTAAAGAATGGCATATCCAAAAAAAAAATTCTATGAAACAATGTTAACTGCTATAAAATTATTACATATACAGGATATGGGTTCATGATCAAAGGCAATTTACTACAACTTGACCATCAGGAAAGACATCAAAGAGTATATAGCACTTCACTTTTGCAAATGAGTAGTTAACCAGTAGTCAAAGTATAGGAAAGAGACTCATTTGATATAAATGGTGCAGGACAAAAAATTACTTGACAATATCACATTTCCTAGTTTTGTTTAGTCAGGTGACCAGAAATGTTAGAAGGGGTAATTAACTCTGGCCAGATACCAATTTTTCAAAGTTGTTGGCACTTTATGAAGACAACAAAGTTATAGATGAAAATCACTGAAACAACTGCGTGGAAACAGAAAAATGCATAATTCTCCACATTATAATTCTATACACTAGTCACTAAATGACAGCCAAAATGTTCTATTATTGTTAGGGGGAAAAGGATGTCCCAAAGCAAATTCCATATAGGCTTTGTGGACTCCACCCCCACTCCAGGTCAAAGCCAAAGACAATGGGAACTCCAAATCCCATCACCACCAAGGGGAAGGTGGCTGGGACCTGAGGGTGGGGTTAAGCAGCCAGGTGGATACAAAAGGCAGACACGTGGGCTTTGGGGGTCTCTCCATTTTTGGGCTCTTGGCCAGCAGCAGCGTCCTGCCAGCTCTGAGAGTGACTTTGGGTTTCCAGGTCGTCGGATCGGGTAGGACGCATTAAAGACTTTATTTCCCTATTTTCTCCCTGAGTTGTACATTTTTCTTATTTCCTTTTCTCTTGTAAATAAACCTTTTATTAACCCTTTTGCATGTGTCTGTAGTATTCATAAGTCTCTTTAAAGCGCGCGGGTGAGGACCCACAGCCAGGAACCCGTTTAATATCGGGGTTGCTCTATAACATTATGAATGCGGAAAGACTTATTCCTGGGCCTCTCTGGTGGCACAAGGGGTTAAGACACAACCTATGAAGCAATCCCCAGCCAGGGAGCTACCCACATGACGCAGCAGACCTCTCCTGACTCACCCAATGCTCCCCTCAGCAGTGTATTTCAGTCAATCTGCCTGTTCTGTTCTCTGCTCTGTCTCTGGTGAATCCTCTCACCGCCCACACCTCTGGCCTATACCCCAGCTCTTGTATGCATAAATAAATCTTAAAAAAAAAACTTAGTCCTGTTCCAGGCTGGACAACTGCTTTCACCTGTTCAAATACTGATACTCCTCCTGCATGAAACTCCCACTGCTCTTGACCCTCATTAAGTTCTACTCTTGGGTACGTGTATCATAATTTATAGAAAATTCTTATTCTTGGTGTTGCTTGCATGTCACTGAATGCCAAATCTGCTGTGGTACATTTAAGAAGTTCAGCTTTCCTCCAAGTCATTCAGTAAAGGATTTGATCCTAGGGGCAGTGTCCCTCCTTTTGCACAGCCTCTGGCTCCTCACTTCTGAGTCTGTGTATTGTATGCATTTGCTCAGGACAACATCCTGTGCCTTACCCTGAGGAGGCATATTGTTCTTACTAGTCTGCTTTTTGGGTTTTTTTTCCCCCACTTTTTGCTCTATTTGACAAGGAGTCCCCAAACTGAAAACATAACTCCCATTATTCAGAAATAGGAATATTACCACATTTCTGGTAAAATATAGTAAAAAATCCTAAATGACTGCTCCATTTCAACAGCTTATTATGCTCACTTCTATACTCATGCAGCCTGTTGAAAGTTGTATCAATGTGATATAGCTATAAGTTTTGTGGAAAAGTAGATACTTCTGATGATTATTATAACAACTGTAATATTTATAAAATGTCTGAGTGAGATTTTCAGAGGAAGGAGGATGTTCCAGAAGAAGAAAAAGAGTAACAGGAAATAAATGATTTCCAAATAGAAAAAAGAATGATAGTATAAGACCTCACACTGTCTTCATGTACCCAAGAAAAATAAAACTAGAGATCACTAGAGCTAAAATTAGGTAAGAAAACAATGTAAAGGCATGGAAATGTTTTTATAAGTCCACAAAGAAAATATAATTTTTGAATTTCAGGCTCTTCTAAAATAATTTTTTTGGGGAGGAAAGTTCTTATTTCCCCATCACTATCAAAGAGTAATAGCAATAAGTCTCAATTTTTACATTAGCACTGTAGAAGAATTCAAAGAGAAAGAAACAACTGAAAAGTACTATATTGAGATTTGAAAGTATGAAAAAAAATTGTGCTGAGTTCTGTTTTGTTTTATTTTTAATAGTCATTCCTTTTCTATAATCACAGCCATGAATCTGTATGCAACTAGAAGTGAAATGCTATATATTTTCAAAGCACTAGAAATTCCTCAAAATAGCTCCAGTGGTTCAGAATATGCATGATCAAAATAGCCACCTATAAATACTGCGGGCCTATCATGTGGCAGATAAATATTATCTAATATTTGTATACTCACATATGTATATATATGGAGTGGAAAAGAGAGAGGCAGTGAGAGAATATTTCTGTTAATGCTTGCAACTAGTTGGCAAATATATAGCCCACAATATGACTACATTACATGGGACTTATGGGAATATGTCTCTGTATTGTACACATACACACAAACACAAAAATTGGAATGTTCACATGTACACATGCACACATATTTTAAATAACATTTTAATGCAGTTTGAAAATACATATGCATATACATACTCACACACATTCTGAAATGCCATCACTCAACATAATTCATGATGTGTATTGAAACGTATCAAAGCAGAAACACATTCCAGAAAGAAATACTCACTGGTGCAATTAAATCATAAAGGAGTTTAATTTGTTCGCTTAGTAGCTAAATGTTTATTTCAACATTTTGGCCAGCAGTTTCTTTAATGAGAATGTACCTGGAATAAATTAAATTTGGTTATTATTTAAGCTCATGAGTTAAAGTGTTTCTTCAGGGAGTGCACTTATGCTTTGATGCATTTCAATGAATACTGTTCTTGAAAATGACTGTTTCGACTACTGTCAACTTGAAACCTGAAAATCCTCATAATCATCTGGTTTATGAAACTAATCATGAATATCTGTGGGATATAAAGGCAGGATAGGCAACTCACAATTGTTTATTGAGATAGAATTTACATTTACAGTTTACCCATTTAAAGTGTACAATTTAAGGTTATTTAGTATATCTGCAGAGTTGTGAAGTCAGAAGTGTATTCCATTTTTGGAAATTTTCATTACTCCAAAAGTAAGCCTTGTAGCCATCAGAAGTCATTCCTCTTCAATCCAATTCACACTTCACCCCAACTCCAGCCCTAGGCAACCTCCAATCTACTTTCTATCTATTGATTTTCCTATTCTGGACAGTTCACATAAATGGAATCATGCATTATGTGATATTTTGTCACTAACTTTGTTCACTAGGAACAGTTTTTAAGGCTTATCTGTGGGGTGGAATGCAAGTATACTTAATTTCCTTTTATTGTTGAATAATATTCTATGTTATAGATATATAACATTTTATTTATCCATTTGTTGGTTGATGGGCATTTGTGTTCCCACCTTTTCGCCATCATGAATAATGCTGTTATGAACATTTGTACAAGTTTAACTGGATTATGTGAATATTCCAATTTGTTATACTATACTTAAAACATGGACCATGTTTTCATTTCTTTTGTATATTCAAAGGAGTGGGGAGTTGCTGGTCATATAGTAACTCTATATTTCACTTTTTGAGAAACTATCAATACCAGCCTGTTTTTCCAAAAGTGTTGCCTCATTTTGCATTCCTATCAGCATTGTAGGAAGATTCCAATTTCTCTGTGGGTAAATCAATTTAAATTTCATGATCACTTTTTTTTATTTCAGCACATCAATATTTCCTAAAGGCTGTACTCTGTGTTCTTTTACGTCCTCCTGATGATGTAGTAAGCATGGTCATAACCTGCAGATTGGTCCAGAATGAACTAGGCCACTTGCACACTGGTTGTGGAACTAAATGTTTCCATCTGAGACCTAATTTACACATGTGGTTCCATGAACAAGCCAGGTATGCCAGGAGGCTCAGATACCACTTTTGATCAACTTAATGTATTGTAGAAATACAAATCTTAAAGCTGCTTGAACAATAGCTATTCAAGAAATACATAAATTCAGTGAAGGAGAATAGACTGCTTTAAATTCTTTTTAAAAGACTGTTTAAATTATTTTTACTAACTATCATCCAATGTTCTCAGAAGTGACATCAGTCATTCACTGCTAGCGTTATTTGAGACACTATTATTCTTTCCCAAAGTTGTCATATGGCACATGCTTTAAAATTTTGAATGACTGTAATTTACTGAGATACATGAATGTTCCAACTTGTTATGCTATATTCAAAACAACCTTGAATAGGACACAATACGGGAAACACTAGTGAAGGAAATACATTTAAGTAACTGAACTGTTCATTTTCTCATGTTCTTAGCATATTATCGGCACACAATCTCAATGAGTAATTTTATATGCTTACCACAGTGGAATACACTATCTTATAGTGAGGTTCAGGTGGTTAGTAGCACAAGAACAAAAATGATGCCTGCTGATGATGATAATATCCCCAAATGCTTAGTGTGTGCCAGGAAATAAACTAATTATTTTACATATATAATGTAGTTTAATCTTCACAGCAACCCACTAACGTAGGTGTCCTTACACTCTTCACTTTCTAGATGAGAAAGCTGAGTGAGATATAAGAAGATAAACTCCTTGACCTTTGTGATGCTGACTTAGACCAGAACTCAGGCTACTCTGACTGCAAGATAAATTGCAGGCCATGCCACATCTAACCAAAAGGGACTTCACTAGCCAAACAAAGAGACAGTTTGAAATATACTTTTCATAGTTGCAATGCTCAACATATTTACAACTACCAATATGCTATGATCTGGAAAATTATATTATATGTAACCTTATGTGTTATATATAACCTTATGAACAAAATGCAGTTTTAAACACAGAGAAAGTAGTTGTACATGTTCATTAATAGTAAGATATTATAAAGTAACACCTATAATAGATACACTTGAAATCAATTGTTTCCCCTTTGTAAATATAGAATCTAAAGTACTGTATTTACAGTGTTAATAGAAATAAACAATCACTGTCATAAAAGGCAACTGCATCCCATCTTGGTTTAGAATCACCTGGACTTCAGAGTCCAGCTCCAGGAACACACTCGAAGTTTAACCAATTTAAAAAAAAAAAAATGTTCAATTCATGACCTGCATTCTGTGCTACCCTCCAGAGACCTTTTCATTTATTTTGCTGAAACTCAAATGCCTTTCTAGTTTCCTAAATTCAGAGCAGCAGTCTTAGCGTTGTCTTTAATTAAATTTCAATAAAACCCCTCAATTTAAAAGTTATTGTGGTCAAAACTGTGGGTGAGCCACGGAATCCAGAGATAAAGGCAGTTAAAATAGATTTAACCACCTGTGAGATGTAATAATCACGCTGAAATGCATGGCCTGGAGTGTTTTCATTACTATTACAAAACGAAACATACATAAAATTAGGAAAGCACTCAAATATGGCCATTAATAAATGATTATCATAGAAGTGACAGTAAATCAGGAATCATTTATTAATTTTACAAATTCATAATATAGAAAATCCATGAATTTATCCATCGTACACACAGGAAAATGCTACCCAACATCTCAATAAAACAGTCTCAGTCCTAGCAGTGAGAAGACCTAGTGAGATCATTGGGTCTAGAGAGGACCAATATTTGAATCAAAGGTTTGTAAAATTAGTGTGAGTTAAAAGCTTAGGTAATGCCACATTTTATTTTGAAAATCATAGTCTACATAATTATTATCATATATATTTAATCTACTGATACTCATAAAATATAATTTTGTGCCCTATATACTCATATTCTATAAGATTATACTTAGCCTTGAACATTATTCATTAGTAAGTATTTATTAATTATACACAGTGTATACAACTATGAAGTGAATGGTATTGAAAGATCCTGGCCTAGTAATTGAAGTTCTCTACATCTGTACCTAGCTAATTCCTTATTATTTTGGCTTTCTTGTCTGCCAATTAAATTCATTCTAACCATCTTATAGTACTATTTAAAAAATTAAATTACATGAGAAATAGAACTGAAAATATTTTGTAAACTGAAATTAATCACAAAATTGGCCAAACCCAGTGGTTGGCATCTATTTACACAAAAGACTTCATTGCCTAATTTTTAAGACATGTTTTAAATATCCATTTTGCCAAGCATAAACTCAAATATATTTTCAATAAGACAAAATGATTGCTACTTATTGAAATCATTAAAAACAGGATTACCTGATGGGACAGGGGTTAAAGTCTCAGCACTAGCAAGCTATTGCTAGCCACAGCAGCATGAGTTTGATCCCCTGTCAGGGAGATAACACACATGACTCAGCAGACCTCTCCAGACTCACCCACTACTCCCCTCAGCAGTATATTTCAGTAGATCTGCCTGTTCTGCTCCTTACTCTGTCTCTGGTGAATCCTCTCACCCCCCACACCTCTCCTAGACCCCAGCTCTTATATGCATAAATAAATAAAAATAAATCTTTAAAAAGAATTAAAATAAAATCATTAACAAAATTTATGGTCTTATATAAGTAGAAAGGATTTGAATCAGCTAAGTCAAGCCAAAATTCATTAATCCAAATGTGTTTTAAGTACCAACCAGTACTAACATCTGGTATGACCATAATGGCATGAATTTTTTTTTTAATTTTTCAGTTTTCTTTTGTCTATATATTAAAATGATCAGTTGTTTCTTTTTATTTATATACAACTAGGAATAACAAATTTCCTTTCAATTGATCCCATAAATTTGAGTACATTCTACAATTCTAGAATACTAATCAGAGTTGTGAAACCTTTTCTGAGGCTCTCATCAGATTCTTATTTTCTCTGAAAAATTAACTTTCTTATAGGATATGTAAGATATAACTGAGTTGATTCAACCTTGAAAAAAGTTAAGACAGAACTTCCGAGTGACTTTCCAGATATGACTTTTTGAAAATGAGATATTTCAAGAAATATGAGCAAATGACAGAGCTGACAAAGAATGAATAACCAGCTAGAATTATATGGAAAACTGATACAGGTACTTTTAAGATATACAGTGTTTAGCTCACTCACATAATTAATTCACTTAATAGATATTTGAGGGGGTTTATGCAACAAGCAATGTGCTAGGAGCAATAGGAATCTAAAGGTACCTCTTAGACAAGCCATGAATGTAAGGATTATATGTTGAATAATGGAGCTGAGAAAGACTTAATCAGATACAGATGCAGATAAAAATACAATTGTATATGAAAACTATGATAAATGTATGTGCCACAAAATATATACAAGGATAAAAATTTCAGAAGTTATTATTTAAATAGAAGAATCAGGGTAAACTTCTAGGAATATAGGCTCTTAGAGTAACATGGTGTCTCTGATCATACCAGTAGGGAAGACAGTCTTGACAGGCCTTGGATCCATGAAAGCAAAGGCTCCAGGGAGGGAAAGTAGAAATTGAGTTGGAACACAAAAATAAGGATATTTGACTAAAGTAAGGGAGCCGAAAAGTAGTCATTTGGAGAAAAGTTTGTAAATAAGGTAGAACCATATTATGGGAGGGCATTGAGTATCAAGTTAAAAATATGTGGTAACAGTTTTGAAACTTTTGAGAAAGGGCATGTCACTGTACATTGTAGAAGAGATTTCAGGGGAAAAATAAGTTGACAAATGTTCATGAAAGAAATGAGAACGAGGAGAGGCTAAAGAAGAGAAGAACAGCAAGATGCTATATAATGAATGGCCAGTGAAAAGTGAAGGAGGCCTGCACTCAGCGGCAGGAATGAGAGAAAGAATGTTGTAAAGACATTTTAAAGAGACGATTGGCAAGCAGTAGTAACCATTTGGATTTAAAGTTAGAAATTTGATTTTTTTTTCCTGTTTGGCAACTATTATCTGGCATTTATCCTGTATTTCCACGTCTGCTAGAGCTATTGGGGTAGCAGTAAAAGGAGGAAGGAAGGAAGGAAGGAAGAAAGGAGATTTATCTGTTCTCCATCGTTTTGAGCAGTATTTGACAAGGGTAAACAATACCAGAATATCCGGGGCTCACTCTTCATTTGATTTTCCATCTACAAACTGAATACTCCCCTCAATGTAAAACATGTTTTCTGAAGAGTGGTATTCTACAATTCCCGGGAAATAAATCAAGATGGGGTTCCCACAAACTCAAACGGAGGTTAAAGCACAGCAGTTTGCAGTAGCACTGATAAGGATTTAAATGACAAGTATTTTAAGTATATTGTGTCAATACATTTGCACATACTGAGCTGAATTATGAATAGACTCAAAAGCTAACAAGCCAAAATCATCAACTCAAGAAAAAAAAATGTGACCCCCAAGAGAGTGACTAAATCAGTGTAAGTTCCATTATATCAGTGCATCTGCCCCTAAATGTGTGCTATCTACCAGGTTTTCTCCAACTCACATGCTAAAACTCTTTCCTTCTTTCTCTTGATCTCAGACTAATTCCTTCATGTGCTCTAGTTTTCTTATGTTTCTTTACTTCGCACTTAACAATTCCTTAGACTGGGATTGAGCTGTCATTCCACATGAATTTAGTTCCCTCTACTTCCCCCACAATATTCCTGTTCAAATGACTCAGTTCACATAGATCTCTGAATACCTGAGTGCACATGGCCTCAGGGGCCTTAACCAGGGACCAAAGTGACCAAGGTGAAGGTGCCAAATACAAGGTCACGGTCTTCCTATGTCTAATAGTCTTGATGTCTTCCAGTGTTTCTATATACTTTCAGGTCATTATGTCTGAGGATTTTTGTTTTTTCTTGGGAACAATTTCAAGTTCATGATATCTAAAGCTATCATGGGTTCAGAAATACCTAGTAAAGTCTGAAACACATACTAGCACTCCAGCATGACAGGGAAAATTGGTCATCCAAACTGAGAGATGAAAAGCATGTCTTAAAAAATAAGAGGGAGAAGCATGGAGGGGTAGAAAAGGGTAGGTGTGGTGGACAGGAAAGAATGGTTTTCTGTCAAATCTTTCCTAACAGTGTATCTTATTTGGATCATGCGATTTGAGCAGAATTTGGGGGTCAGTTTTTGTTCCACGTTCTCCCATTTTTAGAATCGGTTTGCCCAACATTATGACACACATGTTCTCAGTTACCATAATAGACTACATATGTAATGCTAACTACATCATTTCAGAGCTCCATTTGCAGATTCTACATTTTATTCGACTCATATTCCCCCCCCCACCCCAAAGGAGACAGGCTGTTAATCCCCATCCTCTGTGGGAAGCTTATGCTATGGCTGGCAAAATGTGCGAAAAAAAGGCTTTGTATTCCAGTTGCCATGTTAGCTGTGATACACACACATATACATTTCATCTCCAGTGTTGTTCTTCATTAATTCATTTTGGAATTCATAATACAGCACTTCAGCATGGTCTCAGGGAAGCTCAGAGCAGATTTTTCTAGATGTGCAAAGCACTCACTTTACAGTGGAGTTCACAACTATTGTGAAAAGGAACTTCTAAATTCTTACTTTTTAGACTGAATCTTAAACTTTGTGATAAGTCCTGTGTGGAAACCAATGATCAGGATTTGTCACAGAATCTACATCTCATCAAGCTGAGGTGAACCATTAAAAAAGACTGCCACTTTCTCCCTACATTCTGAAATGCAACAAGGAAAGGGGAAGAGTTCTAAATCACTTGAAAAGACAGGCTCACAGAAAATTTTAATTTTCATTTTAATTTCCTATCAGTACTTTCTAGCTATGTTAAATTTAGATATATTTTTCTCAGTAAGAGTGGAGAGTCAGTGAAAATGTGTGTTTCTGTGTAAAACTTGGTAAAAAAATGTGGTTAAACAGACACACATCAGGAAAAGGGAATATAAAAGCAAAACGATTACTGAAGGTTTTGACTCTCACATCGAAATATCAGCACTTTGTTTTTTGGCACTTTAGAAAGAGATTTAATTCACAAAATATGCTTTATTTAGCTAGTTCTTTAGAGCTTTGTTCCAGGAAAAATTGCTTCATTTATGACTTCTAAGAAAATATATATAAAGATGGGAAAAGTGTTAAGAAAAATTATTCAAATAGATGTGTTCTTCCAACTATAGGAAAACTCATATATATAAAATAGCTGAACATTTCAATAGGATTAACGCTTTCAGATGACAATAATTTTTCCAAATATAAGTTCAGTTTTCTAAAAAAAAAATTTTTCCATACGATAATATCTGTGATTTTTTCCCTCTAGAAACATGTAAAAAGTCATTAATTATTTTCATCCCCCTTCAATCTTTTCCTTCAAATTTACCTTTAAGGAAATCTTAATGCGGACAAAAGTAAGTTTTCTTTTTAAGTAAACCTTCATAAATTCTGTTTAAAAATACTGTATGATTGCACATTCACAATTTGTTATCATAACCCCCTGCAAAATCTTTCAGCCTTTTTTTAACCTGCCTTTGCTTAGTTCCTACAGGTGCCAACAATGAAGTCATTACAGTAAACAGTTTGATCTTCAAGACCTCAAGAAATATATTTTTCTTATTTAAATGTTACAAATGTCACAAGAAATACTTTGATTTAAAAGTGACAATAAGCAATATGTATAAACACTGAGAACTGCCTTTAAAAATAGGAAACATGAGGAAATTTAAGTAGAAATCTCCAAAGGAAAAAAGAGCTAGAGAACATGATTTAAAATATCAAATGAAAAACACAACATGAAGACTTAAAAATTATTTGAAGTTGTTTTGTATAATTTTTACATTCAAAATTTAATTTCAATACAAACAGAAAAAGTGATATAAGTATATGCTAAAAAGTTAATAGTTTTTAGAGGTCAACAGTCCTCTCTGAAAGTCTGCATCACATGTATTAAGAAACTCCTGCATTAAAAATCACATACTTTTTTCATTTTAAATGCTATTAGGGACAGATAGAATTCCATACTGTACTGTACATACCTTAAATCTTCCACTCTCATCTATCACTCTGAATTTCATATCAAATTGATTTTGACACATCACATTTGAATAAAACAGTGGTAGAACATGCATACTCATTTACACTTCAATATTAATTGTTACACTTTTCATGCACTAAATAAATGTACATAATTGGTAAATGCATGGGATTAGGCAAATAGCACTGTAAAAAATTCCCCATCTTTTCCATTGCTATATATACGTCAAGATATACTATAAAACATATCTCTGTATCATTAAGAAAATTCATTTACATTGCTATGTAAAATCACTTAAACAAATAGTCCTCCTAATCCAGTAAAGCAGAATAAACTTTGAGTTTAGATGGTGTTAAGAAAATGGAATTTGTCCTTCTAAAACTGAAAGAAAATTTTCCTACCTGGAAGCCATTAAGTGAGCAAGTGAGAACTTCTGTTGCTTTGTATGGTTCAGGCAGCCCCATGCCTTGAGCAGCAAGATTCCCTTTTGGGGTCCGTGACTGTTCAACTACTGGAAAACCTATGGGAAGGGGTGCAGGACAAGAATATAGACAATCGGGCCTCCCCGGTGGCGCAGCGGTTGAGCGCTGGGTTGCGAAGCTGCCCGCGGCCTCAGCGGCGCCGGTTCGATCCCCGGCTGCTCCCCGGCCACCAGAGGAGGGTCCCACATGGCGCGCAGACCTCTCCTGCCGCCCGCTGCTCCCCTCAGCAGTGTACTTCGGTCCTTCTGCCTGCTCTGCTCCCCGCTCTGGCTCTGGTGAATTCTCTCACCCTCCTGCGCTTCTGACTGTACCCAGTGCATGTACAAACAAAACAAACAAATAAATAAACAAATAAAACATGCCTCTATTAAAAAAAAAAAAAAATTAAAAAAAAAAAAAAGGAATATAGACAATCATTTTACTTTCAACAGACTCTCCTCTACAGATGACTATATCTCTATATAGTTCTTCTTTTTATTGGTCAAAATCATATTTGCCCAAAGAATGTGGGTTTAAAAAGGGGGGGGCCTCCCCTGGTGGCGCAGCAGTTGAGCGCTGGTTATAAAGCTGCCTGCAGCCTCTGCAGCCCCGATTCAATCCCCGGCCACCTGCAAGGGTCCCACATGGCGCACAGACCTCTCCTGCCACCCGCTGCTCCCCTCAGCAGTGTATTTCATCAGTCTGCCTGCTCTGCTCTCCCCTCTGGCTCTGGTGAATTCTCTCACCCTCCTGCGCTTCTGACTGTACCCAGTGCTTGTATAAATAAATAAATCTTTTTTTTAAAAAAGGGGGGAATGGGTAAGAGTCCAGTTGGCTACCAATTTTTCCAATACTATCAAATCAAGCTGGAAAATATGATTTAAACAATGAGCTTGCTGTAAGCAGAAAAAAAAGTGGTTTTTAAATTGAAATTAAAAATCCCTTAGAAACATACTAATATACAATATTTAAACCACAGTGAGCCAGATAACTACAGAAGAGGAAAAAATTGCAAGCTAATCTCCCTTAAAGGAAAGTAGTTTGTGTGTGTGTGTGTGTTGCACAGGTGTTGAATTCCTTCACCTAAGGGCAAATACTAATGCTGCACTCAGCTGGAGGTCAAAGGACTCAATCAATGAGAATGTTTAGTCCTTAAGAAGTAAATAATACTGACCCCTGACCTTCCCAGTGACCATGAACCAATATACACTTTTATTTTTTTAACCATAGACAAAGTTCCTAGATTCTCCCTTAGAGCCTATTCACTTTTGCACAATCCTAGAACAGTATTTCTAAATGTGAGGGCTATTGACATTTTAAATCAGGTAATTCTTCCTTGGGAAGATGTGTCCTGTGCATTTTAAGAGGCTTAATAACTGCCCCCTACCCACGAGATGCCATTTGCATCCTCCTCTAAATTGCAACAATTAAAAATGTCCCCATACATGGTCAAACACCCCCTGAGGGAAAATCACCCCCTATAAAATCTGCTGTTGTAGAGGGAAAGGAGTAACTTCTGCTAAAGGCAGGCTCACTGAGGAACGCAACAAGTAACAGCTGACAGATTTACAGTGAGGGAAAAGACTGAGGAATGAGACAAAATTATTACAACTGGTTGCATAGCTGTTGGGGTTATTTAGTGTGGAGAGTACAACCACTACACTACGCATGACTATCACTACCATAAATATGATAGCAGTCATTTTATTCCACATTAACACAGAGATGCCCTGCCATGAAAGCAACCCTAAGTTAGGGCTAAGCAAGACAGGTGATGTCCCCTGGCTTGATCCTGAATCATTAAGTAATTGTTAGTTTCTTCAATGAACCCCATCAAAGAAAACAGAGATGAAACATTTGCATGTCTTCCCTCTTTTTTTTGAACTTTTATAAATTTATACCAATTAATATTTATGGAAAAACTGCTTGTATATATGCATGTATACACACACACACACACACACACACACATATATGTATCAGATTTTCCAAGACAGTGTTACTTTGGAGTATTTTCTTTCATTAGTGGCTGTTTCTTAGTTGATGGTTCAGGGAAGAGACACCACCCATAAAGAGGGCACTTAATTCCTTGCTAAAAACTCTATTACAGTTGCAGAGGCAGGAAGGGACAGTGCAGGATCTCTATGATCTGAGCAGACAAAAAAGTCCTGGAGCCCTGTAGGGTAAAGAAAGATATCAGGCTTTTCTGCCCTCCCGCCATCAGGAAAGATGATGGATCCTTGTGGTCCTGAATGCATGCTTGATGGCGGGCACCTGGAGAGGGGTGTGGGCATAGGTAGATGGGATTCACCTGGGCTGAGACTGGGCTTTTAAGGGTGGCGTCACGGGGACGCCAGTAGAAGCCGAAAGAGAAGCCCAGAAAGAAGCAAAGAAGCAGAAGCAGAGATCACCGAAGAGCCCAGACAGAGTGAAGATTTGCTGGGGGCTGGGAGGACTGCCAGCCTCCTGGCCCCACAGCACCCCTGCCTGCCATATGCCTGCTGAACCCCAATAAAACCTGCAAAAAAACCTCCTCCTTCACCCTGTCTGCACGGGATCTTAGAAAACCTGCTCAGTGTCCTGTTCCTGCCCCTATAAGCCCTCAGTGGCTTTTGCAGGCTTCTATTGGGATTTACCAGGTACACGGCTGGCAAGGGGTACCTCCCAGCCCCCAGCAAGTCTTCACTCTTTCTGGGCCTCCGGCGTTCTCTGGTGGACTCTGCTTCTCTGCTTTCTGCTCTACAGGCGTCCCCCTGACACCACCCTTATAAGCACAGACTCTCAGCACAGGTGTATCCATTTACGCGTGCCCACACCCTACTCCAGGTGCCCACCATCAGGCATGCATTCAGGATCGCAGGGATCCATCTATCCTAATGGGAGGGCAGAAAAGCCTGATACTTTTTCACTTACCCTACAACACTCCATGCCTAGTTTGCTTCACAGTTCTTGCTACCTAGTCAGGGATGCCCATGAGTATGTGTAGGGGCAAGAAAATGTCAGGCTTTTCTGTCCTCCCGCCATCAGGATAGATGATGGATCCTTGCAGTCCTGAATGCATGCCTGATGGCGGGCACCTGGAGTAGGGTGCGGGCATAGGTAGAGGGGATTCACCTGGGCTAAGACTGGGCTTCTAAGGGCGGTGTCACGGGGACGCCAGGAGAAGCCGAAAGAAGAAGCAGAGAAGCAGAGAGAAGGCCGGAGAGCCCAGATTGAGTGAAGACTTGCTGGGGGCTGGGAGGCCTGCCATCCTCCCAGCCCCCCAGCACACTTGCCTGCTGTGTACTGGGTAAATCCCAATAAAAGACCTGCAAAAACCACTAAGGACTCTGACTCCTCCTTTACTCAGTCTGCATGGGATCAGAAAACCAGCACTATGTCTGTTCCTGCCCTTTACAGTATGCTAGAAATGTTACAACTTCCAAACCAAAAGAGTGGATCCTTTGTCCACTAGCAAAAGAATGTTCCAGAGAATGCTAGGTGTAGTTGGATCAGGAAAGGTTTTATTAGAGAGACTCATGTACATGGGGAATGTGCGTCACAAAGGAGAGTTAGCCTGGCTCCCAGAAGGGAGCTCAGAGGAGATATTTAAAGGGTAAATCCAAATGGGTAGGGAGAAGAAGAGCTGCATTATAACTTACTCTGGGATGTGCTACATCTGGGCATGTGCAGATGAGTTACTTTCCAAATGTGCATGTGGGCTCTTGGTCTTCTCCCTTCAGGAAATTGTGAAATAATCATTAGTCAGGATCTAACACTTTTTGTCTGTCATGGCACCTCGTGGTCAGTGTGGTGGGCCAAATTTTTGGACAGGGATCACCAATCCATGATCTCGACCACCTGTTCAAACAGGACTTGTGGCAACTTATCCTACCGCTGGCGGTTTCTTTGACCTTGGTTCTCTCAGATGTAGATGTGTGTTTTGAAGAGGCTTGGCTAGTTTCTGAAGCCCAGTTCAAAGAAATCTGTATTAGTCTAGATTCTCCGGGAAAACAATATGTAACAGAATAACAAGTGTATGTATACACACACATATGCACACACACACGCACATATATATTTATATACACATATATATACTCGGGGGTGAAAGATTAGATTTATTGGCTAACCCATTAATGGAAGTTGATAAATCCCAAGATCTGCAGTTAGAGAACCTGGAGAACCAGGAGAGCCTACGATCTAGTTCTCAAAGAGAGCTATGTGGGGTAAGTGAAAAATTATCAGGATTTTCCACCCTCCTGCCATTATTAATGATAGACCTAGACCCCTGTGGTCCTACACTTGTGCCTGACAGCAGACACCTGGAGTAGGGTATGGGCATGCATGGGTGGGCACACCTGGGCTGAGAGACTAGGCTTATAAGGGTGGTGTCACAGGGACACCAGCAGAATGATAGTAGTAGAAGAAATAGCAACAGCAGAAGCAGCAGCAGCAGAGAAGAGCACACGAGAGAATGCCAGAGAGCCCAGAAAGAGTGAAGACTCTCTGGGGACTGGGGGTCCTCCCAGCCTCCCGGGCCCATGGAGGGCTCCAGGACTCTCCTTTACCCATCTACTCAGGTCATAGAAAACCTACTCTGTGCCTTGCTGGCACTACATATAGCCGCAAAAGACTGTCCAGTAGAGGACAGGTCACTGTGGATTCTTCACCCACACATACAACTATAAGACAACTCAGGCCCAGGGTACAATGGGGTTTATTTAACAAACAAGGGAAACAAAGACTTCTTAAGACTACAAGTTGCCAGCTATCTCACCCCAGAGTGTCCATAGTGTCAAAAAGTCCCAAACAAAAGGCCACTCATCCAGGATGGCACTGTCCCACCAAAGAGGGCCTGCAGTGTGTGTCTCTAGCAAGCAGCAGGCCAATATCCAACTTACCGCAGCTGAAGAGAAGAGGCTACAGGCAGGGCCACTGAGATGCCACAGCAGCCCACAGCAACATTGAAGGTTGGGATGGCAAGCAATGGAGGCAGCAGCACCATGAGGTGGCAGAGGCCAGCAGTGATAACAGACAGCAGTGGTTTCTCTGCCATGCCACCCCAACCCCTGGTTCAGGGCTGCAAGGAAGAGTATGGGCCCGTCAATGCCAGATGATAAACAGCTCTCAAAGGATGCCTCAGACAGAGTACCACCACTAGTGCTCGATGGCATTGGCCAGTAGTGCTATTGACCGCTGGTCACTAGGAGGTGGCTGTCAGAAACACCATGTTAACAGTTCTCATGAGCGATCCACATCAACAACAAATAGCTCTTTGAGCCACCAGGCCCAGGGTCCTTGGTGCTTATTTCAGGTGATGTCAGAGGCAGGGCTGAAGGGCAGAGGCCCCTGGCCTCTGTAAAGCTCTTTGGCCTATCTACAAAGTTTTTCAGATTTTCTTGTTTTTTTTCTCATGAACAAAGTGTGCCAGAGAGAGTCAGAGTCTCAAGTTGGTGCCTGCTCTACTTTATATCCTCCTTCTGGGACACCGCCCCCCCCCTCACCCCTTACAAGTCTGATGGGGCCATTTTCAATCAGCTCAGAGCTCACACCTAATTAGTCCATTCTAGGATCCAGGCACCAAATTCATGGGCCCTTCTATTGCCTGCAGCTGGAGGTAGCCAGTGTTGGAGCTGGCATTGACGGGCCCATGCTCTTCCTTGCAGCCCTAAACCAGGGGCTTGGGTGGCATGGCAGAGAAACCACTACTGTCTGATATCACTGCTGGCCTCTTCCTGCAGACTGAACCCCAGTGGGGCCACTGGTGGCGGACAATAAAATGTCTACACCCACTGTCCCTAGCACTGCCCATAAGCAGTGGTCTGGGGCCAAGCACCAGAGACCTGAAGGAGGGAGTCTCTGGTTTCAGTTGCAGTCTAAGTCCAAGTCTAGAAGTAGGATGGAGCCCACATCCCAGCTCAGGACAGTGAGGCTGAGAGAGTGTACGCCCTCACTCAACTTTTTGTTCTGTGTAGGCCTTCACCACTTTGGATGAGTGTAAGGGCAGGACTGGACACAGTGCAGGTTTTCTGATCCAGCAGACGGGACCGAGTAAAGGAGGCGAGAGTCCTTGGAGTCCTCAGTGGCTTTTCAGGCTTTTATTGGGATTTACAAGGCTCATGACAGGCAGGGGTGCTTACTCAGGCTGGCAGGCCTCCTAGCCCCCAGCAAGTCTTCACTCTATCTGGGCTCTCCGGCCTTCTCTCGTGTTCTATCTGCTTCTCTGCTCTCCTGCTTCTGCTGGTGTCCCCATGACGCCGCCCTTAAAAGCCCAGTCTTAGCCCAGGTGAATCCCATCTACACATGCCCACACCCTACTCCAGGTGCCCGCCATCAGGCATGCATTCAGGACGGCAGGGTTCCGTCATCTATGCTGATGGCGGGAGGGCAGAAAAGCCTGATACTTTTTGCCTAACCCTACAATGAGTTTCACTCACATTAGGGAGCCCCATCTGCTTACTCAGTCTACAAATCGAAATGCTAATCTCATCCAGAAACATCCTTATAGGGAATAGGTTTCCTGAACCCAGTTCCAATGCAAATGTGTTGGGGGATTCCCCACGCCAGCAAGAAATTCCAATACCAGCAGTTTTATGCGAAAATTCAACTCAATTTTTATACTACTGAGATTCCACAGGTTAAGGAAGCAGTCTTCCACAACCAACCTTCATTTTAGATGCCAGTCAAAAACCCATTTTCTTTTCTAAATGGGTTATTATAAGTCAGAGGTTACCAAGACCCTTTGTAATGCATCCAGCCCACACTGGGTAGGTTCTTTGCCGGTTCTAGCAGCCTTGTTGTCTTCATGCTCTCCGCTGTTCCTCATTGCTGTACTCCATCACACTCTGCCACTCCCCGCTGCACTTCTCCATCCTCTGCACCGCACCACCACACTGCACTCCACTCTGCCACCCTTATAAGCCCAGCCTTGGCCCAGGTGAATCCCATCTACATATGCCCACACCTTACTCCAGGTGCCCGCCTTCAGGCATGCATTCGGGACCACAAGGATCTATCATTATGCCTCGTGGCGGGAGGGCAGAAAAGCCTGAATCTTTTTTACCTTACCCTACACCCTTCAAGTTCATATTATTTTTTTTTTTTTACCTAAGTAGCTCACAGAACTCAGGAAACCAGGTTCATTCCTAGATCACTGCTTTACTACAAAGGGGACAGCTCAGAAACAGATCAACGGAAGCAATCCTTAGAGCACGGTGTAGGGTCAGGAACAGACACAGTGCAGGTTTTCTGATCCCATGCAGACCGGGTAAAGGAGGAGTCAGAATCCTCAGTGATCTTGCAGTTTTTTATTGGGGTTCAGCGGGTACTTGGCAGCAAGGGTGCTGGGGCGCCAGGAGGCTGGCAATCCTCCCAGCCCCCAGCAAGTCTTCACTATCTGGGCCTTCTCCGGCCTTCTCTAGGCTTCTCTTCCGCTTCTCTTTCGGCTGCTACTGGCGTCCCCGTGACACCACCCTTAAAAAGCACAGTCTTAGCACAGGTGAACCCACTTCAGGTACCCGCCATCAGGCATGCATGCAGGATCACAGGTTTCCCTCATCTATCCTGATGGCGGGAGGGCAGAAAAGCCTGATTTTTTACCTTACCCTACACACGGTATGGGAAAAGGGAATGGCTCTTCTCTGTCCTTTCCAAGCACACGACTCTCCAGAAATTTCCATATGTTCACCAACTTAGATTTCCAAAGGTTCTGGATTTTTTTTTTTTTTTTTTTTGAGACTTCATTATGGAGGCATGACTCATTGAATCAGTGCCCGTTGGCAATTCAGCACAACCTGCAGACCCTCTCCTTTCCCAGAGAATCATGGGGAAGGACTGAAAGCCCCACAGGCTAGTAATGTTGGTTTCCCTGGCAACCATCAACTTTCCTCAGGTGTTTCCCCAAGAGTCACCTCATTAACATAACAAGAGACAGATTACTATCTCTCTCAACTTTTAGGAAATTCCAGAGTTTTGGGGAGTTACAGGCCAGGAGCTAAGGATGAAGACCAATATATATGAGAATTACATTTTGGTCACTAAATGACTGTAAAGCAACCAACCCATTCTGAGCAGGTTTATAAACGGTTCTAGCAGCCACATGCTCTTCGCCGTGGTTTGTAGTCGCTCCAACACTCCTCCGTACACTCCACTCCTCCACCCTTAACACCGCACTACCACCACACCGCACTCTGCTGCACCACCCTTCTATTATCAGTCTTTTAGCGCAGGTGTACCCACTTCAGGTGCCCGCCATCAGGCATGCACCCAGGATCACAGGGCTCTCTCATCTATCCTGATGGCGGAAGGGCAGAAAAGCCTGATACCTTTTACCTTACCCTACAATGACCAAATATAAATTTTTTATAAATCATAATATCACACACAGAATTAGATTTACCTTGGTACCCAGTTACCTAGGTACCCCATGGCCCAGTGAAGTTGACACAAAAAATTAATCATCACAAAATTCGTGTGGAAGTTTTGCAAAGCAATGTCATGGTGCAGGTGTGAAAAGTAGCAAAAAAAAAAAGAGAGAGAGAGAGAAGGGTAAAGGAGGCTAGCACCATAAACAAAACAATGAAAAACAAAAACCTGTGGCAACAGTCAGAATGGAAGAGCTCAGAGCCAGATGGGCATGTATAGGTCAAAGTCTAATTTTGCAAGAAGTTTCAGAAATTTGACATACCAATTAGAGTAAATAGTTAAAGGAGCAAGCCCAACTCTAAAATTTGAATGTCAATCTGAAACAAATTTATGGGAGAAAAAATTAAGAC
Organism: Talpa occidentalis; assembly: GCF_014898055.3. NCBI lineage: Eukaryota > Metazoa > Chordata > Mammalia > Eulipotyphla > Talpidae > Talpa > Talpa occidentalis. The sequence continues at coordinate 80,483,078 of NW_023603184.1, read as the reverse complement.
AGATGTCAACTTTTTCATTGTGGTGTCTTATAGACCTCACTCCTTCCTGAAATCATGAGAAGAGACTCAAGAGAAGGAATTAATTATGCTCTCTGGTTAGTCTTGTGTTAGATATTAAAGTCAATCAGCAAATATTCCTGGAGACAGACTTCAGTTTGGAACCCAGCTCAGCCACTTACTAAACTAGGCAATTTATAACAAATAGATTAATTTTTCTGACCCTTAGTTCTTATATATGATATAAATACACAGGTTAAGTGAAATCTTGACAAAGTGAACATTCACATTTGGTTGCACTACAGGTGACTAGCTGCTAGTCTTTCCAAGTTTCCTTGTTCTAAGATGAAAGTTGACTAGATAGGACTAGGTTTTCATTAAGTGATTACCTGGGGTCACTTGAGACACTTTCTGGTCAGTATATTATCATTCATTTACAATACATATCTCACTATTTTAAGTTTTGTATACTTTACCACATAACAGACCAACATAAAAATTATCACTTTTTATTATCTTTGCCATAACACAACTGTTTTCTGTGGGTAAATTTTCTTCATGTACTTTGGCATTTTGGTGGTAATTTTGTAGTCGCTGCCTGATAGGGTATATCTAGGGCATATCTAGGTTCTTTGGGACTGAGTCATACAATTTGAGAAGATTTTTTAAGAAAAACAATTATAAAATTTTTGACATAAAATTAGAGAATTTCTATTTAAAATGTAAAAAATATAATTACACATTTTTTTTAATAATAAATTTTATTTTTATATTCCCCATACAATTGCAGCCCCCCCATTCTGACCCCAATCCCTCCCCTCCCACCCCCGCCCCCCTAAAAGTGTCTCTGGTTCATAGTTTTTTGTTGATTTTGATTTTCACTTTCTTATAGTTATTCGTTTTCCTGGTCCCTTATTTAAGTTTTCTAGATTCCTGCTATGAGTGAGACCATCCGGTATTTTTCTTTTTCTTTTTGGCTTATTTCGCTGAGCATGATCCCTTCCAGTGCCATCCATGTTGCTGCAAATTGCATGTGTTTATCTTTTTTGAATGCTGAGTAATATTCCATGGTATATATGTACCACATTTTCTTGATCCAGTCATCTATTTTTGGGCATTTGGGTTGTTTCCAAAGCTTAGCTATTGTAAACAGTGCTGCTATAAACATAGGGGTGCAGGTGTTCTTTGGAATTGATGTTTCTGTGTCCTTTGGGTAAATACCTAGGAGTGGAATTGCTGGATCATATGGAAGCTCTATGTTTAGTAGGTCCAGAAATCTCCACACAGCTCTCCACAGTGGTTGGACCAGTTTGCACTCCCACCAACAGTGCAGAAGAGTTCCTTTTTCTCCACACCCTCGCCAACATTTGTTGTTGCTAGTTTTTTTTAATATGTGCCATTCTCACTGGTGTAAGATGGTATCTCATGGTAGTTTTGATTTGCATTTCCCTGATGACAAGTGATGTTGAACATTTTTTCATATGCCTGTTGGCCATTTGCATTTCCTCTTCAGAGAAGTTTCTTTTTAGCTCTTCTGCCCATTTTTTGATTGGATTATTTTCTTTGTTGTTGTTAAGTCTCATCAGCTCTTTGCAGATTTTTGTGATCAGTCCTTTATCATTAGTGTTGGGTGCAAAAATGTTCTCCCAGTTGGTGGGGTTTCTCTTTGTTTTTGTTATTGTCTCTTTTGCTGTGCAGAAGCTCTTTAATTTGATGTAGTCCCAGCTGTTTATCTTCGCCTTCACTATCACTGCTTTGGGTGATGTGTCTGTAAAGATGTCTTTGATGTGCAAATCACGTAGTGTTTCACCTATATTTCCTTCTATATATTTTATGGTTTCAGGTCTTATGTCTAGTTCTTTAATCCATTTTGAGTTGATTTTTGTGTATGGTGTGAGGTAGTGGTCAAGCTTCATTCTTTTGCATGTAGTTGAACAAACTTTCTTTGCTCCAATGCATAGTCTTTGCTCCTTTGTCAAAGATTAGTTGACCATAAATCTGTGGGTTTATTTCTGGATTTTCTATTCGATTCCATTGGTCTGTATGTCTGTTCTTGTTCCAATACCATGCAGTTTTGATGATTATGGCTTTGTAGTAGAGTTTGAAGTCTGGGAGTGTGATGCTAATTACACATTTTTCAATGAAAAACTTTAAATCAGGGCTTTGGAAGAAGCCCTTCAAGTGAATAGTACTGAACATTTAAATTTCATTAGCTTCACAGAACATTTATTTCTTGGAGTGGATGAGGACTAAAGAAGATTACACATGTCTGATATTAATAATGTATCTTTACTGATTTTTAGCAATGTTATTATTGTCAAAGTAATCAATAAGAGTGATCACCTGACATACACTGTCACATGATATTTGAGGACATGAAAACTTTGAGAGAGACTGTGTTGATGGAAGTTTCTCTTATAGCCTCTCTTTGTCCTGTTTTTTGAGAAATCTATCCTCTTAGCCTAGCACACAATAGAAAAAGATGTCATAAGGAGAAGTATCAAGTGAGGAAAAGGATCACAGTCCTACACCTGATTAGCAGACTCAAACTTGGAAATTCAAATATCAAAGCCAAATTATCTCCAGGAACTATAAAAACAAGAACTAGAAGATAGAACTATTTTGTAGGAATAGAATCACAAAACAAAGTAATCAGCAAAACACATAAATAAATAAGTTATAAATATAGAAACAAAATAAATATAGGCACTTAATTGTGTCCAAAAATTTTAGAAGAGGTTCATAAAGAAGAAACATTGTAAAATTCTAGACAGAAAGAATGACATGCAAAAGGGGATGTATGTGAACAGATTAGCCCCCAGTGAGACAGGAGTACCCTGGACTTAGGTGGAGTGACAGGGGATAAAATTGCTGATGTAGTTTCAGCTAGAGTGCCTGAAATATTAAATTATTTGGCCTGAGGGAAGTGGAAAGCTAATTAACCATTGCTTTCTATGAGTTTTATAATAACAATCCTGGGGATGTTGTGCCAGGGTGATTCCTAGAGAGGTAAAGGCTGCTATCAGAGTAAGGTTGCACAGACTGTGCACTGCACAACTCCATGGGGGCGCCAGTCACATACACTACAGTAAAAACAACTGTTTTACACCATTTGCAAGGGCTGGAACCCAGATGAAAGATCATGAAAACTGTACCAAGCATATTTTAAAAAGATGAGCAGATACCAGCACCAAGAAATATTTCTGAGAGGAAATTAGCAGGTAAAGGAGATCAGACCCTTCAGATCTTCAGATATTGTTGGTGCTTTAAGAAAATACAACTGAGGTTAGTACAAACTTAAAATACAAACAAATGAAATTTTAAAGCATCTCAGTAAAGAATCTTCTTAAGCCTTCATGTTAACAGCCATCATTAGTGCTAAATAAATGTTCAGAATTAAAAACACCACAAATGAAAAACTGGAAATTCAGGATGTTTCACAATGAATGCTCAGGATACTTATGAGCATTCCCCCACCCAGACACTTTGTGTTGGAAAAACAAAAACAGGACAAAATAAACAGAGGAACAAAAACATCATTTGTTTCCATTTACCAATAGTTCAGAAAAATGGTATTTGTCTTATTTTTCTCACCAGTTCCATTTACTATGGAAACACAGAATCCATGTTCATAGTACCTGTAGGGTTCAAATAAATCTACAAAAGTAATAAAATTCCAAAGCACAGGAGGAAAATATCAAGTGTCTGTAGACACCAGCCATACCCAAAACCATTCTGCCCATTCAGTTAAAAGACTAATCTTTACCTTCTCCCAATCTATTCTGAGCCATCACTTACCTGGACTAAACGTTAAATGTTAACAAAACCCCAGAGCCATAATATGTCACTGATTTGAGATTTTGTTGTGATATTTATATCAAAATGGAATAATCTTGTCTTCAGCTTTATCATCCAGACTCAAAATAAGACTGTTCTGTTTATCTATAATCACCAATAAGTTCATGGTTGATGATCTGTCATTTCTTCCTTATGAGATTCATTATGAACAACCAGAGAAGGAAGTCAAGTCAATTGCTTAAAAAAATTGGTCTCTACCTCCCTATCTTATAACCTTTATTCTATCATCGCAGGCTTCTCTGGTATTTAAAAGAATTAATATGGTTAGCTATTTATATTACATTCTCCCAGGAGCTTTTCAGAAATGCAGAATCTCAGGCTCCACCCCAAAACTACTGAATCAGAATCTCATTTTCACAAGATCCCAGATGACTTCTATACACAGCAGCTAGAGAGGCACTGTTCTAATGTGCTTCCAGGACATGAGGCTACCCAGGTACCAGGCTGATTAGCTTCTTAGCATAACTACCTTAAATACACAGACACAAAACTAACAAGCCATAGGGAACGAGTTTTTCAAACAAACAATTTGGCCAAGTTCAAATAGAAGGATAAAAGATGAGACAGGAAAAAAAGGCCACCAACAACACTGGAAAATGCAATCTCCAATTAAAAACACTGAAGTTTCCAAGATTTGAGGCTGATTCCAATAATTCAGCTCTTAAGACTGCCTGTGAAATGCAAAGAATCTGGTTCTTTTTCCTTATTTGTATGAGGAAACACTTTCCAAGGAGGGCAATATTCATCTCGTATCATATTTTAAGATGATTATAGCCAATCTCAGGTGATTAAAGTCATTTAGCCTTCGGCCTGGTACCTTCTCCTCCACCTGAGGCATGCTGAGCTCTGGCAAACAGGCTGCCTATTGTGCCTTATTGCTTAATTATTATATTAACATATTGAAGCTTCCTTTGAATTAGCTCTTCTCTGCGAGTGTGTTTATTCTATAGAAAAGCCCTTCAGTGATTTGCAATGAAGGTAATTTTTCTTGTCAGCTTACTTCAAAAATCCAATAAGTATAAATCCAATGCAATTTGAGTTTTGCCAACATTTTGCTTCCATTTCATTCTGTTTTGTTTCCTTCACATTTTTTCTTTCAAAACCCCAAGCGCAAAGCCTCATTTTCTGAATGCAAAGCAAGCTGCCACCTTTCCCAGAATACACAGTGCTGTTTTGCTACTCTGGCTCCTGTGATGCTGGGCACCTTTGCCCTTGGTGGGCAGAATGCAGCCTGCCTAGTAAGACAACGTCAGAACACACCGTGAACTTTGGCCTACTTGGCAGAGATTTGCATTTCTACTAATTGAAAACTGAACTGACAGACATTCATATCCTTAAGAATAAAGTAAGTGAATAAAACCTTTCTTGGATCATTGCATGTATAAAATCACCATCCCTAAATTCAGTCATCTTTGTACATCTTCTCCCTAAATCTAACCTGTGGGGTGCTGGCAAAAAAAAAAAAAAATCTCAGCTTAAAAAAAAAGAGAAAGAGAGAAAATGGAATATTCTGTGGCATTCCAAGTCAACATTTACTTTTTTTCTGGTGAGAGCCCTACAAGTATTAAGTTCTGTTTCTAATTATTTTAGCCACACCCCTACAGTGTGTTCTCTTCTTTAAAATTTTAGCATATGGTAAGGACTAAAGTTAAAGAATAAATATTGATTTTATTTGAGCTACATGCATGCCCTCACGATTTTTTTGTTGTTTAAGATTCAGGGGAAGAACTGCTCCCCCCACAGGCTGTAAGTTTAACCAGAGAAGAAATCAAATTTTATTCATCTGTGCGACCCCCCTCCCACTAGCACTTGAACTAGAGACTGCAGCCTACTTCTCCCCCAGAAAGGATGCTGAATTGTAAACTGACTCTCAACTCTGCAACAATATGCTCAAATTTCCTCTTAGCTGTATTTCACATGAAAACAAGATAAAAGAAAAATATCAAACATCTCTACTACACTACCAAATTCAGGGTATTGAATAGATGACCTGTATAAGTTTACTCTATAAACTTACACCTGGCCACCCTTAAAAAAATCTTCCTGATTTTTTTTTCCTAACATCTTAAAATATTTCCAGAAACTGCTCTCTGTAAAATGTCTTCAAAACGAACTATAATTTTTTTAGTGATTTATTTGTAGTTTTTTTTTTTTAAGATTTTACTTATTTATGCATACAGAATTGGGGTACAGGCCAGAGGTCAGGGGTGGTGGAGGATTCACCAGAGACAGAGTGAGGAACAGAAAAGGCAGACTGACCGAAATACACTGCTGATGGGGAGCAGTGAGTGAGACAGGAGAGGTTTGCTGTGACATGTGGGAAGCTCCCTGGCAGGGGATAGAACTCATGCTGCAGTGGCTGCTAATAGCGTCTTAGTGCTGCAACTTAACCCCTTGCACCACCAGGGAGGCCTCCTATTTGTAGTTTTTTCCCCCAATACTTAGCATCTTTATTTTCTCAGTATTAAAAACCTAACTCAGTACCTCGCCTGTGAGTCAGCATTTAACATGCACAGTGTCATTTTTATAACTAAGGGCTATTGTCAAGTTAGACAAAATGACTATGGTAATGCAAGCTCTCGGGAGAGAAAGGAAAAGACAAATAAGCAGGGGCTATAGAACCACAATGTAACCTCATTTTAATCACAAGTGTTCACCGCTCAATGTGCATAGCTGATAGGTTGGTGAGCATACTCAAAATAGGTCACTTCTGACCAAGTTCAAATCAAGCGGTGGCAGCTAGAGATATGGTAGTGCAGTGCGGTGGTTACAAAGTCTGCCTGGAACTCAGGCAAGCCTGTGGCCCCAGGGTTATCTCCTGTAGCATTTAAGAACAAAACACACAGGGAGATTAAGAACAGAACCCTCAGGGAGGATTATTCTAGGAAAGAGGTAGCAAGCAACAGGAACTTCAGCAATAGGAGGCATCATAAACCTTGACCTTGAATCTTCAGGTTTCAAGTCTTAGCTGACTTTATTCTAATGCCAATGAAATTGAAAAATAATTGAGTGCCTACTTTGTTTTAGCCATTAAGTTCTCTGAGATCCTCACAGTCTGGCTGGGGAGGTGTGTGAACTTTTAGAAAATGACTACTGCGAAGTAAAGCAAGACTCGACAGAGACTATGTGGATAAAGTGCCAAACACATGAAGATAGAGCAAATCTGACTTCAAATGAAGGTTCCATTGAAGCAAAGGAGGGGTTTTTCAAGCAGACAAAGGGGAAAAAGATTCAAACTGGAGAACGAAAAGCAGAGCCTGAGATAGTTTAGCAAGTTCCAGAAATTGTAAAATATCCACTATATTCAGAGCAAAGAAAGGAGACAAGGCCAAAAATGTAGCAGTGGAGTTGAAAGATCTTGCAGGAAATACAAAGGAAGTTTGATTCATTTTAAGGTGATAACAACTGTCATGTAAAAAAGTTAATAAGCCCTTATCTATGTTTTAAGGTGTTTTTAATCCCAAGTCCCAATCATAATGCCAAGTCACATATCCTTAATATTGAGTCCCCTTTGTTTGCATTGCTAATACTGACACCAGATGAGGGCTTCACCATCCCTGGACATTTGCACAATCTTCTAACACATCATCTCACCTTCCATCTTTCTTCCTCAAATCTAGTGTTTGCACACAGGCCAGGTGCATTTCAAAAAGCAATGACTCCCTAACCCTTACATTACAGATTTTTCCATAGTCACAACAGCTTTACAAATGTTTATCCAAATAAACACACACACATGAGTGTAACACACACACACACAAGCACACACACACACAGAGGGCTCCAGTCTTGTGAGCCCATAAACTGGATGCACGTTCACTCCACCTGCAAAAACCCTACCCATTCTTCATGGCTTAGCTACCCCCACCTAAGGATGGATTTCTATATCCACCCACCTACATGTAATCCCATCCTCCATATTCAGAACTTTGTCCTTCACTTACCTTACTTACTACACTTGAATTAGAGTCACTGGTGACTAACTTGAAGGAGGGACTATTTCTCCCTGGTTATCATGTTTTCTTTGACAAATAATAGCAATTTATTAAATTCTATTATAAATTCTGATCAGGCATTGTATTAGATACCCATTCATGTATACCCAATTACTTCAAAATTCAGAGGCTTAACACCACAAACATTTATTATCTCACCTTCTGGATATCTGAGTCATGAAAGCAACTTAACTGCTAATTCTAACTAAGGTTCTCCCATGAGGCTCTCTGGCAGGGCCGGAGTCATCCACAGGCAGGGTGAGGGCCAGAGCATGTGCTCCAAAATTCCCTTACATGGCTGCTGTTAGAGACCTGAGTTTCTCAACAGCTGTTGGCTGGAGGCCTGGGTTACTTGCCATGTGGGCCTCTCCATAGGGCTGATTATGACATAAAAAAATTACTTTCCCCACAGTTAGTGACCAATGGAGCAAAGAGAACAGTTTCCATTACCCATGATTAACCAAGGTCTGAAAGTATTACATACAATTCGATTTTTTAAAAAAGATTTATTTATTTGTGCATATAAGAACTAGGGTACAGTCCAGAGGTGCAGGGGGTGAGAGGGTTCACCAGAGACAGAGTGGGGAGCAGAACAGGCAGATCCACTGAAATACACTGTGAGGGGAGTAGCGGGTGAGCCAGGAAAGGTCTGCTGCACCATGTAGGTCACCTCCCTGGCCGGGGATCAAACTCGTGCTGCAGTGGCTGCGGAGAGCTTCATATGTTGTGTCTTAACCCCTTGCACCACCAGGGAAGCCCCCTTTTTTTAAATTTTTAGCTAGGTTCTTCATTCACAAATGGTTTGATCTTAGGATTGTACTTTACGTCTCTTTGACTCAGTTTCCCCAACTGGGGAAAAAATGTATTTATGCTCATAAGATTGTTAAGAGAATGGTGCCCAATACAAAACTTGTGTTCCACATTAGCTGTAATTATTATTTGTGAATATATAGCTGCTGAAACCAGTTTATTGTTTGTGAACATATAATCTTCCAATACCAAGTATTACTTAGTTTAAGGCAGAAAATATGCATAAAATTAATCTTTTATCATTCTAAAACAAAGAATAATATACTCAGAATATCTAGTGTATTGGGACTCCCTGGTGGCGCAAGGGGTTAAGCACCGCAGTATGGGGTGGTCCAGGGCTTCTGCAGCAAGAGTTTGAACCCCGGCTGGCCAGGGAGCAACCCACGTGGAACAGCAGACCTCTCCTGACTCTCCTGCTGCTCCCCTCAACAGTGTACTTCGGACAATCTGCCTGTTCTGTTCCCCACTCTGTCTCTGGGGAATCCTCTCACCCTGCTCCATCTCTGGCGTGTACCCCAGCTCTTGTATGCATGGATGGATAAATCTTTAGGAAAAAAAAAGATTATCTCATGTATTTCCTACATAGCAGAGGATTTTTCTTTGAAAATAGACAACCCATTAGCTGGAACATCTTTTTCTTCCTTCAGTTTTACATCAAAGTTTTGTGGGGGGTTTTGCTGTATTTCAGTCATAACTTTGATGATCATTATCATGAAAAAAGACCAGGAGAGTGGCATTAACTAAATCTGTGAATTTTGCAAGTGTTCATTTAAAGTTCTTGTTACTGGAAAGATGAGAAAAATATGGTCTTGTTTCCAAGGAACTGAAAGCTTCAGTCCCTTACCTGTGAGTATGGAGATATGTTATTTGCACACCCTGCGCCATAAACCTGATTAGTGTCGTCCTCAGGGGGAATAAGTGTAGTTTAGTTGCTGGCATTAAAAGTAAAGCAGTCTTTTCATTTAAGGCAGACCGAGATAAATTCAGATTAAGTATATAGTATATAACGAAAAATGGTTGTAGCATTTATTATTTAAAAAAAAACATGACTATGACTTTCTTATCCTTTTATCATACAACACACACACATACACACGCACACAGAGACAAGATTTTCAATTGGGGACTCAGTGAATCACTGTTATACATCTTCCTTTCACAATATAATATTGATCCACTCTCACTCTAGTTTATTTTCTTGCTCAGGGGAAACTAAGAACTTCTTTATCAATTTGGTCAAAGTTTTCATGACTACTTTTACTCTGACTTTTAATATAACATAATATATTCTAACACATCAGTCCGTAGTATCTTGTCCATCTCTGTTCTAAACATCACTCTTCCTCATTCTATGATTCAATTTAGAGACTCTTTCCAAAAATCAATCCAAATAAATAACATGTTAGCTTTCAGGCAAACAAATGAATTTGCATTATTTTATATTCATCATAAATATTTACTTAATTGCTAAGATACCTTGTTCAGAAGTACAAAACAACATTACAAATTAATTAGCACTGATTTTTTAGATGTTCTAAAGAATGTAAAAGCCAAAAGTAAAAACAAACTACAGAGCACAATGACAGCAAAGTCACAAATATGTCATAGTATAATTTGTGAGACACATTTTGACTCACCAAGTTTTTGTGTCATTAAGTGTGGCCCTATTTATTTTCAAATTCAAAGTCAGAGAAACTCTTCCCATTTTTCTTTTATTTTATGTGACCCAAACAAACCCCATATCATTGTGTAAGTAATCAAATAAGGTATATTTCTGTCACTTCAGAGTAAAAGTCTTGTAATAATACTAAAAAATGTAATAAGGAATTTCAAAGATGGGGAGGGTTGAAGGTGAAATAAATGTGCTCTCAGTATATAAATGTTACAGAATTCTGTATTTAATCTCTGAATGTTTTAAGTCCACTTGATATTATCTAAAAGCAAAGGTAATGTATTTTTACTTAGCTAATTGTAACTCTATAAAAAGACCTTTTTCTTAATTTATTACTTCCAAATAATTAATAATTTATAGTGTTTCTAAGCAGAAGTAACATAGCCTCAAAGGAAATAGTAAAAGTTCATAATTTCTGAGCATAAACCTAACAGCAATGTGTCCATATTTTATTAAATTATGGCCATATTTCCTGACAAAAAGGAGTTTAAATGCAACTCCTATAGAATACTGATATAAATATCAAATTAGTTCCCAGAACTGAATGCTTAAGCCCATTTTAAATTTTTAAATGCTTCATTATATAAGTACTTAGATTTTTTCAAATGATCTTAATTATATATAAAATCATTGTATATTTCTTGAGATTTTTTTTATTAGACATTAAAGTGTCTGCTAATTCTTTACCGCAATCTTTGCTAAAGCAAGTTGTTTTTCTTCATGGTGAACTAACAACAGCCTGAAGGAATTAGTGTTGAGAAGAAAAAGTCAAGAAAAACAAAAATATTTTGTTTGACCAAGTAAAAATCACCAAAAATGGTTTGGTTTAAATGATGCACTAATTCATAAACTAGGTCTGATTCTGCCGGATTTAAACAGCTGGGATGTTTTCTGAATAACTGGGGAATCAGCTTAAATCCCTCTTAAATCATACATCATATCTTCAACGTGTCCTTTTTTTTTTTTTTGGCAATATTAGTGAATGTTTTATGAAAGGACTATAGTGAAACAGAATGCTATTTATATAAAAAATTTAAATGTGGATTTTTGTATAACATATATACACACAATAGAAGTCAGTAGATGTGCAACTTTCCAATAAAACTAAGAAGTAAACTGTAATCTCTGTTCTGAATTGTGGACAATACACGTATGCATACCCTTGTCATGGTCTGTGCTTACCACATTTCAACACATTTCAACTCCCTGGAACAGGAGCAGATTTCTCAACTGCAGCTTCATGGTAGTTTGCCTAAATGACCATTGGTTAGTTATCACGCTGATTATTTTCTGAGTCATCTTTCCTAGGCATACTTGGAGTGAGAAAATCATGTATCTGACTAACTCATATAATTACCACATTCCCAGAGTTTTCTAAGTGGTCACTGTGCATTGCTCTCAGAAATATCAAAAGTAATTCTCAGTGTCCCTATCTCGTGACCTCTAATTCTATTTTCTGTCTTGCTGTGTCTTTGGGTATGTGGTTTCTGTTCTTTCAATGGTCTATATGGAGCTGCTCCATAAAGCCTGCATCATTATGCTCTGAGTTTTCTTAATTCAAGGTTGTTATTGCTCATTCAGTTGACTGCAGTACAAAGTAGCTTACCATAACAGGAAAAAAACTTAAATTGTGTGTGTGTTGCATGTGTGTATGAAAGAGTGAAAGAAACTAGATATGTGTAATGCTAAAAATTCAGATAATTGGTAGTTTAGACCTTCACTGTCATAAAAATGTAAATAGTTATTAGAAAAATATTATACAGCAATGTTAACTAGTTTTTCAACTTTATTAGACTATAACCGAAATAACTGACAGAAATATTAAGTAATGACTAATAAGGAAGTAATAATCTTCCTGAAAGCAAAAGTAACTAGTGTATCTGTGCTATCATGTTGGCTCTAAGAAGGAATTATAGACTATTTTTTCCTAAAAATGACAAATTGAAAGATATAAAAATATATAGTAGAAAACTACATATATATATATATATATATATATATTGCTTTATACTATACAAGGTACATTCAGGAGATTTCCCCCCTTTTCTAAAAAAATGTCCAGTACTTAAAAGGAGGCAAAAACTTAGGATGCTAGCAGCAGAGTCAAAGGCACTCCATATTTCATAATATTTCTTTTCTATTTTAAACCTTTGCCTAGTTCCTTGGTCAACATGTGATTTCTTGTTCAATGACAAAACACCCCCAAACTCACCCCACTAACTGACCAAAATTGTATGGGGGAATATAAAAATAAAATTTATTATTTAAAAAAAAAAAAAAAACTGCACATGAGTCTTTCTGTTAGAAATCCCCCCTTTCATCTCTCCTGGACTGCCAATAACAATCCTATAGTATCTGTTCCAAATGGTGCCCTCTGCCTTCATTCTTTGTCCCCTTCAACTCACTCCATTCTCCTATTGTGTCTCCATTTCTTCCTTTATTGAGAAAATAAGGTCATATGATATGTATGTCAAACTAAATTTCCTCCATCCCCAAATTATCACTGTGCCAATTTTCTCCCTGACATCCATTTTTAGTTGCAAAGAAAGTACATAAAATATTTCTCAAAATTCAGTTCTCTGCATTGTATTTTTTATACCATCTGATCCCACTTGTGTTCATTCAATCAATCATTCATTGAATCAGTTGCTTACTTGGTCAGTCAACAAATATTGTATACACATGTACTATAGTAGTTTGAAGCTGGGCATATTATAATATCTGTTCTGTCATTTATTAGCTGCAAAGGTAATTTCCTTAATCTCTCTGGCATTCAGTTTTTCTGCTATAAAATGAGTAAACCTTCATGTACTAGTATGAAGATGAAATAAGAAATGCAGATTAAGCATCAGCTCTTTGCTGAGTACATAATAACCTTTATGGCACACAAAATGATAGTTTCTGGGAGTGCCGAGGGATATTCTTGAGGCCCATACTTCCAGCTATAAAACTTTCAACTGTATAATACAAACAAATATATACACATTGTTAGTCCTTAGTATCCCCGTTAGTTTCTTGGAAATTGCAATTTGAAGAGAAATAACATAACAAAATCAAGTCCTCAGATAACATTGTTTGCTCAACATATATTCTGCATATCTAAGTATGCAAAATAACATGGAATAGAAATAAATGGTTAACCTATTGTAACTGAAGAGTAATATTTATTCCTATTTTCAGAATTTATTACTGCACACCTGGCAAATCCAAAGTAACCCATTTTAAATTATAATTAATAAGAGAGCTAAGTTGAGAAGTCAAGTAAAAATAGATTTACGAAAATTTATATTTACTACCCACTTAGACATAAAAAGATTGTATTCATTACTACTAAAATATAAAATATGTGGAAAAAACCTTAACATGAAAAATATAAAACCTATATAAAGCAAATAATCAAGGCCAACAAAAATTATGTTTGGGGTAAATTAAAAGAAAGGCCCCTTTCCTCCATTTTATAATAGTCATTATATCACAAATTCAGAACAAAATCTCAATGGAATTTTATATGAGAGAATGTATTTCAAAATGTATCTAACAATAAAATAAATTTTGAAAATGCACCTGAAAGTTTAGATAGTTGAGAATGGAATTGAAAATTTGAAAAATTCAGGCATATGATGGGATACATTTGCTACTAGGTATCAAGAAGTATTATAAGTGTACAATAATTAAAATAGCATAGATTTTTCTCCCACATCATCAGACAAGAAAATGGAATAAAACAGATAGCACAGAAGAAAATCATAATTCATTTGTAAAAGTATAGGATTCAAGAAATTTGACCTAATCTCCCAATGGAAAAACATATTATTTGAAAATTAATTTACTATTTGAGTTTTTTATTTTTTTTTTTTTTTTTTTTTTTTTATAGAGGCATGTTTTATTTATTTATTTGTTTGTTTTGTTCGTTTGTTTCGTTTATACATGCACTGGGTACAGTCAGAAGCACGGGAGGGTGAGAGAATTCACCAGAGCCAGAGCCGGGAGCAGAGCAGGCAGAAGGACCGAAGTACACTGCTGAGGGGAGCAGCGGGCGGCAGGAGAGGTCTGCGCGCCATGTGGGACCCTCCTCTGGTGGCCGGGGAGCAGCCGGGGATCGAACCGGCGCCGCAGAGGCTGCGGGCAGCTTCGCAACCCAGCGCTCAACCGCTGCGCCACCGGGGAGGCCCGTACTATTTGAGTTTTTTTAAACTTAATTATATATCTATCCCATAACTAAAAGTGAGCACAAAATATTTTTTTTAATTTTCACATCAAATATTTCATATCAGATGGCACAATTGTAAGTCAAACAATAGGCTGTGAAAATATTTATATATATCAATACTAGTATGTCCATACCTTATATCAATCAATCAATAAATTATAAATGAATAATAACTGAATGCTAATTACAGGAACCATTACGTTCCAACAAGAATGCAGAAGCTAGTGAGAATGCAAAAAATAAGAGTCTTACCTGTTATAAAATAAAAGGAACTGTAAGATATGCTTTCTGCCTGTCAAAATTAGGAACAAATAAAATTAATACTCTTTTCCATGTTTATTATTATCTAGCCAAACTAACATACTGTTGTTTGGAGGATATATTGTCACATATACCTTCAATCCATTCAACAACTACTTTTTGTGCATTTACTATTTGAGAATTACTTTGAGTAGTTGGAAAATCAGTATCAAACATTTTTAAATGTTTACATTTTTCATTCTAGGGATTACTTCTAACAAGTCTATCCCAAAGAAATCAGCAAATGAGCAAAAAGTATACATGTGAAATATATATATATATATTGTAGTTGCAATAGCAAAAAATTTAGACTCAAAGCTCAACAATTAAAATATTTTCAAAAAATGTCAATATCTCCTCATAGTTGATTATATATTCTTTAGAAAAAATAAAAATTTTAAAGAATACTAAGAGTTTCAAGGATAATTAACAACTGAAATTGCTTATATGAAAATCACGATTTTGTATTTTTTTAAAGATTTGTTTATTTTTTTAATTTATGCATACAAAAATTGGAGTCTAGGCCAGAGGTGCATGGGGTGAGAGGATTCACCAGAGACAGAGGCGGGAGCAGAACAAGTGGATCTACTGATATAGGGGAGCAGTGGGCGAGACAGGAGGGATCTGCTGTGCCATGTGGGTTAACTTCCTGGCCAGCGATCGAACTCATGTCCCAGTGGCTGGTGATAGCTTGATAGTGCTGAGACCTTAACTTCTGGGCCACCAGGGAAGACCAAAAATCACAATTTTGTGATACACTTACAACGAGACTAAGAGGTTATCACAAGATGAAAAATTATAAATCATTTTCATTTTCTTTTTTAAACTTTTTTGTATTGTGTATAATGAGCACATAATGTTTTAACATCAAAAGAAATACTACCTTTTTCAAATTCAATGACATAATAAGGAAAGAAATTATTATTTTCACTTAAAAGAATGAGAAAACTTTAAAGGCACCTTTTAGACTTTGCACTAACATTATTTTTTCTCTTATACATTTTTAATCTTTCCTGCATCCTCAAGAGAGCTTGGGTTGCTCCTATTTAAAAATTATTTTCTCTTGTTCCCTTGAGCTAAGCTGTATTTTCCTCACCTGCCAAATTTCTTGAAAACAGTCAACATTTCTTTTCTCACTTTTTTGCCATCCACACATCCTTGGCAAAATGCTTCCCACTCTAAGAATTTCATTAAGGCAGCTCTATCTGGGATCACTGATAGTGCCAGCCAAATTCAATTTCCTTCATCCTTGTGATACTCCTTGTTCTGTCTACATTGTTTGATTTGGGTCTTCTTTTGATAGTTTTCTTATCAATACGTCATTGGTTCTTCTTTCACCTCCACTCTAAATAGATGCTTTTCCCATGTTTCATCCTGAACCTTATAGTCTTTTCTCTAAAAAAATAAAATGTTATCCATGCTCATATTCAGTTATTTCCTCTATGCATATAATTGACAATCAGTGTCTGATTCTACCTTGAACCATATTACCTCCTTTTTTTTTCAGCTGCATGCTAGATGTTACCAATTGAAAGTTCTTCACACATCTCAAACTCAACACATCTACAATCAAAATATTCTCTCTGCCCTTAAAATTTATTTCACCACATGACTTCCCTATTTCTATTTATTTTCCAATTGTTTTATGCATACCAAGCTCAGAATCTTAGAATGCAATTTTGTCTTGCTCCTGCTCATCTAGTTAGCTGTCAAAGACCTATCAATCTTTTAAAAAAAAAAATACCTTTTCATTTCATTTTTCGTTCTTTCCAAATACGACATAATGACACTTACCTTGGTGTAACCTTGACTGCTTCCACTAGTCACTAGTCTATCTTCTTCCACTTCCTGAAATGCAAAACGTGGCCAGATTGTCTTCCACCAGAATCACTTGGCTCTATTCACTGGTGCCTCACATGGTTCCCAACTGTCTCTCAGGTAAAGACTCTTTACCTTGGTATAGAATATATTCTTCACTACAGCTCTAGTCTTCTTTTTTGTTTTACAACCACTGTCAGTGTTCCCATGTCCTAAGATGGACCATTTTCTGTGTATGAGTTGCCTTTTCTAAAACTGCTAATACCTTTCCTAAAGGTCCAGCATAAATGTCACCATAGCAATTCAATTCTTCCTGATTATCCCCCACTAGTTCCTTGTTTTAATCACTATTACAATTACAGACTTCTATTTGTTATTTGTGGAATTGCCTTTCTCCCAAGCTAGATCTGAAGGTCCTTGAGGATAAAGATTGTATCAAATCACCTTAAAAAAACATCATGACACCTGGCACAGTAGCATGCTTATAGCAAATGTTCAAATAATGAGGAATAAATCAATAAATTTACAGGCAGCAAACTAACACTTTTGGGTCATGATTGCATTCACATATTTCTATTTGCAATATGGTTTGTGGGTCTCCTCTGTAAAATTAAGTCCTTAGGAAAAGAAATCACGCCTACCTTTTAATAACAGATATCCATTAACAAAGTCTTGGAAAACAAAGCAATTTCACCAGGTGTTAGGCCTTTTACCCCTTGCTTATTTTTTAGGAGGTGTATAAAATGAAAATAAAAGTGCTGGTCTTTCTTTATGAGTTGCCAGTAATTAACCCACAATTATATCTTGCTTATTAAGGTAAGCAGAATGGTTAGAGCTGTTTCTTGAATTCAATTAAATCTTTGCAGGAAAACATAGGTGGATGCATAAACTCTTTAAAAATAGGCACAATTAAGTATCCCAGAGGTATATGAATCAGGTATCTCTTTTATTTTGCAGATTTTTTGAAGGAAAAAAGGCATCAAATGACCAGTCATTTCCCTGAGTGCCTCTCTTATTTTAATAGCTATTACTCTCATTCTATGCTCATCTCCCCTGAGATACTGTTTTGGATTCTTTTCCTGAATAAGCCTCTCAAAAATTAAAGATAAATACAAGTCTCAGAATACCAACAACATTTCTCTCTGAGACAGTTCTTACACATTAAACTGAAGCTGGTGACATGAGAGTCCAGTCTTGCACTGAAGGTGAAGCCTTGCCTGGGTAAATCTATTACACAAGACTGTTCCCTCAGCCCTGAGCCAAAAGAAACAAGAGTAAAAGCACAATAATATGGTAATATCATTGCAAGATCCCAAACGTATCTGTAAAACCTCAGCTGGAAGTTGACTTAACCTCTCTGGTATTGTCATGTGACCCCTGAGGTGGTACCTTCCCTTCTATAAGTGAGCAGAGCGATTACCATTACCGTGGAAGGCAGATTCCCCAGTGACTCGGAAGAGTCTTGAGAAGGGATAAAGTTTCATAGCTTATTGCAATCCTTCCAGCGCTGAAATCTCCTGGAGCTGAAACTCATTCAGAAATGATGAGGCATTTGAAGTTGCCTGAAATAAGGACTCTCTACTAAAGTGACCGGCAAGTCCATATCTCACCTGAGATGATTAAAAAAAAATAATCATGTGCAAAAAAATAATAATAATCCATTCCTACAATGGAGCGGTGCCTGTAGTTATTAAGCTGATGTTAAATCAGGCTTCTTGAACTCCTTAGAGTTCTAATAGCCCATCTGCACTGGCAGTTTTAAAGGCTGCACTGATCTTTTAATTTCTCCCATCTGATTCCTGTGATAACTCCTGTGCTCTGGATAATTAGGGAACTGAGCAAACAAATTGCCACCCTTCAATATCAGGATAAATACATTACAACAGGTTCACCAGACCTTCCCAAAGCCAGTACTCCATAGCAATCTAACCTCCGTGTCTCTGTCTGGACAGTTTCCCGTATTGCTGAATTGAGGTGGGGGAGGCATTCAACATGTGAGGACTTAACTGAGGTTAACCCAGAATTTGGCTGTCATCCTACAAGAAGCAGAGCAGGAATGACAGGCCCCTTTTACATTCACAAAATACTTGTTGCCATGTCTGAACAGATTTTCAAATGTAATGGTGAACACTGGCTCATGAGACGACTCCTTCCCACTGGCTTCCCCGGTAACACAGCGTGAAAATTCAAAATGGGCATCATTTGATCAGACTCGTGATAATAGCATTTTGTGTAGCACACTTCCAGCTACATGGTATACGGAGTGAGGGAGGCTCTTAGCATAGGCTGTCAGGCCGGATGTTGGGGGCAAAAGAAGTTGTAGCTACAACTACAAAGTTTCCTTTTCCCAGAAAAGGAAAATAGACAACGGATGTACACAAAAATGGAAAATGAGAAAATGAAACATCTCATAGACAATTTAGCAAAGAATTTAACCTCTGTCAAGGTGGAGCGGGCTGGCAGAAAGCTAAGGGATCTAACCACCCTCTAACAAAGTATCTGATTACTTATGTGGAGACAAGCCCAGCTCCAAAGAAAAGGGTTTTTATATCAGCCCACTGGAGATAAGAAAAAAGTCAGCAACAGGAAGTGGTGCTTAAGGCCAGTCATAAGCCCACATAGGAAGCGGCTCTTCCACTGCCTTCTCCTGGCGACCCTTGGTGGGCATTGCTATTGTAGAAACAAGCAACAAACTGCCTCCCAGAAAAGAAGCATTTTAAAAGAAACTGGGTGATCTGACAATTTTTTTTAAGTATAAATGCAAAGGCCAAAATAAATGGGTCAAAGAGGCACATTCAACTTTTTCAGAACTGTGAAATGAAGAGCAGGGGGAGAGCATGCAGGAAAGAGAAAGGGAGGAAGAGCTATAGAGAAAGAAGAGAGCCTACTAAAGAAGCGAGCCCCCCTGTACAGACAGGCTGACGCCAGATGGCTTCTTCTAATAAATATTCAACCTTAACTCTGTTCCCATGTAACTTTGTTGTAAAGCTGCCAGCACACCCACACAGATCTGGGCCAGCAAAATGATTACAGTAGTACAAACAAAATAGTGCAATAGAGGAAACAGACAGACAGGGTCCTGTCCACAGTCAGGCAGGGCTGGAAGATGAGAGCTGACGGACCTTTAGATTTAATGCTTTGGAACGCCTAATAATAAGTGGCACTGGAGGGGAGGAGTCCTCAAAAGAGGGGAAAAAAGAGACATTTAACTCTTATCTTTTCTATGCTTCAGGTTTCAGCACTCAAACACACACAACTTTTTCTTCAGAAATTACATATGAAGTTATTACATCGCAAACACAGTTTTCCAACAGAACCTCTACGTTTCACTACATTTAGAAGAAGAATAGCCTCCCCGGAGACCCGTTTTAAAGTTGCAACCATGTATGTACTGTGGGTAACCTCACCAGTTGGATAAAAAGAGGTAATTCACCATATTTTTTTCTTTCTAAAACACAAGTGCTAATTCCCCATCACTATTGTCTTCTCCCACCACCCACAGGAATTAATTGGCATTTAAATTCCATTTAAATATATAGACACCTCTTGTTTCTGGGTGGGGGTGGGGCACTCGGTATGCATGTCAATGTTTCTTGGGGAGGTAATTTGAAAACAATGATGTCAGAATAATATGCCACTTTAACAAAGTAATATATGGAGCCTTTTTAACCAAAAAATGCCAAAACTCTCTTAAGGAAGATGATGATATGGTGAAATAATATTTTAGAAATGTATTCTTTGGAGTGCATTAAAATGTGCTGTTAGAAACAACCATTAGAGAACTATATACAGATTTTGCAGTCTTAGTCTTCTAATGATATGTGTGAACTCTTTGTGGTTAGGAATGGACAGAACCAAAATACAACTTTGAGCAAATCATCTAAAATACTCAGTAAAAAATGAGTTGGTAACTATATTTTACTTTCTATTTCTCAATCTGATACCTAAAACTGTCCAGAAAATAAGGTCCCTAAAGGAATTCATCATAAACCAAGGTTTCTCTTACCTTAGCATGAAGAATCTATTTCATGAGGTTATCTGTAAACACTGATAACACTGTGGGAATGGAGATGTAAGAGAAACCAACAAAACAAAAAAATTAAACACTTACGAAGAGCTAGATAAGTGTTGTTAAGTGCATACTGTTGTTTTGACAGTTTGAGAATCTGCACAGATTTTACATTTTATTACACTGACATCAAAAGCTGTATTGATGGGAAAGGACCACATTTTTAACAAAGAAAGACAGATAAAAATTAGCATTTATCTTCTGGTGATATTGAGCTTTCTAAGGGTAAGTCATAGTATTTTCCTTTTCCTGCAAAGAACTGTCTCAGAGAACTGAAAATTCATTGGCAGGTTAAGACTTCCCAATTAAGAACATGATGGAGACAAATCCTTGTAAAGATGTATATAAATTGCACACATGAAATACAAATAATGCAAACATATCTGTATACAAAATATGCAGTTGTGCATTCAAAAGAGGTAATGGCATGCAATAATGGGAAATTATTTGAACATCTGTTTGTACATTAATCTGCATATTTTTGCACATGCAATCATCCATTTGCATCAGCATATTTTGCATGTCTCATGCACACGATAGACACCTGTTATTAAAAACCAGGTCCATAATATGCGGCTGATTCCCTTAAATATAACTCCATTTTCACAAGGTTTAGCATTGAATGGAAAGGGTAGTACTTTTTTAGGAAAGTGGACAATATACACAGGATGATATCTGTGGGAAGTACATACACTTCTTCCCCTGTGCCTGAACAGTAGATCTTGGGGTTCAAAGAGATAGCCAAGCTGGTAGGTGATGACAGCCAAACCACATGGTAGAGATGAATCATGACAATCCGGCTCTTTCCTTCTGGTAGAAATATGATGAGCTTATGAAGGATAAGTTAAGAAACCATGCTCATCAACTGTGCCAAGCATCATGTTTACCTAGCACATAGTACATGATCAATAAATATTTGCTGATTCCTTGGTTAATGTAATACAAAATTTCACTGAAATACCACATTCAGTTAATGGTTACAGGGATTAAATGATATATCAGATTATTTTTGACTGCTTTTTCAGGCCTATCTCATTTAATCCATAGAGAAAAAGTGAGCAAATATTGAAAGCCCAAACTAAAATATCTGTGTCTTGTTACTAACTAAGAATATGATTTGGACTAATTTCTTTAGTACTTGATTTTCTAAAATGGGAAACTATGTTGAAAAGGCAAATATGCAGTACATATGGTGCTACAATCCCCTTCTTTATCTATGGCAGACATAAAAAGTCTACCCCAGCACGTTCCTTGCAGAGACTGAATATAGCCATAAATTCTCTCTTAACACAACATTCCAGACAACCCCTACCAACTGATCAAATTTGGCACACAAGATGGATCTATTTGCTATCCTTGAACTATATTATCTCTAAGGCCCCTTCCATAAACAGATTCAAGTACTCTTACAGAACACTAAAATCCTATGTGTTTAAGAAGCCATTACAATTATCTGGTTGGTTTCGAAGTACAATATATCAAATATGCTTTAAAACTGTCTGTCTGGTCCTCCCTGCTGCCACAGGGGTTAAGGCTCAGCGCTATCACCACGACAGCCTGAGTGCCATCTCCGGCCAGGGAGCTGACCCACACATGGTGCAGCAGACCTCTCCTGTCTCCCCTGCTGCTCTCCTTAGCAGTGTATTTCAGTAGATCCATCTGTTCTGCTCCCCACTCTTGCCTCTAGTGAATTTTCCCTACCTCAGTTCTTATATGCGTAAATAAATTTAAAAAATCTTAAAAAAATAAAAACTAGCTGGCCATTGGTTAAGACTTGAGAAATGTTTGTTACATGTAGAAGTCCACTGTAATAGAATTTAAAGTGGATTTAACCCATGAAATATGCTAAACCAAAATAATGTTCAATATGTTTCCTTCTTTTACATTATCCATAAAAAGTATTTTCTACCAAGCAGTTAAGCAAAGCAGATCAGAAAAGCAGCATGAAGCAGTATTTTGCACAGCATAACCCTTTGCTGTGGAAGAAAGACAGCAGCGTGGTCCCAGCTTCTGCCAGACAGAGCGTTGGTGGTGTGATGGAAAGCACAGAAACAGGGAGGCATGTTAAAGGGACATATTCCGACTACCAAGTAATATGAAAAGATGGGAACAAATGCAGTGCTCAGAGAGCATGGGTTTTCGAGAAAAATGGCTGGGGATTCCTTCAGTGTGATAAGCATCGCGAACAACTGAAATGAATCCATCAGACATATATACTGAGAGTTTGCAAATGTGTCCAGTGCTGGGCTATGTTCTTAGAAAAATGTTATAAAAGACTATAACTCATTGTCTGGTTTTGGAGAAATTACATTCTACGTGAAAGAAGCAAAACTTATAGAAAGCATTACAAAATTGCTCACAAGACAAGGATACTCTTTTTTTTTTTTTTTCCAGCTACCTTTATATCAGCATGGACAACATTTCAATCAATTAAATCATGGTAAGTTCCAGCAAAGAATGCCCAAAGAACTCTTCATGATGTAGCAAAATATGTCATGTTGTGATTTTGTCCTGTGGATCATTTTCCTAGCTATCGTGCCATGCCTCCTCATTTCATAACGATAGTGGTAACATGTTCCTTGTGTCTGCACAAAGCACTTGCCTCTTGCTTCTAGAACTCTTATTTATATTTCCCCTAAGAAAATAACTTCTCCCACTTTCAATCTTTGAGGATCTGGTGGGACTCACTTTCACAGCCTAGTTCCATGTATAAGAATGACAGTGAGCCCTAATATTTGCTTAGACTAGGTGAAGAGAGAAACTCAATATATGACTGGACTACCTGATGGCCACAGGGAGAAGTGGACTAACAATTTAGTACAAAAAAAGGAAAATAGAGCAGAGAGATGGAAACAGACTTAACCCTTGAGGCATAACAGAAATACCCGGATATAGCAATGTTCACTCAAAGCTATATTCCTGGACCTTTCCGTTATTCCAGTCAAAACATTCTTCCCTCCTACCTACCACCCACCCAGCTTAAACTGGGTTAAAATGAAATTTTACCACAAGCAACCTGGAAACTCAGTCCACCTCACTGGCATTTATTGAAGCATTCAGTTGGTGCCCATTAATATATACAATTTGTGCAGAAGGAACTGAAGGAAGGAACTTATACAATGAAGATGAACAAAAATACAAAAAAATAAATGACCAGCTTTGAAGGACGAAACACCATATTACTCTAAAATATTTTCTATAGCTACGTTCTTACCCTTTTGGGTCCAATTTCTCTTCACATTGCCCAAGACTCTCCCAAATATTCCTATCTGGGAAATATTAGGAAATAAATGACTATCATAATTGCCCATCTGTGTAATCTTCCCTTGAATTAGGATTCTTTCAAGTTGTTAGTAGAGAACCTTTACGAAAACAGAGTATCTGATTACTGGAAAGAATTATCAAAATTCCAAGAAATTCACTTTTAGGTTGATTTATGGAACTATTCATGTTAATTCTTGCTTTAAAGTCTCCTTTCTCCCTACATATTTCTTCTGAGTCCAGTCAACTCTCACTGAGTCCCTCAAAGGGAGATGCTTACGTAACACCAAATTCACCTCAGAATTCAGGTGATTGCCAAGAGACAACAGGATGCTGACAAGGGACTGAGGTGTTTTTGCCTGACTCCAGGAAACAACTGATGTAATGGAATTACCTAGCTGATGAAAATCATAAAGAAACAGCCAAGATGAGTAGGGGTTAAGTCTCTCACACATAATAAGAGAATAACTCTGTATTAGCTGCCTAACTGAACCACCAAGTCCCTAGTTCACTGCCTCGACTAAGAAGTCACCCTGCAGTTTTAATGAAAGTAAGCTGTGGGAATATCTCCATCACAGCCGCCCTACTACTGATAGCACTTTTAAACTAAGCATTTGTTCTCCTTAGCTTACTTCCTGTTTAGAAATCACTTCTATTTTGAGCAGTATGTTTACTTTTTCACCTTTTTGTAAGAGGAATTGCATTTTATTAGCTAGAATTCAAATACAGCTAAATGAGGAAAACTCAATAAAGGGACTGAAAAATTTTTTCATCCAATAAATTTACTGTGAAATGCCAAGTTTGTGGCTGTGCCTGCAGTCATTTTAGTTATAGGACACATAGTAGGAAACAGTTTTGGGGTTTCAGCCATTAGTTTATAAATTGAATAAGATGGATGTGTTCATTCATATGAAGTAATGTAATTTTTCTTGGGAAAGCTTAATATTATACAAATCCATTAGCATATTTACAAATTAATCTTCCCTTAGGAAAAAAAGATTGAAGATTTACAGAAGGAAGGGCTTTATTACTTTTAAAACTGCATTTTGAAAGAAAATAAAAGAAAAAGAAGGAAAATTATATTGAACTATAAATGCCTTTTTATGACTAGCAGTTTTGTAACACCAAAATGTATGAAAGGAAAGGAGAATAGAGCAGAACATAGAAAGGGTTTTCAAGGAGCTCACAGAAATTGCAACTCCTATATCACAAATTGCAAACTCCCATAAAATTAAACCTGTTTATTTGAAGGCAAACTAAATGGTATTAAATTCATGAGACACTTAAGGCTATTACTGTGAATTTCTCCTGGATAATTTTTTTTTTTTGTCTAAATTCTCTAGCTGCTTGTTCTAGTTTCGAAAGGTGAGATTTTAAACCTTCACAACAGCAATGACCACAACACAAACCTGTGTTCATTTAATTTCTTCCTCAAACTCAGTGACTTGTTAATGTTGAACAAGTAACTGACAACATAACATAATTAATTCCTAACAATCCATTGTCATAAAGTAGACTTCCCTACAGAGAGAGACACTTGGAATGTGGGATAAAGAAAGTCTCAATTTACACACAAATTCCAGACAATATCATAAAAAGAAAACTGAATCGATTTTCTCCCAGATACTCTCCTTTTGCTCATCCCTGGCTTTACTTTATGAATGATCTTTTTTTAAGAACAAGTTAAATGGACTTTCTACACAAAGAATGCAGCATTATATTATAGCAATCTAATAAACAAGATGCAAACATTAGTGATTTATTAACAAAAGTTTGTAACATTTCTAACTACTGAAAAAAACCGTGAAGTATCAAGTATATTAAAATATTTTTCCAAAGGAAAAATATATTGCAACATATTTTGAATATCATCACACACAATTCTTCAGATTGAAAGTCACATAGTAATCATTAATAATAATAAAATCAAATGACTACTCTTCATGGATCACTCCCTGTATTCTAGGACTATACTAAATGTTTTCAGAGTTTTATGTTCTTTTTAATATTCATAGTTATCCTCTCTGGTAAGTATTATCATCATTTGCATTTTACAGATGAGAAAATTTAAGTTTAGAGATAATAAATATCAGATACCCAACTACACATGCACTCCTTTGTTTGTTGCAGTACTTTTTAGAATAGCCATATCATACAAACAGCCTAAGTGCCCAGGGACAGAACAGTGAATTAAGAAGACGTGGTATATGTACACAATGGAATATTACTTGGCTATAAAAAAGATGAACTCTTGCCATTTGCAACTACATGAACGGAACTGGAGGATAATGCTCAGTGAAATAAGTCAGAAGGAGAAAGACAAACACTGGATGATTTCACTCATACATAGAATAGAAAGAAACAAAAGAAGGTACTGCTGAGATTTAACCATAACAACCCTAGAAATATAACTGCAGAATTGAGGCTACAAGAAGGGGAAAGGAGAACAGGGAAAGGGTCCAATGGTCTTTGGTAAAGGACAGTGGATACTCAGTGGTAGGTGTGGTGTGGTGACGTACATCTTAGGAGGTATGCACTTATTCCCTAAATTATACAGTGTTGAAGTCGTTACCTCAAATTAAAAAAAAGATATCTAGGGCCTCCCCAGTGGCGCAGCGGTTGAGCGCTGGGTTGAGAAGCTGCCCACAGCCTCTGCAGTGCAGGTTCGATCCCCGGCTGCTCCCCAGCCACCGGAGGAGGGTCCCACATGGCGCGCAGACCTCTCCTGCTGCCCACTGCTCCCCTCAGCAGTGTACTTCGGTCCTTCTGCCTGCTCTGCTCCCCGCTCTGGCTCTGGTGAATTCTCTCACCTTCCCACGCTTCTGACTGTACCTAGTGCTTGTATAAATAAATAAATAAACAAACAAACAAACAAATAAATATTTAAAAATAAGATATCTAATGGGCCTCCCTAGTGGCACAAGGGGTTAAGATGCAGCCTGTGAAGCTATCCTTAGCCGCTGCAACTCAAGTTTGATTCCCCCTGATGGCCAGGGAGCAATCCACATAGAGCAGCAGACCTCTCCTGACTCTCCCACTGCTCCCCTCAGCAGCGTACTTCAGTCGATCTGCCTGTTCTGTTTCCCACTCTGTCTCTGGTGAATTCTCTCACCCCCTCACACCTCTGGCCTGTACCCAAGCTCTTGTATGCATAAATAAATAAATCTTAAAAAAAAAGATAGGTAACAAGTAACTGATGGAGTCCAGAATCCATTTTCTCTGATTCCTGCATCTTAACTATCCCTTGAAATTCAAGTAATTAAACATCTTCCCCAAAGTTCAGTAGTAAGACCTACTAATATCAATGAGAATAATTTCAGAGATAAAGACCTCACTACTATATTTTAACCATGCCAGATATTGGGAAGTTTCTATAATATTGCTTCTGTTTCTTTAACATATGACCACTCGTTCTATGTTGTTATTTTTTTCAACTCTCATTTTTTTATTTTCTTTTCTGGAACATTACATTTTCCTTGTGCAACCACAGCTCCAAAAGCATATCTCATTTTTAGATTAAACATCCTCACTTATAATAGCAGTCCCTGAAAGGATATATTGTCACGTTCTCTCACTACCTGTTCCCCTGCCTCTATACCTACTGTTCTTCCATATTCCTCTTTTAGAAGGGCACAAACCTTCAAAGATTTGGTTACTAACAAAAGTAAGTCTTCTGAATTTTACCTCTAATCTCTTTCTCCTCAAAGATCTAATATGCGTAAAATTTTGGTAATTAAATTTTGGGATTAGCTAGAGGATGTATCACTTGCAAAATAGTATACAAAGAGTGTTCCTGAAAGGACACACAAGTTTGTTTCACTTTTCAAGTTACTTACCAGAACAATTATTTAGTATTAATGTTGGATAGGAAATAAGTCTATAGGGCAATACTTCAGAACAAAGCCTTGGACAACATGAAATGGTTACAGTTGTGTAAGCAAACAAGTTTCTCTTGTGCCTCAGTTCTTCCTGCATAATCCTTTAGTGAAATCAATCAGCAGCCAAAAAAAGTGACGCTTCCGTTTAGAGTTGTTGAGACAAGTTTTATCACAATGATAGACTGGAACCCCTTCTGATCCTCTGTATGTGGAAAAGAACTGAATTCAAATTTCAGTGAAAGTACCAGAAGATCAGTTCGAAAGGACCACCAGAGAGCCCCTTTGTCCATAAAGAAATACGAAGCACCTATAATGTAGCCAAAACCCCATGTGACATAAGCATATAGTGCAATGTATGTTTGTATAGCATTTCTGCCTTCAATATATCACTTCATATTAATAGGTGCAGTAAAAACGGGACAGCTGTTGGTTGTCTTTATTCGAGAGAAATTGAGAACTGTAAATGCTAAATGGCTTTTACGTTTCACCCAGTAAATGGCAGTGGAGCTGAGAAAAACAAGATCAGCCTTCCAGATTAGTGCACTCCTCAAACTTCCTCTCGTGACATGTGCTGCAGTCCATCACACTTAACCTACACTTTCCACACCTCCATGAGGAGATAGCCACAGATATACCTATTTGCTTTGGCAAGAACTCAAAGAAATAAGCTTGCAAAGCTGGTCCTTTCTTTATGCATTAGCTTTTTTTTCTCCTTTCCACACATGCATTACAAGAACATCAGGTACATCCATTTATTGCCACCCCCTCATCCCACTGTTCCTCCTAAAGTGACATATTAATTATGGCTCATTTGAAATTTTCTCTTACAAATGTAGGCTCAGACTTCAACACCTAAATGAATTATATATACACCGTGTAAACCTGTTTGTTCCAGGTTTCTTAAAAGGAGAAAATGAATGCAGTGTATTAATCATCAAACTGATGTACCTGATTGAAATATAAATTATTTAAATGAGTTACACTGTGGGTTTTTTTAAAATATGCTACTTTCTAGAAAACTTCTTCAACACACAAGGTGAAAAGAATGAAAAAAAAAATATTACAGTAGCAAGATGACACAGAGAAAAAATTTAAGCTATGTGTAAGCTACACAATCTTAGTCAATCCAAACTATTTGGTCTTATTATCAATGGATTCTGCAGTTATCAATCAAATTTACCAGATGGCATTGTAAATTCACTTTTAAGAAGCTCTAAAAATCCAAATTGCCTACTACAAACCTAAATGCATTTTTTACCTGTCACACACAAAGAGTGGAAACACCCCTTGATGTAGATATATTTGGTGAAGAATCTTAACTTCCAAATATATGAAATAGGGATAAGTGAAATAGCCATAATATGTTTATCCAGTCTATAGTCCCTGATTTAATGTCTTCAAGAGTAAATTCCTCATTTTTCCCATGTTATTTAAAATCACAATACAGACACACCAAGCATATGACTATCAATTACAGGGATGAAATTCCTATTAAGATCGAATATAGGGAGAAAGACATAAAACTCAAGAGGGGAAAAACCACCTTGCATAGAATGTAAGTAGTCTGAGTGGTGACTGAAACTACCACATAGAGTGTGCATGAATCACTGGGGGAAAAAAAGTAAGGAAACCCAGTGAGCACAATTTATTATACTCAGCGGGTACAGGAAGACACTCAGTGATGAGAGTTGTATTAGTCAGGGGAGGCTAATTGCTTAAGAAAGAAAGAAAATAAAAACATTGAAAATTTGGAATGGAACAAACTTAAGAGATTGTTTGTTATTTAAATAATAGTACTGAGTGGAAAAACAATGTTGATGGGACCTTCCTTATATAGTCACTGGAAGGTCTAGGCTAATAAAGGCTCTGACATATTTAGTATATGGTTTCCAAAGTCACCAAGGGCTTTGACTCCCTTTCAGGCAACCGGTAGGAGACAAAAGAATGGAGAAGTGCTCACAGTGATTTTAGCGGGCAGGTGTGGGTGGAAGGTACCTCTCTTCTGCTCACATTCTATTGGTTAGGCTTTGTCACATGACCATATTAATAGGGGAGGGTGGAAAATGTAGATATGTGATCAGAAGAAAAGACTAGTTTTGTTTTTTGTTTTTTTTTTTGGTTTTTTTTTTGAACAACTAGTAGTTTCTGCCAGACTGTTCCCCTGGTCACTATAATAATATTCACTCTTCTTCCACACATAGAACACAGCTAATAATATCCTGAAAGGAGACAATCCATTTAATGACTCCAATGCACAGGTCATGTGTCACTGAGCTATTGTATTGTTCTCTGATCAAATCTGATGTGATCTCTTATAGTCCTGTGAACTGTGAGCTAAGGCAGGATCTTCTTCTCCCCCATTTATAATTATATTAATAGCAGAACAGAAATAAGATAACTCTAATAAAGACTCCAACTGAGAGATGAAAATGGTAGACACAGTACTCACACGTCGATAGCAATGATGAAACCCTGCTGAGCAGGTAGAGCACTGCAATAATTCATGAGAGTCAGGTTGAATAACATTCTTGATTCATCTCTCTTGGAGAAGCCATTGTTCTTGATGACCCTGGTTTTACCCTCTGGGATAGTTTTCCTACCTGGTCTATCTGAACTGGGCATTGAAAAAAAAAATGTACTCACAGAAATAAACCATCATTTTCCATTTCCTGCTAATTTAAGTATGGAGAACTGTTATTTTATAATCACAGAATTTTGTAAAAGTGGGATTTGTGTTTTACTGGCAATAAATTCCTTCAAAGTCTTAGTTTCTGATCAATTTATTTTGGCCAGTCCTAAGAGTCAATGATAATCACCTGGATTCTTCCTCAAATTCAATTTTCAGTTCACTAACTTATTTTGTTTTCTAGCTTTCATGTCTTTTACTCAAACTGATGGCTACTCCATTGGGTTTCCAAAACAGATTTTGATGAAAAGATAACCCACTTAATTATTTTAAGATATAATGTACATTCCAAAACCCACCATTAAATGTGTGTAATCCAACAGTTTTTAATATATTTACAGATAAATGTGACCTCAACTACAATTTCAGAACATTTTTACACCTTAACAAAGAAACTGAATTCTCTATAGCTACCACATACCTACTGTTTACCTCAACTCTAAGAAAATTACTTTCTGTCTGTACAGATTTGCCTATACTGGACATAAAAATGTACTCATATAATATGTGGTCTTTTAGCATGTTTTCAAAGCTCATCCATGTAGAAAAATATTTCAGTACTTCATTCCTTTTTATGGTTGAATAACATTCCATTCCATGGATATGCCACATTTGTTTTTCCATTCATCAATTGAATATTTGAACTGATTCAACTTTTTGACCATTACAAATAATGCTACTATAGACATTCATGTACATATTTTTCTGTAGAGATATGTTTTCATTTTTATTAGAGTGGAATTTTTAGGTCATAATATATTTTTTATGTTTAACCATTTGAGGAACTACCAGACTACTCTTACTAGGGAATGCCAATAAGATTTACAAGTGAATTTTCATCTGGAAGATAATATATTCTAAGTACTCAAAGAACTAAAATTGTCAACACACATAATTATTTATCCAGCAAACCTAACTTCCAAAAATAAACACAAAATAAAGCTTTTTCCACATACACAAAATCTGAGAGTAGACCTGACCTGAATTACAAGGAATATTAGAGGAATTTTTTTCAAACAGAAAGCACAAGACCCCAGGCAGCAATTTGAATACAAACAAAATAAAGCAATAAAGAATACTAGTAAAGTAATTATGTAATCTTAATATACAACACAAGTGATTGTTCTATTCTTTTAACTGATTTTAAAACATAATTGTACATAACAATATGTATATAATGTGCTATTGGCCCTAAAAGATATGGAAATGTAATATATTCATCAATAATAGCACAAGGAGATGGCTGGGTGCCAAGAGGTATTAGACTACAAAAATGACTTCACATGGTAACTTTAATTCAGAAGAAATGATTTGTCTTTTTGCTTTCTTGAAAATCAATTTTGAGGAAGTCCAATTTATTATTTTTTGTCAGCATTCATGCTTTTGGGTTCACACCTAAAAATCCATTGCCATGTAAATCTTACTTGGGTTCCTTTTTAAGTGATGATTCATTCTTGTCTCATGACTTTCAAGACTTTTTTAACTTTACCTTTCACCATTTTTACTATGTGTCTATGTGTAAATCGCTGTGCTTACCTTCATTGGAGTTCATTGAGTTTCCTAGATTTGTAAGTCGATGTTGTCAATCAAACTGGGAAGTTTTCAGCTATTATTTCTACAAATATTTTTTTCTGCTATTCTCTCCTCTCTCTCTGGTCCTCCCAGTGGTGTACTAACGGTGGTATGCTAATGGTGTCCGATATTACCCTGAGGAACTGTTTATTTTTATTATTACTTTCTTTGTTCATTGGATTGTATAATAACAACTAATCTACAAGTCTGTGAGTTCTATTTTGTGTATGCAATTCTGCTGTTGATCCCCTTTAGAAATTCTTTTACTTATTATATTTTCAACACCACAATTTCCATTTGGCTCTTTCTTAATAATATCTATTTCTTTACTGATATTCTGTATTTGATCCATCATTGTCATCACAAAATCTTTTTGTTAAATTTATGGTTTCCATAATTTTTTGAGCATATTTTAAATGGATATTTTGAAATCTTTGTTAAATCCAATATCAGATTCTTCTCACAGATAATTTCTTACTGTTTTTTTCTGGTTTATGGGTGATAGCATTTTGATTCATTACATGGCTCACAACTTTTTATGGAAACTGGACATTTCAGTCCATTTGAGTACCTGGTTTTCCTCCTCCAGGTGCTGTTATTATTTGCTCACTTATTAATGAGTGGTTCGATTATTTTAGTAAAACATACCTCTGCATAGAGTGAAACTCTATTGTTGTTGTTCCTTAAGGGGTGCAATATTGGCTACATTACTGAGATGCCCTAGGATGGCAGTTGTTTTGGCAGGTTTTTTGTTTGTTTGTTTGTTTGTTTGTACTATCTTTCCCCTGATTATACTGTTAATCTCTATTAATTGCTAGCTAAATGTTATATATTTTTCAATGATGTTCTGGGGCATAATTTGCTTCATAGTCTAACCTAATTAAGTTTAAGATCTTTTAAAGGTATAGTTTTTAAATCAGTGTTCCAGTTTTTTTTGTAACAGGAAGATACTTCTCAATTACCTCTTACGCAAAGTATCTAGTTTATGATTTAGTCTACACCTCCAATAAGTTTATCAATCTCTCTTCACCATAATTTCTACTCTCTGCACTTTGAATCTCTACACTTTGCTGGAAATAAAGGCAATTAATATAGGGAGATATGTGGAATGATTTTCCAAGTCGGCTTCTCCTCCTACCTTCCAGAAAAATCTCTAAGTCGTGAGGTAGAGAGGATAAAAGGATGCTTCTCTCTGAACTCACCTCTACTTTAATAACTTAGCGTGGGGGGAGAAAGGAAAGCATTGGCAAGGGGAGCAGCAGTCTCAGCTATCCTCAGGTTTTCATTATCAGTGTGAAACTTCACAAATTGTGAGACAGGCAAGAAAATACTCTAAAATTTCTAAGTGAACCCATGGGAGCTCATTTTAAATCACCATGGCTAATAAATATAGTGAGCACACATTTTACTGAAAGCTGCCCATAAACTTAGAAGAGGAACTGGCAGAGATATCGAGGAAGGGAAGAGAGGCGAAAAATAGGCAAATTAATTCATGCAACAGGACCTTGGAAAAGCTGAAAACTACAAGCACCAAATACCTTTGAAGATGGTTAAGCAATCAGGGTGCCTGTGCTCTCACTGATGCCATACCCAAGGTGGAGACTCCATAACATAAGTTAGAGTTGGACAGAAGAAGGAGACTCATTCAATCATACCTACCCAGAACTTAACTTCAAAAACGGGTTTCTAGGGCAACATGAGGAAGCACATCAGGGAACACAGCTCTCCAACTGGGAGTTGGAGGGAAAAGTTGTCCTGTGTTATTGGTTGTAGTAGTCTAAGGTAGGGTTTCTGTATCCCTGAGCTGAGAGTCAAAAGGAAGGAGTAAGTCTTAGTTCAAATTCTATATACTTTCACAGTTCTTACAATTTTAGCAGATTTTTCTTAAATATTTCTTTATTTGCTGTATGTTCATGGGATCTTAAAAGATTTTTTTCTCTTTAATTTTAACCAGTTTTAGTAGAGACAAGGTCTAAGAAGCTCCCCACACTTAAAATACCAAAATTAGAATTCCCAAACCCCTTAATTTTATCTTTGCTACAATGGTGAGTCAGTTTAACGAAGAAGCATTGTTGTAACTTGGACAAAGTCTTTTTTTAAGCTTTTTTTGCCTGTTCCTGGGAGTACAGAAGTTAGCCTATACATGGCTAGGAGGTCATTTATACTTGTAAATCATCTAATTCATTCCCGAGCTCTTCTTATCCTTATACTACCATGCTAAGTACAGCAAAGAGCAACATACACATACTGTTTTCTTCTAACAACTTTTTTCCAGAGTAGCTAGCTTAGCATATCTGCCTCCCTGGTAGTTGCAGGCAATAGGTTTACCAAATGCTTAACCACTGCATAACATATAGCTCTACTATCTTTCCATTCCCTCATACTTCTTTGTTGATTTCTGTGACCCAACCACTATAAGTCAATGCCCCATATTTTAAGTTTTTGACATGGCAGCAACATACTTCAAGATACTAATTTCTGTTTTAATTATGTAAGGCAAAACCAGCAAAATAAATAAATCGAATTGAAATTTAATTTCCTTTCATATAATAGTTCTGGGCTGGAGATCAGCTCAGTTGGTCAATACCTCCACTCAAACTAACATAGAAATCAAAGACTAAAGAAACTTCTTTATGAAGGGTATGCAAGATATCTTTCAGGAAACACACAAACTAACACATATTTTTGTCTTGATTAAAAAATAGGAAGCTTATAAATCCCCCCATCATAGACTTAAAGAGTTTGTGAACATATATAGGCACACATTATTAATGGAGTTTTTCTAAGAGGGAATTTGTAAACATGTTAAAAGTAATATTAACAGAATATGCTAACATCAAAAGGGAATTTTATTTCATGAAGTCTTTGCATTTCACATATTTGTGGGTGAAAGATATTGGTTTCCCCAATCTCATAGTCTTTCATAGGGTAAAATTTCTACTCCACTACCTAGATGGAAAAATTAATGATGGGAGGAGAATTTTAAGCTTCTTGTCTCTGCACCTTACTCCATCCCATGATATTATGGTATGAAATATTGATATTTACCATCACCCTCTCACCAATTCATGTTTGAGGTCCTATCCCCCAGTACCTATCAATGTGACTTTATATGCAGATAAGCTCTTTAAAGAGGCAATTAAGGTAAAATGAGGTCATATGCATGAGGTAAGTGAAGGAGGAAGGTAGGCATGGTCCAATATGACTGGTCTCCTTAGAAAAAGAGGGTAAGGGCCACCTGGTAGTGCAAGGGGTTAAGACACAACCTATGAAGCTACCCACAGCCTCTGCAGCACGGGCCAGGGAGCAACCCACATGGCACAGCAGACCTCTCTTGCCTGGGCCGCTGCTCCCCTCAGCAGTATATTTCAGTCAATCTGCCTGTTCTGTTCCCCACTCTGTCTCTGGTGAATCCTCTTACCCGCCCCCCCCCCACACACACACACACCTCTGGCCTGCTCCCCAGCTCTTGTATGCATAAATAAATAAATCTTAAAAAAAAAGAAAAGAAAAGAAAACGAGGGTATTTGGACATTGACAACAAAGATACCCTGGGGCAACCAGAGGAGGAAAAGGCAGCTATATGCAAGCCCAGAAAAGAGCCTCAAGAAAAACCAAACTTGTCAACTTCTTGATCTCCAGCTTCTAGCCTCTAAAACTGAGAAAATAAATTTCTATTGCTTAAGCCACCCAAATCTGTGGCATTTAGTTAGGACAGCCCTAGCAAATTAATACACATTGTATCATCAGTATATTTAGGAGAAGTCACAGTGCATGTTTGGAAATTTCCAATAGATAGTAGCCAAAGAACAAGGTATTTATTTATCCATCCAGAAGATTACAATTAAATAAATACTACAAACTGGGAGCTGTGTGAGATGCTGCTAGTTCCTCAGTAAAACAATCAGATGCAGTTCCTAAGTGGCAACTGGAGGGAAAAAAATAAAGGAACACATTGCATAGTAGAGAGCTGAGGGCAAAATGGAGACGAATGCAAGCAGTCGGTCTAAAGATTTTTTGATCTATTGACCAGATTCTTTTGATACTAGGGTGTTGAGGGGTCACCTACCCTGGATGGTAGTTTATTCTGAACAGATGGAACAGGGCTTGGATATAAGCCACAGAGACCATTACAAGCTAAGGGTTTATCCAGTTTTCTAACGAGGAGTAGTGTATAGCTATCACCTCAACCATGCTGGTAAACTGAAGTATACAAATATATAAAGTTAAGTCTATGCATAGTACAAAGCTAATATGATTCAATAATTTCATACAGTTTAATTCACAATATGGATACTAAAGTAGTAATGAGGAAAGCTTAAGCTTTGGAACCAGATTCAATGTCAAATGAAACATACATAGCAGACACTAGTGAGATGCCAACTACTGCTAGGTGCTGAGAAGAGCGGAGTAAGGGAAAGAGAAAAAACAGACATGGTCCCTGTCACTGTTGAACTTGGCAAGTTATTCAATCTCTGAATCCATCTTCCTGTATGACAAATCAGGAACATGATAGCTATTTGTGGATAGTTTTCATAAAGAATAAATGAAAAAGAAAAGGCATTTAAAAGCACTTAGCACAGTGCCTGGCATAACTTCGTGTTGAATACCATTTCTTTCTCTCTTTTCTCCAATTCTACTCTGTAAAATGTACTCAGTTAAAAGAATCCTTTGGGTATTTTTCAAATGCGTCACCAAATAGTGTAATCTTCATAACCAAATTCAAATGCTTAGAGAAAGATGACTAATGAGGATGTATCTTGTTTGATTTAAGCAGTCCTTGCATTATGATTAATGAAACTTCCAGAATTTTAAGTGTATTCCTCTAAATGGTATACATACATGTATTATTTTTCTCTTTTTTGCCAGGTTGCTCATCTTTATCACTGAAGTTATGAACTCAGAACATAGATGAAAATCATTTGTTGGGAGAGAATAGAAAGAGTATGTCATGAAGAATAAGCTTCTGGTATTGGTATAAATCTATTCCATTCTCTTAAAGCATTAATATGATCTTAAATGTTTACTTGGAGACTATACTAAAACATATATTCAATAATACATAATTATCTCTCCCTTCTCTAGTGAAAGATGAAAACAATAGAAAATCAAGGGAAAATCAATCTGTGTAACCTTCAAAATGGTACTGAAAATAGTAGGGAACATATAGTTCAGATAGCATATCTGTATGTGTGTATTATCTGTATTTTACTGAGCCAGATTCTCCTTTTATCCAAACAATTACTAGTTTGGTTAAGAATTCTAGAAAGAACTGTTTCTTCCTTTTCACAATGTCAGGGCATAGCTTCAAATACTCAGAGACTCTCAGAGCCATAATCTCAAAAAATTATGGTTTGGTGCACTATACCCCCAAATTACTCTCAAATCCTATACTCTTATCTATATCTAAGAAGTCTATATCTATGAATTGCAGCCACTTGAATCAATGTGTCTCTTTCTCTTATCTCTATTACTCCTTCCCTCCAGCCAGACTATATCTCATGAATTAGAAAAATTTATTTATGATAAAATGTTACCTTTCTTAATGGGCTACCTTTTTTATTCTAATCCCAAAGCCCCTCCCTCCCCAAACAACTTGCCTAAGTCTCCTCCTTTTACTTGAAACAAAGTTGGACTATAATTAAATTTAACCCTTAGTGTCCAGCATTTTGATCAGCAGTTTATTTTATTTATGGTCTGAGCCTAAACTTTTAATTATTACATTCAAATATAAAACCAGACAACATCAGGTATAATTTCTCTATACTTTTCACATTTGTGCATGAATTTATATTCCCTTCATCAAACTGTAAATGTCTATGATAAAAAGTCTAAAATTAAATGCTAAAAAACTTTTGTCTTTAACTCACTTGGTGTTATGTAAAATATCCATAGCTGTTATATATAATGAAACCACCCTCTGTTTAGAGACCTCTGCAAAATCTACATGCAGCAGAATTCATTTAAGACAGAACGTTCACACAATTTGAACAGCCTTGGCAATATAGTAAGCAGAAAACAATCTTCTGGGTAATACCAAAGTTTACTTAAACAGATTGATAACGTGCTCACCAAAAAGTAGCAGGCACAGTTTTCACAGTTTGTTCTCTTCTGAATGACTTACCCACCAAGCAAGATAGCACAATTATTGAACTTCATTGCAAATTCCCTGATGCCCTAAAGAACTCTGAGAGGAAAATCATCCAATAATAGCAATGGTATATCTCTTATATCACATGATTTTGGTGGCTATGTAAAAATATGTACACTTCATTAAAACCACGAAGTAAAGGGGGTATGTGTAAAGACAATAAGGTCCCCCCAAAAGAGAAAAACACATGATTATTTTCTCTTGCCTTAATTTTTTTCCTTTTCCCTACAGTTGTCTTTACAAATTCTTCACCTGATGCTCATGGTAAGCCTGGTTAATAGAAATGCCTAATCAGGAATAACTGATCTCACAAAACCCAACACAACTTCTACAACAACATCCATAAGTTTTCACTTTTCCTTTTTTGTTCCAAAACATCCTCAGCAGTCATTCAAGTCATGAAAGTGTTAATGGAAATAGTCATAAATCAGTATTTTAAAATCCCCTGGCAGCGTGAACTGCTATATTTAAAAGGAGAGGGGTAGAATTAAGACCACACTCCATAGGAACTCAAAGTTGTTAAGGGCAGCTTCTCATGATCTGATAACTCTGAAATATGATGGTCTTCCTTTCTTTCCTTTAATTTTGACTCTCCAAATATAAATCTTATACAGGTAGAAACACGCACCTATAAAATATCAGAAATTACAAACAGAAAGGAAAACACTTTTTTTTTTTAAGATTTTTTTTTTAAGATTTATTTATTTATTTATACAAGCACTGGGTACAGTCAGAAGCGGCGGAGGGTGAGAGAATTCACCAGAGAGGAGAGCAGAAGAGGCAGACTGACGAAGAAGTACACTGCTGAGGGGAGCAGCAGGCATGGCAGGAGAGGTCTGCGTGCCAAGTGGGACCCTCGCTGGCAGCCGGGGATCAAACTGGTGCTGCAGAGGCTGCGGGCAGCTTCGCAGCCCAGCGCTCAACCGCTGCGCCACCAGGGGAGGCCCAAAAGGAAAACACTCTCAAAGTTGAAAATCCTAAAATAACAATCATTTAAAATTTAAAGGACACTTAAGTGTAGGACTATATTTGAAATGACTTATTTGTTTTCTCCATATAAAATTTGCGTCTTCACTAAAATTGAAAACAACAACAAGCAGAGTATAGCAAATCCACTTGTAACTTGCTGCATCAGGTAAAACTGATCTGTGTACTTCTTTGATGAATGTGAGGTGTTTAAGGACGCCTTCTTCAAAGATCTAATGTTTGTAGTACCAAGCTTGAAATAAATTAATTTGAGATAAAATATGCTTGCATCTCCATGCAAATAAGTTTGGAAATATTTTTTAAGTAAATTTGTCCAAATGAATAGTTGAGTAATCGGGCATTTCCAAACCAATGGTTATTTCAGGGAAGTCTGCTTTTCTTGGAGGACACACTTTATAACATGTCTTAGCCAGTCAAAATTAAGAGCCAGATTATGGCGTCTATCACATCTCCAGACACGTACACAGTCAAATATGGCAAAAATTCTCTACAACAGAATTGGTCATACATTTCTTTCAAAAGACAGCAGTCTACGTGACGTGTGCATTGAGAAACACAGAAGAACATCTCTGCCAAAAATATCTATTTCCTTGCCCATGTTCTTATTACCATTTCTCTTGTAGCATTTAGAATTCTAATCACTAGTCATTATTTTTGCACATCATTAAAAATCTTACCAGAAAGCAAGGATATTATCTACAAAGTCATTAATAAGTCATTAACACCTTACCTTGAATTAAATCAATCAGACCATGCAGATAGTTTACTTAAAGGCCCTGAGGGAACATGATGCCAAACAGGTCACTGTGATGAGGGTCAGGATTTAAGAAACACAAAAATTGGGCATTTTACAAGAAGAGTTCCTAAACACTGGGTGGTTTGTTAGGGCAGGCAGAATTGGAAAGGGTCATAAATGCAATGATTAGAAGAAATGTCGAAGGGAGAAAACCTAGGGCATCGTTTCCCTCCAAACCAACTAATATAAAACCTGTGTGTGACTGAGCCAGCTTTTAAACCACAGTAAAAGCATGTGATTTCTACTCCCACACTAAATGACACAGGCTTCAGCGAAGGCTTTCAACCCCGTATTCCTAATAACAATTCTGTGTGAGGTATAAATTTCCCACTACACACAGGTATCTGATCTTTGTCTGAACAAAGTATGGGGATTCAATGTAAAAAGTTAAAATGTTGACACTTTACAATGAGACAGGTTAAGCGGAAGACTTGTGTACAGGGTCATCCATCACTTTCATAAAGATCATGTGTTCAATTATTGAATTATTAAAGTTGCATTGAGACAGTGCTGAGACAAGCAATTAATTTCAGTTACACCGTGTGTGTGTGTGGCTGGGGTGGGGCGGGGATATGGAGGAAGACATCTGACATAATGATTTGATTAAAGTGACTAATTCTGGCAGGTGATCTGACAACCCTGGCAGGTAATCCTATTCTAGCACACAGCCACACCCTCACTCACAGCTGAGTGTTCAGAAACCCCCCACGTCCTTTAGACTATTGGCCTCTAATCACATACATCGCTCTTATATTCAATAAAGGAGACTTCAAAATAACAGCATTTTACTGAAAATTACACTGGAGGAAATTCTCTGAAGTCAATTAACGATAAAAGAATAAAGCTGTTAAACGAATATATTTTTCATGCTTCGGGGCTATGTGTTTAACAGTTTTCTAACTGTTCATTCATTTATAAAAAATACTTCAGTTATTATCTTCTAGAGTTGAAATTAGATATTTAATTGACTGGAGGGAAAGAAAGTCACTCACTTCTAGATATGGGAACTATTGTAAAATATTTCTATAAAATGCTTCATAAGACCACCATCAGCCCAAATTCTTGGCAAACATTCTTGTGTGTGTATATATAGTTGTTTTTATAAATGTCATGCTGTAAGAGCTAACTCCTTCAGAAACATGTTTATCTTAATTAGGAAAGTCAACAGACTTCTAATGGGAAGAAATAGGTATTTTTCTCTGTGGTATCGAAAGCATCAAAGGCCCAGTTCTTCTGCCAAACCAATCTTCCTGCCTGCCTGCCTTTCAAACCCAGGTGATTGCAGACAGCTGAGCAGGCATTTTCCCCAAAGCCTCTGTTGACCTGGCTCCAGTCTTTGCTCGCTGTGTGTTCTCGTCCTCTCTTTCTCATTCTCTGTCTTTCTCTCTCTCTCTCTCTCTCTCTCTCTCTCTCTCTCCCCCCCCCCCTTCTTTCCCTCTCTCTCACTCTCTGTCACTACTCTTCCTGTGTGGGTTTTTGTGTGTGTATTTTTGCCTCAGGAAACCTAGGGATATTCATGGCACTGAGGCAAATAATGTGGAATTAAAAACTAAATTCTTGAGGCCTTATCCTAGCAACAAGACCATCACCATCTGTTCAGAAGACAAGCCAGCCATTATCCACTGCATTCTTTACACAAACTCCATCACCTGTGAGGGGGAAAACACTGCCCCTTCCTGGATTCTCTCTTTGTCACCAGAGAAAGTGATCTGTTTTCCTCTGATGTAATAAAAACTAAAGAAAGCAAATGTGACTGGAAGCACTTAAACAAATTTAAAGAACTATATCAGAAGCTACTAAATGGCCATTCTGAATTGTCTGATAATTATCATCTGTGCATCATAAAATCTGACAAAAATACATTGCTAATAGCCAATTTATGTTATTTAAATTAGGAAAGAACAAATGGAGTTGTGTATTTGTATTTTTGGTGGTAAATGATTGTCATATCCTTTCACTTATTTTTAGCTTCAAAAATTTTATTCATTTCACCTGTCAAAACCACATCAAAATTAATATTTTAAAAGTGGCAACAAGATGTTATTTCAGTGATTTCATAATAATCAATCTATTGAGACATCTAGTTTAATCCAGGAGGACATTTTTTCCTTAAGAAAATGTTTAAAACAGTAAAGACAGTAGCTTAGCTATATTTTGTGCAGCAAAATTTATATTATTAGGAATAAACAAGGTCTGTTTCCTCTCCCAAAATAGTTTAGTGCAAAGGAAGAGAATATAAGTAGATGTAACATTTGAAACCCCCAGCCAGAATCTGAGATCCAGATAAGGGAAATATGAGTCAACTCTGGGTTATTTACTTCCTAGAAAGAAATACACATGAAAGAAACACAGGATAAATTAAGACAGAATATATGTATTGAATATCTGTTGTGTGGCAGTCTTTACATAATGTGCTATAACATATTTTTTCAAAATGTAACGTGGTTGTTATGAAAAATATCAATAGAAAATACCCCTCAAATCCTAGAACATATCCACTCTATACAATCATAACTAACATTTGATTGATGTCTATTGTTTCAAAATCCCTTTTTCCTACATCATCTCATTTTATCTTGTTAAGGAGCCTGTGAGGTCAACTGAACAGTTAGATCCATTACACATTTAAAGATGAGGAGACATAAGCTCAAAGAAGTTTTACCCATGACTCCTTAAGAATCCAAAATCTACTTTGTCCAAGTTTGAAACGTAATGCTGC
This sequence comes from Talpa occidentalis, assembly GCF_014898055.3. NCBI lineage: Eukaryota > Metazoa > Chordata > Mammalia > Eulipotyphla > Talpidae > Talpa > Talpa occidentalis. Next base: position 80,440,299 of record NW_023603184.1, on the reverse strand, counting down.
TTTTTTAAAGACATTATACTTGTACCATCAAAAAGGAAATTTAAATGGATGCAAAGACGAAAGCAAAACAACAATAACCCTTGATTCTCTTGGACAGATTCTGACTTAACTGTTGGCTGATGTTCAAAATATCATTTGTGTCTTACAGAAGCACTATTTCCATGAGCCAATGTTCCCAAAGTTATTGGTAAAATATGAAGTGAAGTTACCCAAGTGATCGTGAATTATCTTCATTTTTAGATCACACCTTATATTCCAAGCATCTGCAGATAGGCACTAAAATTGTCCTAGACATATCCCCCTGTGACTCTTGCTAAAATTTTCCTAGTCACAGCTACAGTTGAAAGTTCTTGCCAATGAGGTAGGGATTTGAGAGGCAGCTGAATCATTCTCTTCATCCCATCTGTGAATATGCTTCATCTAAAGGGAATAAAAGCCCAACATTTGGCTAGTTGCACAAGCTAGGAGGAATATATCTGTTGGTTACCCCATATCAGAGTATAATAAAAGGGCATATGAAAAATAAATACTAACTAGGAAAAGAGGCACAGTGAGCCTGAGGAAGGACACTTTGCTCCCTTTAATAGTTTAGATGTGGCAAAAGGAAAATGGTTATATGCCAGAACAACTGTCCACAGCCAGCTGGGGCTACATGAGTACATGACAATATTATAACATGAAATACATACCAAGATATAGCTTCAAGATATATTCAGGATCATAGATTGCACAGTTATGGAAAGGGGGATGAGAACTGAGCAGTGTCTCTTCAGCAACGCCATCAAATCAGTTTCAAAAAGGAAATAATTTTTCAAAATATTATTTTTCCCAGCAAGATATAACTAATACAAATACAAAAACAATTATGTAGAAATCATTATTCCCAACCCTCATTTTCAGATTAACTTAAAACAGGTGTTAGTGAAGCTCACAGAAATGTTTTGATCCCCATGTGGCCTGGTGACCTCACTTTCTCTGTTCCTTGAAAACAGAACATAGCGTTTCCTTCACCGGCCCCTATAAACATGTGCCGTGGTCACAAAGGAAAATGAAAAAGGGAAAATAATAGGATGGGCCAACAAACTAAGGAAATTGCATTAGTCCTCGATTGTAAAACCAAACCTTGAACATAAGTGTCTTGTAGGCAAAAAGATTCCTTTCAGCTGGAGTGACAATCATTCCTGTTGTCCCAAACATGAGGGGGTATTTGATATGAAATGAGGAACTCTCCATGGTAAAACCAGAGAAAGCCCAGGTAAACTGGGGTGAGCTGTCTACCCTACTTAGCTGGGAAAAAATTGGCCTACAATATAATTTGGCACTGTTACTCACAGACTTTAACTTTTCTTTATAAAACATTTTAGGAAAGCAGGACTGAAAAGGATCCAGGTTCCTATTTTGAGAATTAAGAGCTCCAAAAGGCACCTGGTTAGCAGAAATCTGGGGTTTCAAACTTCTTAATTTATTCAAGCAACTGTGAATTTTGTCAATACCAAGACTACTGCCTGCCTCCCTTCACTGACTCATCTTGTGCTACAATCAGATGTGAGTTTTGCTTCCCTTGTCTCCTGCCTGCTGCTGAATTAACCATTAACCCTATTATTGCCTCTACTCCCCTTTACCAAGTATAAGTGCCTAAACATTCATTAATAATGTGAAACCACCAAAAAATAATCCCATCCCACCACTTTTTTTTTTTTAATAATAGAAATGCTGTCCTGTTTAGAGAAAGAAATAAGATTCAATGGGTTGCATGAGGTTGTCAGAGCAACTGATAAGTCTGCTAGCTGATTTTTTTAAGGAGTAGAAAGAAAAGTATCAAAAACTTATTTTGTCTTTAGCTACTTTAAGCAACAAATAGTCAATATTTTTTTTTCTTTTAGAAGAATCCCAATATGAAAATATGGAAAGAATGATAGAATTCAAAAAATAACTATTTTGTACCCCTGAAAGAAATGATGGTTATAGTCAATGATCATCAATGCATGGAACATCTTTAAAATTCATTGAGAAGGGCCTCCCCGGTGGCGCAGCGGTTGAGAACTGGGTTACGAAGCTCCCGGAGGCCTCTGCTGCACTGGTTCGATCCCCCGCTGTTCCCCGGCCACCAGAGGAGGGTCCCACATGGTGGGCAGACCTCTCCTGCCGCCCGCTGCTCCCCTCACCAGTGTACTTCAGTCCTTCTGCCTGCTCTGCTCCCTGCTCTGGCTCTGGTGAATTCTCTCACCCTCCCGCACTTCTGACTGTACCCAGTGCATGTAAAAACAAACAAACAAATAAATAAAATACGTGCCTCTTAAAAAAAAATTCATTGAGGAACTTTTAAAAAGCTGCCACATCTGCTTAAGCTTAGAGTCATTTAAAATGGGACAACCAGTCATCCTATACTTTACATAAAAGGTACACACCAAACCACCAGTGAAATGGACTAGCCCAAAAAATCAAAACAAATCTGAAATTAACTGTAACAGATGTCTCTAGAGTTTGCATCTCTCCCCCCGCCCCCCACCCCACCCACCTCTGATGTCAACTGCAGCTCTGGGGAATAATTGATGTTAGCCTTAGCTTGCAGGGAAATCTTGAACTGAAGAAGGGGAGCCAGGGGTAAGTTTAAGAAGTATTCTTGAAGATTCTCTAGAGTGAATGCAACCCTGCCATCCATAGCAGGCACCTTGATAACACAACAACCTTACATAATCTTTTCCTTCCTGCCTGGCTCACTTTCCTTCCATCCATAGACCTGTCTTATGAAGTCACTTTCCAGATAAATATGTCCATCAGCACTGCAGTCCTGGTTGCCAGCCATGCTTTCAGATTTTCAGAAAAACTTCAGTTAAGTCCTTAAGGAAACCTAGATTTAATTACCAATTTATAGATAATTTAAACTAAAGAGAACAAGCTAACTGTTGGCTCAAGGAATGTCCAAACTTTTTAGAACAAATGACCAGTTCTAGCTACAAACTGCAAGAAAATAAAAAAAAGGAAGGAAGGAAGGGAAGAAAGGAACATGATTCTTTTATGGGCTAAGAAAGACATAAAACATAATAACCACGTACAGTGTGTTAACTTTGTTGAATTCTGATTTCAGTAAAACAATAAAAAAGACATCTTGTAGACAACAAGTTGATACAGCCATTATGGACAGTGGTATGGAAGCTCCTCAAAACAATAAGGATAGAAATACCATATGATTGTAGAAGCAGGAATTGGAACACGGTGCAGGTTTTGTAGGATCCCATGCAGACCGGGTAAAGGAGGAGTCAGAGTCCTCAGTGGTTTTGCAGGTTTTTATTGGGATTTACCAGGTACACGGCAGGCAGGGGCACTGGGGGGCCGGTAGGCTGGCAGGCCTCCCAGCCCCCAGCAAGTCTTCACTCTATCTGGGCTCGCGCTCGCTTGCGCGCGCTCTCTCGCACTCTCGCGCTCTCGCACTCTCGCGCTCTCTCTCTCTCTCTCTCTCTCTCACCGCCCTTAAAAACCCAGTCTTAGCCCAGGTGTATCCCATCTACCTAGGCCCACACCCTATTCCAGGTGTCCGCCATCAGGCATGCATTCAGGACCGCAAGGATCCATCATCTGTCCTGATGACGGGAGGGCAGAAAAGCCTGACATTTTTCCTTACCCTACAGGATAGATATACCATATGATTTCTAATTTCAAAAACACTTACTAGAAGATATATATGCACCCTTGTCATCACTGCAGCATTATTCACAACAGCCAAGAGTTGGAAATAACCTGTGTCCATCAATAGAAGATTAAGACAAACATGTATGATCTCATTCATACGTGGAATGTAAAGAAACAAAACAGAATGAGCTAAATAAAACAAAAACAAACTGGCAGAATTGTTACCATCAAACTAATAGTATTGTTTTCATTACTAACCAATCACTGTAACACCTACAAGATTGCAAGTTACTATTAACAGAAAAGTAGCAACTACATCTCTTTGCCACAGAGTGACCCTGCTTGTCAATTCAAGCGAGGCTCTGAAAGAAATCTATAATTCTGCCTTTACCTACAATGGCTATATAAAAATTGAAAGTGTATTTGGCAGCTTTCAGGAACACAAACAATTCTTTGTGGGCAACAGTCAGTAAGTGGAAGCAATAAAAGACTCCAATCCGTTAAAAATGTAAGAGACTTTTTGATTTTTAGCTTTTTGCAAAACCCACTATTAACAGGTAAAAAAGTATGCATATAGAAAACTCAAACTTACTGTAAATTTCAGAGTACGCTATTTGAAAACAAAAGAATTTTGAAGACTGCTTCCTTTTATCAGGGAGACCCAAGGCAATTTAACGGCACTGTTTCCCACATGGTTTCATACTAGGCTCTGGGAGAAATGCAACTCTTTCTCCTGCCAGTGCTACCATATCTCATGTTATCATCATCCATGAGCTTGTATGTGTCTCTCACTGATTAGAAGTGGGTGAAGTCAAGACATGGCTCTGTACACATAGCCTAGAACACAGTATTTAGAATACAGCATTTTTTGAATCCCTGTGATCTAATTTACAAAAATCCAACTGATACTGAAAACTTGTGGGACAACATCCATTGTGTCCAATAGAAGATGGCACCAGTACTCAGGGGCAAAGTTGGCAGAAAAACAATCATCAGGTAAGGGCCAGCACCACCCAGGCTAAATGGGGACCGAGGCTGAATTTGTCTCTGGAATTCCTTTCCTATAGTATCAGCTCTGAACTCTGTGTCAATGCCCCTTCAACTCATCGCCCCATCCTGTTAAGAGCTGATGAGTTTTACTTGTGTGTACTGGTATAGTGAAGAGTATAGCCCACCTGATTAATTTGTTATTTTAAAAATTGTTTTTAATTAATATATTTATATGTATTTTACATCATTTTTTCATTTTATCACTTTAAACTGAAATTTTTAGAGGAAATGTAACCGAGTTACAGCAATTAAGCCTTTATGACGGAATACATTCTTTGAAAAATTTATATTGGCTAATTTTTTTTGAAAGTTCTCACTCTCTGCAGAAAAGCCTGCTTAAAGTTCACAGAATATTACACTGGAAAGGTCTTCAGACAATTTCTGCTTAACACTCTTAGACTCAGAAAGATTAAGTGATTTTAGATAGCTGATAATGGATATTTATTGAGTGTTGTTTCCGATACTCAGCATTGGGCAGGGCACTAGAAACACAAAGATGAATTAAACCAAAAGCCTACTCACAATGAGTTGCCAGTACAGCAAGGCACATACACTCTGAGTTGAAAATTATGGCTCTTGTCTTCCACACATCAAGGAGATATTTGTAGAATCTCATCATTTAGAGAAAATGTGATTTCCCAACCATCATCTTGATGAGCATATCAGTATGCACAGGGCCCTCATGTCTCTCCATAGGTACCATTGTTGTGGAGTGAATCTCATCTGGAACAAAATAACCCCCTGAAGGGGGGTACATTTTAAATCTAAATAGTACCCTTTCTTCTTGAAATTTTAATTTTTGGAACTTAATAGAGAGTCTACTGTTTCCAGAACCACCACAGCCACCAAAAATCATCTTAAAGTAGCTATAGAATGCCCAAAAGATAATGAGTTCTTGCAGTTTCCCTAGTTATAGAGAGGAAATCATTAGTAACTTAAGACAGAAATAAAGAAATCATCTAATTAATGTATTCAGAGATGAATCTTAATGTCCAATTATTCTCTTGATTTGACACAACTTAGTAACAACATAACATAGTCAGCAACATTGTATTAATGTTGGAAGAATTAGAGAGAATGTAACCAAGGGCGGGTAGAGGGAGAGATTTGTTAATCCCTTCTTTCTTTCCTTTTTAACATACATGAATCTTCTGCTTGTATATCATATTTAAAAAAGAAAAACAAGTAAACCCACAAAATTAACCTGAAGACCAGATTGTGCTGAGAAATCAAAATTCCATTACAATTAAAGCTTTTAAAATATCATTTAAACAAACAATGTCTGTCTTTTCAGCTCATTGAATATTAACAAATGCTTTTCCTATTATGCAACATAGTCTCTTAGTTCAACTGCATTGACTGTTTTGACCAATGTCTATTTACACTTGCATAATTTACATATTTTGTAATCATTCCAATATGAAATAATACACAGAGTGAAAATTTAAAGTGTCAATATTATCATGTCCATATTTCATGCTTCTGTTGTGGTTTTTGGAGTCTGTGGGTTTGGAGCAGTGGGTTCACTCTGGAAAAGGTTTCACCTGAGCTTCCTTTTCCCAGGTGAGTTTCTCCACGAGACAGAGACATTAGTTGTATTTAAAGGGCAGGTTTATTAGGGAAGGGATAAAATAGTGAAAGACACTTGCAGAGACACATGTGGACAGGAAGAGCTGCCCTAGAAAGGACAGGTTTGCTGAGAGGCCTGTGTGGTTGCAAGCGGGCAGCCTTGACAGGTCATGGATAGGCAGGAGGCTGCTTCCCTGCAGAGGGAGAGAGCTGGTGAAAAAAGGCACCTGCATGGTCACTGGTGGGCAGAGGGAGTGCTGCCCCAAGCCTGTGCAGAGACTGCACTGATATAGTCCTTCACAAGGAGAAGCTCCCTCCCTGTGAGTAGTCAGTTGGTTGCTAAGTTTGGATAACTGTAGAATTTGAAAGGGACCTGAGATTCTATAATGGGCTCAATCTCCATATCTTTACCTTTGGATATGCCCTGATACCTTCTTGGATGTTATGCTTTGTAATCTAGACCTAAAGATACTAGTCTGTGCCTAAGGATACTAGTTTCAGCAACTGTGTGATCTGTGCCTAAGAACCTTGGTTTCCATAGCTGTGTCAATGGTTATGCTAATCTCTTCTACCCCCCACCTCCTTGTGTGAGCCAGGTTTCTGGTCTTGTGGTGCACCTCCTTTTCAGTTTGTTTTTGTTATTTTTTTTCTATTCTTGTTCTCCATCACTTCCATATCTCAAAGCAGTGATAATCACAGAAAGGTGTTTATCACTAGATTGGTAGTCTTGATTAAATAAGACATTGAAGTGCTAAAATATGACCAAGAGTATACAAAAGTACTACAGTACAAATCTGCACCGTTTCTAACTCCTAGTCTTCTAGTATTCCTCCACAAAACAGAAACCAAAAAGCTCTACTTGTTGTTAGTTCTTCCAAAATAAAAAGGCCTTATCTCTTAAATATTAATTTATGGAATGCAATGGCAATAATCAATAATGGCTATGTTTTGGGTTTTTTTTTTAAAGATTTATTTATTTATTTATTTATTTATTTATTTATTTATTTATACAAGCACTGGGTACAGTCAGAAGCGTGGGAGGGAGAGAGAATTCACCAGAGCCAGAGTGGGGAACAGAACAGGCGTAGACCAACAAAATAAACTGCTGAGGGGAGCAGCAGGCAGCAGGAGAGGTCTGTCACGCCATGTGGGACCCTCACCAGCGGCTGGGGATTGAACTGGCGCTGCAGAGGCTGCGGGCAGCTTCACAGCCCAGCACACAACCGCTTTCAAAAGTAAACATTTTCTTTTTTTATATTTTGTGACATTTCACTATTTTAGGAAATATTTCTATTTGATTTACTAGATAATTCCTCTTTATATTTTTTTTTAATATTTCCAAATGATTCTTCCTTTCTTATTGCTTGAGTTTTAAGCAAATGACTATCTGCTTTGCCCCATTGGAAGGACAAGTTTGTTGTGTTTTTTTTTGTTTTTGTAATGTGTCATTCTAACCTGAAGACTCAGTCCCATGTGTGTCTGAAATGCTGATATGTAAGTAAATTTCTGAATATCCTCTCTATCCATAAAGAGTGTTGAGGTTGCAGAATATGTAAAAGCCAACTCTGGGCACAAAGTTAAATACCAAGAAATACAACATACCCCAAAGTAAATATAAGACTTGGCATCTGACCTCAAGAAACAGTGTCTAAAAGACCCAGTGCATGCAGACAGCAAACATATGGCATTATTAGTAACCACTGAACAAGAAAAAAATCAAGAATTCAAAAAAAGATAACATGATCACTAATTGTCAGAGGCTTTTTGTTTTGTTTGTTTAGGAAAATAGAGGTTTCAACTCCACTTGAAAGTATGTGCAAGAATCAGGCAGACATTTAAAAAAAAATAGCATGTCCAAAGATATAAGGGTGGAGAACTAGAGGGCTGTATAAAGGACAGTGAGTGGCTGGAGTAAAAAAATAAATACTGGGGATAATGGCAAATCTGGTTAGCAAAATCATTTGCGATTACATTATAGAAAGCTTGTAAAGCCAAGTTACAAAATTTTAGTTATTGTATGTCAGCAGAGTACAATTTGAGATGATTTTTGATTAGGCAAATGATTTAAAAATGATGTTTTATAAATATTAGCCTGGGGAATTCATTTTCTTTTGTTAATTCATACTTCCACTTATTCAATAAATTAGAATACTAGAATATCGAAACATGGTACTATAAATAGAAGGAATGACAAGCAAGAAACATTTCTCACCCTCACTGCACTTTTATTCCAATGACAGAGCAGAGCAGTAAATGACATTTACTGTGCTACATAGCATGGTGCAGCACCACATTAAATGCTGTGGATGTTGAGAAGACAGACTTCTAGAAAATACATATGGACAGGGGAAAAGTCCTGGAAGAGGCAGTATGGAAACTGAAATGAGGTATCAGTATGAATTAACTGAATGAACTTGGAGAAGAAGCAATGAAGACATTTCACGCACATGGGGACAATTCATGCAAAAACACTAAAATATGCGCGGTGGAGCCATCTTTTTGTTGCCCAATGTCATGTCCCATTGGCCTGTCTGTGATTTCAGCTGCAGCTGTGATACACAGTCCTGTGCAAACTCACAGCTAGCATCTCACTCAAGTATTTCCCACTTCAGGGATTTCTCTGACATTCTGGAAGCCTACTTAGTCCCTGTACAAACACAGTCTGTGTTAGTGTGTAGCACTCAAAGGCATCCTTCAACAGTGGGGAACAGAAGATAGAAGATGACGAGCACAACCCTGTCCTGAGACAAGTCTGGGAGGATTATAGTGTTCTCAGAATTTTCAAGGAATGAAGTCCCTGTCCATTTTAGTGACTTCACTATCACCCTGATAAAACACCCTACCTCTCTATTCCTCCTCCTGAATTTTTGCTTTCTTATGTAATCACTCAAACCCCCCTACCACCAAGTCCTTGCCTCAGGCTCTGCTTTTAGTCAAACCCAAATAGACACCAAAGTAATTTATTCAGGGTGATTGCTGAGAAATGTGTGATAGCGACACAGGGGTCAGGGTGAATGAGGAAGGATGGTTATTTTTGAAATTAGAGAGAGATTTATGTGTCATGCAAAATAGTTGAATTTTTATCCAAAAGGTATAGGGAATCATTGCATGATTTGAAGCCAAAGAGTAACATGAGCAAGATTTTTTTGTTTTAAAATATATCCCTGGCAGCTGTAAAGAATATAAATTGCAACAACTTAGACTGAGAATTGAGAGGCTGGTTTAGAAATTATACAATGAGGGCCTAGTGCAAGGGGATAAGTCTCAGCACTATGAAGCTATCCACAGCCACTGCATCGTAAGTATGATCCCTGCACAGGGAGCAACCCACATGGTGCAGCAGACCTATCCTGTCTCGCCCGCTGCTCCCCTCAGCAGTGTATTTCAGTAGATCTGCCTCTTCTGCTCCCTACTCTGTCTCTGAACCCTCTCACCCCTTGTATCTCTGTCCTGCACTCCAGCTCATGTACACATAAATAAATATTTTTTTTTAAAAAAAGAAATTATACAATGATCCAAGGAAGGTATTTTGAAGTCATTATTAAGGAATTAATTGCAAGGATGAATATGAGAGGCAAAAACCACCTACTTTAAATGCTTAGTTGCATGAATGAAATGAGAGAGAGGAGAGTTTCTCATTTGGGACAGGAGCTGAGCAGCAAGCAAGGCCATTCATCAGTTGATAAAGGAGCAGTAGTTTGAAGGGGTATGGGTGGCATGAGTTCCATGTGGATAGCAAGAGCTTGGGGCAAATTCAAATAGATAATTAGGCAGGTTTTGTTTCTTGGTAGAGATTTAGATTGCTTATGTAGACCTATGTTGAAATTATTTGCATTAAGTCCTGCAATAGGTTCATCTAAATAATCATTCCTTCATTTAACCTACACATAGCAATCCTAAAATTTGTAAATTATTTGCATAATTTTGCATCTGAGAAAATGGATTCAGAGAAGTCATTACATTTGTATAGAATCACCCAACAAGTGAATAGTGGCAATGGAAAAGAATCCAAGTCTGATTACCTGAATAATGTTTTCACACTATACCTACCACTCTGCCAACACCATACTTGTGCTGCCATCTTTATCTCAAAATGTCTGATTATTGTAAAGTCACATCTCAACTGTAACAGATAATACAGTTCTCACTGTAACAGATAATAAGGTAAGTGGCCCCACAGGTTTCACACGTGAACCATGCACACATAGCTTATCACTATACTGAAGCACTGAACTAATCTATTACCCCCAGCAATGCACTTTGCTCTTCATCTCAGCATTACACTGTTACAAATGGTTCCTCCCAATAGGCTGAATGACTTTTTGTGAAAAATTATTTTTGTGAGCTTATAAAGCAAGTCACCAGTTATAATTTAAAAGCAAGGAAAGTGCAAAAGTGCTCATCTTAAGCAATGCAGTCAAGATCAACATAATGAAGGGAGAGAAAAGATAAGTGTATAATAGCACAACGTGGTAGGTGGTTATTGTCACTGCAATGCTTTACAGAACAGATGGGCTCCTAAGAGTAAAAGGGTGAGGTATCCTGTGGTGTGTTCAAGAAAAAGCAGTTCCGGGCATATCATGAGGGCTTGGAAGAACACACATGTAGTTCTGAGTGGGTGGCAATTCAAGTCCATGATTGTACAAGAAAAACAAAGATATAATTATACTAAGAATCAAGGTTTAATAAGCAATAGAGAGCATAAATATATGCAATAAAATTGGCTATATGTGCATATATGTATGTGTGTGTATACCGGCACATATCTTGTGTATTCCCAGACATAACTTCAACCTGTGGGGCTGAGGGAGTTCCTCATACCAATAAGAAATTCTTGAGCTTAGCATCCCATACTTCAACTCAATTCTGACGCTACTCTCCAGCCAGCATCAGATTCCACAGGTTAAAGGTTAAGTCCCACAAGATGCTGTACCCATCACAATTCAGAAACTAGTCACAAACCTAGGTTGACACCTGTGCTTCTGCTCAACTGGCTATAAATAAATGGTTCCCTTGAGTTTCATTAATTTGCGAAAGCAGCTTTTAGACCTCAGAGAATCCCTTTACTTACAGGATCACTAGTTACTTATAAAAGGTTACAACATGGGAACAGCCAGAAGAAAGAGATACAGAGAGCAAGGTAGGGTGAAAGGCAGGGAGCCTATGCAGGGGTATCATTCTCCCAGAACCCCCACATGTTCATCAACCCAGAAGCTCTTCAAACCCTGTCCTTTGGGGGTTTACATGGCTTCCTTACAAATGTGTGATTGATTACATCACTAGTCGATGGTGATTGATTCAGTCTCAAACCCTTTTACCTCCCCACTGGTAGGGGCTGGGGACTGAAAGTTCCAGCCCACTAACCTACTAACCTCTTTGTTGTTTCTCCTGGCAACCAGTCTCCAACCTTAGGTGCATCCCTAAAGTAATCTTATTAACTTAATCTAAGAGAAGACACCTCTATGGCTCCCATCATTGAGAAAATTCCACAGGCTTTAAGAATTCTGTGCTAAAACCAGGGACGGAGATCAAATGTGTGTGTGTGTGTGTGTGTGTATGTAATAAACCTATACATATATATATATTTATTTGTTTATTTATTTATGCAAGCACTGGGTACAGTCAGAAGCGCGGGAGGGTGAGAGAATTCACCAGAGTCAGAGCGGGGAGCAGAGCAGGCAGAAGGACCAAAGTACACTGCTGAGGGGAGCAGCGGGCGGCAGGAGAGGTCTGCGCGCCATGTGGGACCCTCCTCCGGTGGCTGGGGAGCGGCTGTGGATCGAACTGGCGCAGCAGAGGCTGCGGGCAGCTTCGCAACCCAGCGCTCAACCGCTGCACCACTGGGGAGGCCCACATATATATTTTTTAAAGATGTATTTATGTATACAAGATCTGGGGTATAGGCCAGAGGTGCAGGAGGTGAGAGGATTCACCAGAGACAGACTAGGGAGCAGAACAGGTGGATCTACTGAATAAAAATACATTCAGATCAGAAGAAATTTGAGAGAGCATCCTACGTCATAACACTTATCTCCACACTTGTTTTGCAAAAGAAGAAATAATTAGAAAAAGTAAGTGATTTTCCTCCCAAGATTTAAATCCCAAAATGGACTGGATATTCATTGCACATTTCTCTGTCTAGCATTGTGATAGACACAGCATTTTAAAATAAATAAGAAAATGACCTTCTCTTCAAACATCTTATAATATACAATTCTATTTCAAAGGATAGTTTTTAACATTCATAAAGTGATAGAGTCACTAAAAAGATGTATCAGAAATCATGGAACTTGTAAGATTTTCATTAAACTTTTAAAATTTTTATTAAGATTTTAATCATGTCATTTTGACCATAAACCTAAAGGATAAATATTTATGGCACCTCGGAAAGTCTACCTAACTCTAATTGTCTTGAATGAAAATCTCTTCTTATTTTATAATCATTTTGGGTATTAAGCAAGATATTACTAGTTGAAAGTTTTTAATTTCTCCATTCATCTGCTGGTTCTCAAACTTTAGGGGATACCAAAACATCCAAAGGACTTGTTGAGACCCAGATCCTTGGGCTTCATCCTGATGTGTCTGAGCTGGGCCTAGAAATCTGCCTTTCTCACAATTTCCCAGTGAAGTTGATGTTGCTTGTCAAGAAACCCTCTAAATTAATTAGACCAAGAACAACTTATGGACAGAAAGTCTGTCTCACTTATTTCCCTAAACCTAATGTTGATTATAAAGAATAGTAGACTCTCAACCTGTTTCCAGGAATGAGTGAATGAATGACTGAATAATTATATAAATGATGTAGCTAAAATTGTAGTTAATTTGGAATATTAACTGCCCAATGCAAGAGTCTTCTTGTTACTCCCACTTCTAAGGAAATTAATAAATAAAGAAAATATTAAGTAATTGCTGTCCCATTTGCTGAAAACGGAAAAGCTGAACTCTGTGTTGTCATGGATACAGTATTCTATTTTCAGGACTAGTCGTGTCCTACTTGTTAATGACTGTTACAGTAACCAATAGGAAAATAACACTTCACTCACCACATTTCATTAAATTTAACACCTCATATTAAGCTTAATGGGACAATAAGAATAAAGTTCTGCCTGCCAATTGTTTACAGAATTCCACCATTTTCCTGTAGTTAGTGACTTACACAGCATCAATCTTTATGAACAGCTCCCAAAATAAAAAAGGAGATAGGGAAATGAAAGCTTTCTATTTGACTTAATAATAATGACCTCTGGGCCAGACATGTCCTGACATTTAACCAATAGTTGAATTAAAAGACTCCGCTGCCTTTGATCCGGGGCCTCTGCCTCTACCATAGATTATTACCTCGCAGAAAATGCCCTTAGTTTCCAACATTATCAATGTAATAAAAGAGAAAGCACAAGCATATGAATCCTGAGTATCAAGTCCTTCCAATCCTTGCATTTTATGGTGACAAATGCAAAATATGGGTGAAGAATAGAGAACATCATTTAACTTGAATAAAATTTTTCACAGTTTGATCTTGCTTCCCATCACAATGAAACATTCACCTCCATCATTGAAACCAGTGTTACTTTATTTCCAAGGAAAATTGCACTGTGAGGCTAAAGAACTTCATAGTACACATGGAAGAAATGATTATAAACAAACAGTTTGGAATCTAGAAGAAAAAAATATATATAATTAAGTACTTTTAATGATACATACATCTGAGCAAAAGATCAAGGAAATATTGGAAAATACAACATCATTTAGATGTTAAGGGAAATAAATGGGGAAGGAGAAAAGGACAGATAACTCAGAGGGACTGAATAAATCTCAGATAGGATATAAAAGACTGGAAACAGATGTTTATATTAAACTGCCAATGGAGTGATGAAACCATACAGATTGTGGTACCAATTTAACTGGAAAAAGCTATGGAGAGCAGACAGAGATTTGAGCTGGAGCTCTATTTTCCACCAGTCAACTAAAAGAGGTGGCTGCTGCCGCTACTGCTAATGATGAATACCATATGGTAGCGAGCGCCATAGCCAGTGTGCTCGGCTGTGTGTGTTGGTTTGGGAAGATATGTGTAATTTTCTTTATCTGATACAAAATTAGTGCAACTTCAAATAACTGCTTGCAGAATGCTTGCAGAAGAGCCCACATTGATTTTCATTCAAAAAGTCAAGAGTGAGTCATTAAAAAATATTTTCGTCTCAATTCAATAACTCAGTGAAAGGAATTTTACCTGATTTAGCCATGATATTGCCCTAGTTGTCTATTTTATTTTTATAGCGGACAACAGCCTACAACAGAATAACCATGTAGTCACATACTCGATGTGCTATTTAAAATATAGCATCAAATTTGCTGGTTCCAGCCTTCTTTAAATGAGCAGATATGTATCTTTGTTCATGTATATGAAAGTCTGGTGTATCAGCAAAGAAAGGATCCAAACCTTGTGTTCGAGTCATGAATTCAGTTTCATACTGAAAAATGCCAATTCCCCAGTTAAGAAAATAATCTTCAAAGAAACACTGGAACTGGCAATTTGGGAGTTGTTTGCTGTTTTCTTTAAGGCACTATATGATCCAAACCAAGGTTAAAATAAATAAATTGTAAGGTAGAAAAAAGCAAAAAGGCAGCTAAGAGTGGAGGTGGATAAGTGTCCTTGTTTCCTTTTTGAAAGTGCTATTACTGCCTTAATTCTGAGGTAAGGACCTACTTAATATAAACACTTTGACAGAAAAAAAAAATAAAGAAAATCCTGGTTATGTACTGTTATACTGGACAAACAAAATGACAGCTGATCTGGATTTATTAGGTCCCTATCACATTAACGTTATGTATACATAACGTTCTAAATACATAACATTATATATACATACATGTTCTAAATATTCTTCTTTATTTCTCCAAAATTCATTCAACTATTGAGAGGAGAGAGGGAGAACCATGGATTAACTTAAAAAAAATATTTTGGTAGTCCTCATTAAAGAGAATTTAAGTAACTTGGATTTTATTTTATTATACGGTAATAAAATTTCACCAGAGCAGAGATGTTCAATCTGGAACTCCAAGTTCAAAATATAAGTGCTGCTAACTTGTAACCAATGAGCCTTCCACGGGTAGCTGTGAGCTGAGAGAATCTGCCATTCAGGAAAACCATCTGCACAGTTTAAGCGACTGCTTTTTTTAAAGGGTCACTGTCTTGCCACCTGAAGTTACTTATATACCCCTTAGTATGGAAAGAAAGAAAAGAAATTTCTGGCAGAATGTGAACCTCTCAATATTACTAGATAAACACTCATAAGATGTGTGTACTAATCTAGTTCTGTGCTGAAAAATGGAAGAAAGGGAGGAAAAGAAAGAAAAAGACAAACACAATATACATCACAAAACAGGGAAAGCTGCTGATAGAGGCAGATCACGCTGCCTTTCATGCTACTGTCATTTCATCCCTGTCTCTAGGCCTGGGACTTATTTTCATTGCTGAAGCCGTCTTTTGGATCTCTAATATCAAGGGCAAACATGTATTACTTGACAGCATTCCAAACTTGTCTGTTGCAAAGATTTAAACCACCTGATTCAGCCTTCTGCTCCTGGTCTCCTGTTATTGTGCAATAGACCTAAACTCCAGGAGATGGTGCCTGATCAATCCCAGCAGCCCACAAGGAGGAAGTGAGCTCACCAGCAAGCTTCCCATTGAAAATCCTGCTGAAGGTGTGCACGCCTTTCTCAGGAGAGCAAGGGTTCTCACCAGAAAACTTTTACAAAGGCCCCCTGAACTACTAAGGGATCTGGGACTTGCTTGAGGCAAGCAGACAGACACCAAGCTCTGCTCAGACCCCCTCTACTCGGCTTGGGTTCCAAGAACCAACAATGAACAGCAGCGTGTGGAAAGAAATTAGAATTGAAGAAGTGCCAGAGGTATCCCTTGGAGCAAAGTGAACATTGTGTTGTCATGTAAAAGAGCCCTTGAAAGATAAAGGAACTAAGTCCAATTATATTACTGGTTCCATGTTCATCTGAATCACTGTCTCACTTTAGACTTCCAATGATATCATAGTGCCTGCAATAATTAATTCACCTCTCACTTCCAAAACACGTTGGAAAATTAATTCCCATTGCTAAAATGAATTTGGCAGCAGAACACATTACAATTTTGCAGGTTACCTGGCAATCATTTTGAAATGTTATCTTGGGTAAAATGTAGTCTGGTATCTTCCCCACAGATGCAGTCAGTCTGCTTTGTGGACTCATTTCTCATCACATTAAAGAAAACATAGCCCTTTTTTGATGTTTTTATGAAGGAATATAAACTATCTTTCATCATCATTTTATATAGATGCAAAAATATATTTTAATTCAAGAACAACAATACTAATTTTAACCACAAATAAGCCAGGATAAATATACTTACATGAAAAGGAATTAAATTAAATCTCATAAATAAATCCATTGGAGATAAGTTCTGGTGACATTATAGGGTTGAGATCGTGGTTTATTGGGTATGAGAAGTGCCTGCGTATTCATTCAACCCCAGCTCAAAGCAACCCAGATTGCTGTGCCTTGTATTTTAGCCAAAATATAGGCTCCAGGATTGGTGGATCAGAACCTGTGGAATGACTATGTAGGCACACCGAAATCTTAATATACAATTCTCAGGTCAATTGACAGCTGCGAAAACCAACTGAGAATTAAAAAGTCACAAAGATCTAAATACTCAATGTAGCCAGGTTGAAGTTGAAGTATTTCTGATCATCTTAAGTGTTTAGTGGGTTTTCTACTTGTTTGTTTTACTAATGAGCAATGTTTCAGAATGCAGAAACTCGGAGACAACTTCAATTCTCTTTAATGGGCTCTCATTTGGGCTACTCAGTCCCAAGAAGAGACTATTTATATGAATCCTGCAGTCAAAAAAATAACACAAAAAACCAAAAACGGACACAGCTGGTTACTCTTTCCTTTGGCAAAGACAGCAATGGCCTTACCACCCTTCTGTTTATGGCAACACACACTACTTTATTTGAAAAGTCACTCATTTCTATGATTGCAGTGGACATGTTTTCATCAACAGAACAGTTCAGGAGGAAAAAATTATTTTATTAGCTAATTTTCCTTTCATGAATTGGGGATTTTTCTCTGCACTGAGAGAAACTTCAAACCCCTCCAGAAATGGAAGCATGCCCATGGATTGACTACTACAGATCAAGTTTCCAGTGGGCTAATAACCTGCTCCAGTGAAAACATATTTTTAATTTGCTTTTAGGGTTATTTATTTTTTTATTATTACGCTAAGGGTTTATAATTTAATGTCAAACATAATTTTGCACGAATTATGTGACTGTACTATGATGCAGTAGATAAGCTTAGTGTGCCTGGTTGGCATGGTCTCAAACGATGTTTTTGCAAAAAATGGATCACCATTTGGCAGGTTGCCATTCCATAAACTGCTCAGTCGAACTTTAAAAGGAAAAAGTTGCAAAGAATTTTCATGTTTTGCAAAAAATATTCCTAGTAATATTAGAAGCAGAAAAAATAATTACTCTCTCATTGCCTTCTACTAGATGTAACATAAATTGTATAAAGCTAATTAAGAAATTAAAAGGTTTCCAATTAGAAATTGCAAAGTCATATTTATTGTGAATTGTCAACCAGCCAAGTAGAATAATATTTTTAAATGAGAATATTTGTTTAAAAATATAATAGTCATCATAGTGTCTCCAAGCTTTATGATCAGTTTGGTAAACATTTAGGAGCATCGACATTGTGCCAAGCATCATGCTGGAAATGGGAAATACAAAAATAAAAACTATATTGCAACTACTCTCAAGGAGTTCACTGTCTAGTGCAGGAGACAAACAGAGCCACATCCTGTCGATGTAATGTGGTAAGTGCTATAATGCAGTTATGCAGAGGACTCTCTGGAGCATAGAGAAGGAGCATTTGGCCAAGATTTGGGGGTGGGGTGAAAGGTCAGAAAATGTCTACAAGAGGAGACTGGGGAACGGATTTAGTGTTCCCACCTGGAAGACAAAGAATCAAGAGAACTGACTGGGCCAAATTTTTGTTTATGTATCTGTCTACAAGTTTAAATAGATATAAATATAACATTTGTATGTCATTAAGTCATTTTCACATGCTTTGGCTAACGTGATCCTTATACAGACCCTGTGAGTTTAACTATAAAGGGTGTTAATATCTTCACTCTGCAGATAAGGAAAATAAAGCTCTGAATAGTTATGTGACCAGCTCAAGGTCACTTAGGTAACAAATACACTTGTAAGAAAGCCAAGAAAAAACACAGAACTCCTGACTTCCAGTCCAGCAGTCATCCTGGTATGCTCCACTCCTGCCATTACCCTGCTTAGCCATAGAAATACATAATTCAAGAATAATGCAAAATATCATTTTTTGCTTTTCCAATTAAAATAATTACTTCATCAAATTAACATAATCAGCAAGAATTTCATATATATTTTAAATGTCAGCCATTCATCAACCACAAATTCTAAATCAAATCATCCATAACATGAAATCAAAACTTATCTGTGTCTCCACACCACCAAATACAAATATTTTGGCAGAGAAGTGAAGTCTGTAGAGTTAAAGGCATCCCAGTATGCAACTGACCTACTGGACAGAGTAGATATGCAAGTTAGCCAACCAATTATAGGACAATTGCTATGATGTTGATTGGATTTCTAGGTCATTGATCTGATTTTGTCATTATGGTAAGTGAAATAACTGAATTGTAAAATTTTCATGAATATATTTTTTTGAAATTCAATTGTCTTTATAGACAATCTCCAAATAGTGGATGTTCTACTTCTGAGTTTCCACTCTTGTTTCAAAATATTTATTTTTCAAAAAATAAGAGATGTGAATGCTGGATCAGACTGTGCATTAACCTGACCTGGCATGATGTGATTAGCTGGAGTTTTTTTTTTTATTGTTGAAGAGTTGTATCAAGCATAACCTCATCCTAGTCAATCTGTAATCCCACAGGAAACTATTCCATGTGACAAAACATTTTAAAATATTAGAAAAAAAGAATTTTTTTCTCTCTATAGAACCACGGAACTAATAACTAGCAAGATGACTTCTCCTATTAGTTATCTATTAAGATTAATTAGGTCATCTATTGCAACTCTTCATTATATTTTATAGTAATCAGTAATCTTACCATATAGGAAAAAACACTTCTGAAAGGCTGCATGCATTAGACAGGTTAACTCATGCTGTGCTGCAAAAACAAACACACCATAGAATTGCAGCATACTCATATTTTGTCATTGCTCATGTTAGGTCCTCTGTGGTTCTGGTATCTTTCAATTTGTGTCTCAGAAATTCAGGCTACATTTACCGTGAACCATGTAATTATGTCAACAGCAACATTCAACATCCAGTTCGCTAGATCAAGGAATGAATGAGAGAGCTGAAGGACCACACACTAACTCATAAATGCTTTTGTTCTTTCAGGAAAGAGACACACATTATTTCTCCTCAAAGCCCAAGGGCCAAAAGTAGTCAGATGGCACTGTATGACTTATAGAAGGGTAGTAAATGTGCGAGAACACTTGGATTTTCTTTGAAGAGTTAATCTGTCTGCCATACCAGGCACCCCTCTAATGACACTTACATTTGCAACTTCTTCTAACAAGGTCCCTGGTTCAAACACATCACAATGTAAGTTGTGTACCCAGAGCTGCAATGAATATCAAATGCTAATAACAGAGATAGTATTTTTCAAACAGTGATAAGAATAAAATTATACAGTTGCTTAGTACCAACTTGGTAGAGAGGAAACCAGTTTTCCAGATTGTTTTGTTATACATTTCATCACTAAACCTTTATGAAAATCCTGTATTCTGGGAAAGGAAGGCTGAGAGAGACTAACATTTGCCTGAAGTGATGATACTGCAAGCGCTGGATCCAAGAGTTGAGCATAGTTTGATCTTTCTCTAATATATCTGCTCTTGCTGCTTTATCATGCTGACTCCCTGAGCATAAATTGATCAGGAAAGTGATCAATGTCCCTGTGCAATCCAACTAAATCAAAAACCCTGTGAGTAGAAAATGCCTCTAACCCAAGATTCCAGAATATCCTAAGAGTAGAAAGGTCAAAGCTAGGTTCAAAGGTGAGAAATCAGCCTGCTAAATTAAGAAAGCTAACTGAAGAATGAGTGCTTACTCACGGTGTTAATTAGAAGTTAGTATAAGGTCTGAAATAGGAGGATTTTTAATTGCAGAGGGAGTTAAAACTTCACACCCCTAACAGAGTATCACCCCCATAACACAGTATAGTGCGTGGATTGAGAATAAGCTTTTGGCATCAGAATGACTCCTGATTTATTTAGCCTTTCCACACCTCAATTTCCCTTTTTCTACAAAATGGGTATAATGCCTACCTTATTAGATTATTATGAGGATTATATTAAAGGAATTGATATTTGTATTTTTGATCATGATATATGATAATGTGTTTTCCTGGAAGAGGAAAGGTCGTGGTGGTATGGATAATACCCTTTTGACTGAGAGTACTTGTAACTGTTTTCTATGACCTAAAGTTTCTCAAGTGGATTTCTCAGCTGTAAAATTGGAGACACATTATTATAGGATATAACATGCCATGTGAAACCCACACAACACCAAAAACACATTCTAAATAAAACAAATAATCCCCTACAAAATACAGAAGCACTCACAACTTTGACACAAATAGGACTAAAGAATTTTTGGTCATTTTTTAGTATCTTAACTATAACATTTTCCCATTTTATTGTCCTAGTTGCTGATAACTTTGTAAGTCATTAAGGTGGGCAAAGTAACTCATGCCCCCAGTGACGGACTTAGTGTAGCCTCAGGATATTAATCCAACTTAAATCATTTGTATAATTTCAATAGCTTGGTTTTACTTAATACCATCAGCGCACTAATGAGTTGTTCTACTCTCACAATGTAAATGGCTAGGTATACCAATTTGTGTTTTCCACCTATTTCACCCTATTTTTTGATATTATATTAACATGAAAGTAAAATATACAATTGAAGCCAAAATTGGTTGTATAACCTCTAATAAAAATGCAGAAATGTGTATCCAACCTCAACACAGTCCTCTTGTTCTCAGAACTTGACTACTAACATTTTTCTATTGCTCTTCAACTCTAGGAAACTGAAATTTGTGTTAATTCATTTTAGGCCCTAAACAGACAGCAATGAAAGCTAAAACTATCCTAAGGAGTTAGAGCCTGGGCAATGATGTCAGAGCAATTTTCAGAATGAGCTGGGATTTTGGGCCATCTCCAGATATACTGATAAAGCCATGCTTGATGTTACCCTTACAACACTTATCATTTCCTAAGGACTGTATAACCTAGAAAGATTTAAAATCAAAGCTAAAATGTTATCTTCTAGAAGTAGTATTCAATAAAAAAAATTATACTAGGAACATTTACATGGATTTTTTAAATAGTCCTCAATTATAAAAATTGTAAAAAGAAGCAGCATACAACAGGGTCAGATCCAGTTCTAGCCATTTCATCAAATCATTCAGTTCTCTGAACTTCATTTATATCACCCACTAAATAAGAAGTTTGCAGCTGCACCCCTTAAATGTAAACTATGCTATGTGGCAATTATATCTCAACTAGGGAAAAAAGTTCACAAAGATGATCCTATGTGCCCTAAGTGAAAATATTAAACAAATGGGGTATATTCAACCTAATTTTTAGACCAGTAAGTTTTTCACCATGTATGAAATGTTTCACTATAGCAGACTCTGACCACACAAAATCTATGAGGAAATCTAAAGGAAACATGGAATGACAAAATGTAAATGAATGGGTAATTATCTAACTTTTCTCAATGAGAGCCATCTTAGGCCTCGTATGTCAAATCATGGTAAATCCAAATAACCACTTCAAATAGAGGAATCCCAGATTGCCCTGACCTCACGAAATGTTAAAACTATCTTTAAAAAAAGGAGGGAGAGTAACTTCGTGGGACCCACAGGTGGCCAGTGCAATTCAAGACCAAAGAACAAATCTAATTCCAAGAGTTTCTATTTCTTAAATCCTTGAATATTAGGTAGTCAGGCAGTATGCTAAAAAGTTTATAATATTATCATATGTAATCCTCTGAACAACTAAGTTTAGATGTTTTCAGATCTAATATGAATTATGTCCCATTTACATGGGAATAATGACAATAAACTTTTCTTTTAAGATCACATGATTAGTATATATAAAAGCTAGTGTTTGAACCCATTTGTAATCCAAAGGGAAGTCTGTGCTGCTAAATGCTACCTTATTCTAAACTTCCCATGGAACTATATACTGAATCTTCTAGTAGAGTATGAAAAGACCATTGTAGGTCTTTAGGAGGAAAAGTTAGGGAAGAATACATGTAGTTCTGTGACTTTGGCAAGGGTTATTTTAACAGCCATTCACCTTAAGTAAGAATTCTGTCAATTTGAAAGATGTTTTATTATTTAATAAAAGAGGACTAATTCACTAAAAGGTACTAAAAGTTGAATGAAAGTGATATTTCTCTTCCAGGATTAGCATAACTATGGTAAACTGAGACAGCTTTGTATATTTTTTTAAGTTTCAGATTATTGTCATAATCATTAAGATTGCCTTGAACGAAGGTAGATTTGATTTCTGATAGCTGTTTGTGCCTTAATAAATTTTGCCAGTAGAAAAATACATATCTAAATTGAGCTCTCAAGTGAATCCTTTGGAGCAAAATTTCTGTCTCTTAAACTTCTTTTTCACAGTATGTCCCTTAACCAATTCCACTGTGTAACCCACAAATCTAATTAAGAATGTTTGAGCCAGCAAGAGAACTGTGCAAATGATTTTCTATCCCAGTTTTCTCCCACAAATATACACACTATTTCATTTGCTATATGTGAAGATAATACTTTTCCTTTAAAAAGTTTTTATTCTAGAAATGTTCACAATCTAATTTTACCCAAGCTTTCAATGAGCTCAACTAGGATTTCATCATCGCAGAAAACACAATTGTACCTCTTGTGGCTTGTAATGGTAATGGTAGGCTTCTGCATCATTGCTTTGACAATCTGCCACTGATTCTTGTGGTCTTCATCTTGGTCTCCAAACACTTAGAAACAGCTGGCAATCTTGATGGAGAATTACATTCTCACTTGTTGGTCCTTGAGCTTCTTAACAACTTAAACTATTGTCATAATGATGTGGCCATGCCCTTGGGCTTCAATCTGATATATTCACCACAGTCCACGGTTAGAGGCTCTTAGTAAGGTCCTGAAATATTTCTTAGAGTTCCAATCTGAAAACATCTGAAATGAACTGCCTTATTTTAATACATATCCCTTCATCTAGCAACAGATACTTTAAACAATGGGGGTTAAGGAAAATTAGCACCAGCAACTAACACAATAGTAGGTGTGTGACTTTTTTAATGAATATTCTTTTGAATCCACACCTTGAGAATCATCTCACTTATTGAGAATACATGGCATTATTATAGTTAGAGTGTTATAAAGTAAGATTGCATTGAAAACATATCATAGGAGTAAAAAGGGATAAGAGAAATAGTAAAAAAAAAAAAAAAAAAAAGGAGGTAATTTGAGAAGACTGGAGAAAACTGGAAATTGAGGAGAAAAACTCTCCAATTTAGACAAATGACACTGAAATCAAGAAGAAAGAAAGAAAACTATAATATATGGGGGCCTCCCTGGCGGTGCAAGGGGTTAAGATGCAAACTATGAAGCTGTCTGCAGCCCACATGGTGCAGCAGACCTCTCCTGACTAGCCTGCTGCTCCCCTCAGCAGTGTATTTCAGTCAATCTGCCTGTTCTGTTCCCCACTCTGTCTCTGGTGAATCCTCTCACACCCCACACTTCTGGCCTGTACCCTAGCTCTTGTATGCATAATAAATAAATCTTTTTAAAAAAAAGAAAACTATAATATATGGTAAAAGATTGTAGATTTGTGTTGAATTACAGTATTGTAATACTAGTATAAAATATGAATGGACCACAGCTGTTGGGTTCAGAAAAAAAAAAAAGATATAACTTGTGGGGTGCAGGTTGCTTTGAGGTGGGTCGGGGTCTTACTCTATCAGAGATTTAAATAGCAAAGTTTATAAAGTATACATTTTTTAAAAAATAAAATGCCATTACTATTTTTGGAATTCACTGTTAGGTTATTGTTGCTTTTAAAAAAAAATCAGTGTTGACCTCTTAATAATCTCTTTATTCCATATGTCCAGAAGCAAATCCATATGGTATCAGTTGATTTTGCTAAAATGTTGGTGCTGGTAAAGAAAGATGAAGACGTTAATGACCAAACACCATACGCTTCGTGAAATACTGGATTACCAAAGGCACTATACATTTTCTACAAAAAAAGCAGGCTTTTGTTTTGACACCCGATTTATGATTCTTTTCATCTCAATTCCATGAATTAAGAATGAATATTTAGTCCCAGTAGTGCTCAAGTCAAGTGCTTACTTCCCTTAACATTGCCCTAAATGGTCATTGTCATTTCTAGCAGGTTGACAATCCTAATTATTAGTACCAGTGACTTCATAACTGTTATTATGTGATTAAATAATGAACTTTTCATATAGTTTTAGATTGTTACTGGAAATTAGCTCATCAAAACCTATACCAAAAGCAGAAATCATTTAATAATTGATATCTCAAAAATTAGCAAACACAAATCATTCTTTTTAGTTTCCTAGGGTGCCACTGAGTCTCATACCTATCTTTGCAGTTAAGGAGCTAATAGCATTATTGTTCTAACAAAACATATTGAATTCTTTTTCAGAAGTAGAGTGGTAATCAGACAACTGTGTGCTTGTCGGCTTGTTCCCTAACCTCTCTGAACATCAAATTTTTCCTCTGCAATGTATTAAAAATAATTAAAAACAAGGAAGGGGGCTGAATAATCCTAGACCTTAGTCTGTCTCCTATAAGGAAAACTGTAACTATATAAGTAAATGCAGAAAGCGCAACACAGTTTAGGAAGGACAGTAGTTGATAGAGAACACTATGAAGGAAAGATTTCTGATTATTTTCCACCGCTTTAAACAACAAGATGATCTATCAGTCTACCAAAGTTATTCTAGAACAAGAACACAAGCACGCTTTTCCTCTTAGAAATCTCTGATGAAGATGTCTCATGAGAAAGACATGCTTTTTTTTGTTAGCTATGAGAGACAGTTGCTGTGATCACTAATCTCAGTAATGAAATGTACTGAAATTATTTACCCTTTAAAATTAGAATAGTAATGACTAAAATTAATTTTTTCTAATATTTATGAATCTGTTTGAAAAGTCAGAATTTAAAACTTATATAATCAGATTCTTCTGCATATAAATATATGAAAAATACCTTTCTTTACCTAGAGTTTATACATTCTGCCAATAGAAAGCCAAAGGTGACCAGAGGTGGCAGAGTATCTTGCCTAACCAACAACATGAATCACATACAAAATACTAAGTTAATGTTCTCAGGCCTAGTTCTTTCCCATAAATTATGCATAAGACAGTAATGGGCACCTGTTGAATACAAACAGGGATAATATCAGGTTACTCCCTCTTTTTTTCCCCTCAAGAATATTCTATCTGGGCCTCCCTGGTGGTGCAAGGGGTTAAGAAACAACTTATGAAGCTGTCCAGAACCACTGCAGAATGAGTTCGATCCCCAGCCAGAGAGCTACCCACATGGCACAGCAGACTCTACTGACTCACCCGCTGCTCCCCTCAGCAGTGTATTTCAGTCAATCTGACTGTTCTGTTCCCCACTCTGTCTCTGGTGAGTCCTTTCACCCCCTGCACCTCTGGCCTGTACCCCAGCTCTTGTATGCATAAATAAATAAGTCTTTAAAAAAAAAAGAATATCTACACACCCAGTCCCTTACATTATAGGCCCCACCCCTCTCTAATCTGCTTTTGTTTTAACATCTACAGCCTTTTCAACCACTGGGTCTTCCAATCAGTCTACAAATATTTTCATGTATACATTTTCTTAAAAAGAAAAGACCTTATTTCACTCTTTTATTAAAATTCCATTCTACTTTTTGAAATGGTAAACTGTGTTCTCAAGCCAGAAGCTGTATTATGCTGAAATAATGTAAGCGTGTTCTTTTCTTTCCAGATAGCGAGTGAACCTTCACTCCTTCAGAACAAGGACTAGGCCTAGTGGATCTTTGGAGCTCCAGCAGGTAGAACATCTCCTTGCTAAACTACAGGTACACAGAAATAGTACAGAAACTATACTGAACCCATTACCCACTGATTTATTCTTTTCAAATGTGGTTCCTGCTTTCACAGCTGTACTGCTGGTCAAGCAACCGCTCCTTCTCCCACATGCTTTAATCTGTTGGCAGAACTGAACAATGCAAAAGCATGGATTTTGGAATGGAACAGACTGCGTACAAAGTAAAGTTCAGCTGCCCTGACAGCTGTGTAACCTTGGACATGTTCCCTAATCTCTCTGAACATCAATTTCCTCTTCTGTAAAATAGTGTGAAAATAAATTTCTAATAGCATTTGTGAGAGGATTAAATGACATTGTGAACATTCAGCTCTGATACATCATTGATGTCAGTGTGTGTTAGTTCTTTCTCCCCTTCCTCGACACCCTTTACTTTCCTCACTGCGCCAGTCCATGGCCCTCCTT
This sequence comes from Talpa occidentalis, assembly GCF_014898055.3. Taxonomy (NCBI): domain Eukaryota; kingdom Metazoa; phylum Chordata; class Mammalia; order Eulipotyphla; family Talpidae; genus Talpa; species Talpa occidentalis. Next base: position 80,413,393 of record NW_023603184.1, on the reverse strand, counting down.
TCTCATTGTTACAGTTTTTGTTACTTCTCAGACTTCTCCATTACATCATTTACTAATGTGAATTCTAAGTGTCTGTCCCTATTCCTCATTCTCTCATTCTTTACATGCTAGGCCTTTTGAACCTCATCCAAACTTTGTTGTAACCTTCACCTTTGAATAACCTTCACCTTTACCACTGAGCTTATCTGACTTCCCATCTCTCTCCAACCTCTCCTTCTCTTGATTCCCCCATAGTAAGCTCGTCATCTACCCAGATGGTCTCGTAAATTCATCTCATATTGCCACCAAATTGAGCTGGTCTCAGCACTTCTTTAATGACTCTAGATATCCCTGCCTTTCTACTGTTCCATGCCTTTTTGGAAAATCACATCCCAGTTTCTACCTTTTCAATCTAGATACCCCACTAGATCAAATACCATCATCCTTTCTGCATGATTTCCTGGGACTCCAAAGCTAAGATCTGTTTCCTTCATCTAAATAGTCAAGACAATTCAGGAATTTCTCTCTCACTGAATTTATTGTTGTCCGTCTTACAATGGTTATTCATGTATATTTATTTTATAGCACATCCTTCCCCACACCAATGCTATATGACCCCCTCCCTATCACCACCTTCCTCTATAATCTGGGGAAGAACTTGAAGTGATTTTTAAAATCCAGACAATGAGGTATACTAAATAAGCAGTCTTAAATATATACACAAAATTGATGCAAAATAAACTTTCCTGGGGAGAGCTGAACATCTCCACCAAAGAAAGTTGCTTTTACATATGTCGTCAAAGCTGTGAGAGGTACAATTCCAGGATCTCAGCTGTGTTCTGAGTAGTAAAGATTGCTGGAAATCTGACCACCAGATAAGTGGAATGTTACTGTATAACCAAAGGCTTCTTGCCAAAGATTTATAATTAGCAACAGAATCAACTGGCATTACTAAACTATATTTCATTTCTTTAATCTCCTTTTCCTCCTTTTGTTTTCCTCCTCCCTGTTTGTGACTGATAGGGCCAGATGATCAATAATCTCTCTTTCACCAACTCTGATCATCATCTTTGCTACTGCCTGGATGCTATTATTCACTTTAATACATTAATCCTTTGGTTGAAATTCTTAAACCACAATTCTTTATTAAAGGACCACGTTGGCATCCACGTTCTGATAGCAGCTTGTTGGATGTTTCAAAAAATCTGAATGAAGCTTCTCTCTCCCAAAAGATCTGAACTGAAGAGAGAAAGATGCAGAGAGAGAAAGATTTCAGTTCATGGACACAATCAGAAATATGGAAAGAAAATTTAATCTTATTACATAAATTAGGGAACAGAAAAGTTTCACCTTGCGATCACAATTAGATGTCAACATGTCATTTAATGACAAAGTGCTGAGAAATATTGTGGCATTTTATTAAATCTTACCCTGGTTATTACCACGATGAGAAATAGAACACACACTGTACTGGTTAGCAGACCAAACCTTTGTATGATTGCTGTAACCTTTGGTGGAACCCAGTGATTTTGTTCCTTTTCAGAAAGACATTAAAGTGACAGTGTGGCAGGCCATTTTTTCCACCACACACACTAAAACTAGTGTGCGTGCAGCAGAACCCTGCCAAAGCACGTTGCATTCATACAAAGATCCATACAGATCTTAATCATAAAATAATCCATTCTGTACTCTGTTTTTATGACATTTATATGAATCTGGCCACAGCCTCATCAAGTAGTTCACAGAGGAAAATTGTTCTATTTATGTGGTCGAGACAGGGTGGACTTGATTTTCAAGGAAAGAGAAAGAAAGAAATACCCAATTTTTTGTAGTCACAAATCTGGAACTCAAAGAAACTATTTTACACCATTTTGTAACTATATTTGTAACAGAGGATCAGAAGGGATGATATTCTCTTTCCCCGTCCCCTGTCAGTAGTAAAGTCATATATCGATATTTCAGAAACTGAGAGACTGAGTGAAGACACCTGGAAATAGTTTTCTCCTCCTTTTCTATATAATTGCAAAAGGCAAAGAAATGAATGTGTGGGTAAGAGTAGAAAGGAAAGTTTCCAACATGCATCTGCTTTAATTTATTTTTGCTCCTGCATTGTAAGAACTAATCATTTTTCAATTGATTACCCCAATTATTGCTCCTTTTAACTCCTTTAGTTATCACACACACACACACACACGCAGACATGCACACACGCACATGCACAAACACACAGACACAGTGACCTCTGAAAATTGGTACAGACTCATCTCCCCTTTCTTTCAGGTTAGTGATGATGGCAAAAATTAATATATGTACTTCCCAGTGAAATCATGCAATCATTTTCTGGACTCGATCAATACATAGAGAAATAAAGATAGCTGTTTTTATTTCCTATAATATCTCTTAGAAAGCTAACTTTCTTGGTGAATACGTGTGAATAAGTAATCTGGACAAAAATATGTAATTGGTATGCTGATTTAATAATATTTCATTCATTCATACTAACCCTCCCTCATTTTTAATAGGTCTGGCTTCACCAACAATACTCCCCACGCAACTTGGGTCTTGCATCACCACATGCAAATCTCTTGAATGCTGCACTTACTTCAAGTCAAAAACTAGATCTGATAAGCTAATTCCTACATTATAGAAAGAATCTGAGTTCAAGTTTTCTGGTTTCTTTGAACACACTGTCACTTATTTGATTGTAAAATAAATACAGAAAAGTCCAAGATCTTGTATACAATCAAACGCACCATATCCCCAGGAGCCACATAAAATGCGCCTATTTTTGTATAAACTTCATCAGCAAATAAACCTTTTCCTCTTTCCCTTTCAAGTGATAAAGAACATTCTTTCTTTCTTTTAGAACAAAGAGAAAAAAGAGGAAGTGCCAAAGTGTGTAAGACTGTTGTAAGAAACTGAATTAATGTGAATAATTATGTAATGATTGCTCCTAATTAAATAAGGATAATGTTCAGGGAGTTCTTCTCTTTTTTCTTTTTCAGAAACCACTGGTATTTCAGAATATGCTATATACTGCTTTCTTTCTCTAGCCACCCCTCCCCCAAATAAATGACAGCATAAATAGACATATAAACTCCATATGAATCATTAGTGTGTGAGATACTGTTACCCTGGGGCTGCTGTAACTCACATATATTCCCTTCTTTCTATTTCAAATCTTTAAAATATTTTTCTTTTCAAATACTTGTAAAAGCACGTATGGTTGAAATAAAAATAAAGCACATACAGATGATATTTTCAAGCACAGTCTTCATATCCTAGAAGGAAAATAGGCATGTTCTGTTTCTCTGGGTCCAATATACATTCAGGGAAAGTAAAAGCTTAAAAGTAGAAGAGATCAAGAATAGATTGTGGAACAACTTTAAGATGTTACAACTGTCATATGGAAAGGAATGGCATCCTTCAGTTTACCTCCCTAAGGTTAAAGTTCAGGAAAGAACTTCTATTCTGTTGTTAAAAATGTGTAAGCATAAAAGTATGCATGTCTCAGATGCATTCACTATATGAAGACGAGAAGTTGTAAATAAATTTCAATCATTATTAAAGGTCCAATATTTCTAAATTCCTTTATTTTAAAAAAGTACATACTCAGTAGTTGTTTCTGAGCATATCTCTATATCAAAATCAGCTTACATTTTAGCCAACCCTAAACTAGTGGAAACAAATCTTCAAAGTGAAGACCGTCATGTCATGATAATCTACAAATTCAACACCTGAAAACCTCTTTTCTAAAGCGAAGGGACCTCCCAGGAAGCAGGGATGACTTCTCCTTCCCCAAGTCTTTTTCAAACTTTTGGAATGTCAGCTTTTTGTGAGAGATAATGCAAATACTAACAGCAAACTTGAAAAGCTCGGCAGGAAGCAAGGATGTTGTACATATACCTGGAGTGAGTTTGTCTGTCTGTTTATCTTGTAGAACAATGAAAAAATCCTACAGGGCTCCTTGAGGACAGTGAGGATGCATTAATGATTTCTCTGATCTAGCAGATCCATCTCCCTAAACTACACCTTGCTTGACAACATTGAGATTTAAGGGAGTGTCATACTTTTCACATGAAGGATTATATGCCAAGTGTAGCTTAACTACCACATGAAATTAGTTGTAATAAATAAAAAAGAATGCAGAACAGGTACAATGCTAAAGAAGAACATGAGACTACATTCACAATACAGTAAATTGAGCACCTCTTCCAAACAAATAGCAAGGAACATTTATTTTTTGGAATAAGAGAGAAATTTTAAAATGAAGCCATATTATTTTGGACCTTTAAATTATGTGATCAGCACTATATATAACTTGGTCAGGAAGATAATAAATAGATTGGGAAAAGGTCTACTGATGGATTAAGGCAATTCTGTCAGCCATTTTTTAAAAAATGAATATGAAATAAGAGACATGAAGCCACTCTGTTTTCAGCCTATTGTGGTCTTCATGCGCCTTTCATATATTAAACAGTCCAGCATTGAGGGTGACTTAGATAATCACTGTTTTCTACAATACAGACCCTAAACACAAGTCAACTACTTTATTCATGTTCAAGTTGAAAAACAATTATATATTGCAACACCAGAGAAAAACTTGCCCTTCTGAACTCAAGGAAATAGAACCTACTGGTCTCCAGTAGGGCAGCTTCTTAAGGAATAATCCTTAAGGTAATTTTGTATAATACAATTTTTACCTTGACTATTGGAACTATAGTCTTGACTATAGGAACTAGTTGCTAGTTATATAAGACTCCTTAAATATTTTTTTATGTTTAATTACATATAGTTAATATTGCCAGTAGAGCTGATTCCTGCTACATATTTAAAAAAAATTGTCAAAACAAAAAAATCATGAGTAAGCTACAGTATGCCAAGCTAGATGGTATGGGCAATAAAAGAAAACATACTGCATGATATAATTCCACAAGCAATTAAAAGATCATGCATGAAAATTGCAGAGGACAGATTAAGGGTTTTAATACATAATCATCACAAATCTTTTTATTCCATGAATTCTAGATGGATTGGAGAGAGATATAAGAGAAAAATATAGAATAATTTGAGAAAATTCTGATAGGTGGTGCTTGAGGATGAGTATTGAAAAAGATGGTATAGGTTAAATAGTGTGAAAGAGGTTCAAATTTTTAAGGTTCACTACCATACTAGATGCTCAAGGAGATCAAAATAAAAATTTCTAGTTTAGAACAACTTCCTAACAGCCAAAGAATGATAAGTTAAAAAAAAATACAGGGTGGCAGATTCTAATAAAAGAAATCAATTGCCCGTTATATTTTGACATTCAAACAGAAAATTTTGAAAATGACTCTAGAATGTTCTTGGGCTTTCAGAGAAATCATTGGTTTGACAGATTACATCAATCTTCAATGGCCCTTGAATTTGTCACCGATAAATTGGGGGCTCGTCCAGACTATTCACAGGGAAGAGAATTTTTGATTGTGGCTGAAAGATAAGAATTCACCATGGAATTATTGAAGCAGATCAAGGTCACGCTTTTGCAAATAGCATAAAAATCTCTTAAAAGTCAGAGATCCTGACAGAATATTCCAAATCAGTCACTAATTTCTGCTTCATTGGAAATAGTCTCAAATGTGAATAAAACGTATATCAAAACAACAGCATTATGAGACTGTTTTTCATTTTCTCAAAAACTTTCAATGCACAAAAATTATGATCAAGTCAATGATCTACACAAATATGGTCACGACACAAGTGGCATCATGTTTTACAACCTTTTTCCCCACACACACGATTACAACCATTATTCATGTCAAAAGAAATGCACTCAATTTAACAAAATCACATATGTAGGTTAGTCCAAGCTGTGGCAACTCCAGACATGTGGAACCTGGAAGACAGCAAAGCAAAGTTTATTGTTGTATAGTCAGCCCCAAAAGAACAGCAAGAGAAACTCTGCAAACTTTACCTAAAGAAACTCTGATGGGTATGAAATAATACCTGGAAATCAGTAGGCTTTTAGTGATGTGTCAATGAGTAGAAATGAAGGTATCTTGTTTTGATCAAAGTTATGATGATACTCAAGAGGCAAAAAGTCCAGACCTGCAAACAAAAGTCTAAATTAACAGCAGCAACAAATCATGAAAAGTCTACAGAAGTACATAGGCCTGCAAGGATTGAATGCAGGAGCCTACTTCTCTCTTTCTGGGATTAATGCCCATAAAGATAGCAACACCATCATCAGTGTCATCTTCCAAACAAAGGACCACAATATAGAGAGGACAATATTAATTATTGTCAAAATCACTTGTGCACTCAGCGATTTCAATAGGAACAATCAGTTTAAGTGGCAGTGGCAACTTCTCAACATAAAACACAGTTGCTGCAATCCAAACTGGATTTAAAAGGAGGTGAGCAATGCTATAGTTGTTTAATCTGGTTATATTTGAGCTAAAGTGGTTCACATTTTTTAGAATGAACGAATCAAAGGCATAATTGTTTTTGTCATCTGCACAGCAATTTTACTCCTGAATGCATTGTTTTAGGCAGGAATTAATAAAAATTGCATGCGCTTCAGGTGCTGGGTAGATCACCCTTTTCCACACAGCCCAGCCTGGAGCTGTGAATGCTCCTTTTCTTATTATCAGTTAATAATTCTCTCTCATTGAGGCAAATTAGGAACTTGACTGTGTTAGAGAGTCCAGAACACTGCTAGAGGCAAAAAGGGGCTAAATGGCAGAAATTCCTCTCTGAGCAAGACGCATGAAGCACGACATTGTGTCCACCACAAAAGCCGCTCTGTATTTTTGATCCTTTCTAATTTAATTAGCCCAAGAGGTAGCGCATTAATTTGCCAAGAATTCTTCTGATGCGAAAGCTGCCCTTATTGCAGTGAAGGGAAAAAATAACCTGCGTGCTACAGTGGCATGCTAGTAATGAAAGGGGGTTATTTTGTGTTACAAATGGCATTGCAGGGTTACAAGAGACCTTTAAACCTTTTTATCTCTGGTTAGGTCATATGTAACACAGTGCAACACAAAGCGCTAATTAACCAATTCTGGTCCAGACATCTTTTAGAACACTTAAGAGAGTTACACAGAACCCAGGTCAAGCGCACTGCTTTGTTTGCTTTTAAAAACTGAAAACATCTTCTGGTGGATATATTAAAAATAGAACAAGAAATCATCAATCGGGAGTGCAGTTCCTCCATGGACTCAGCACTCTAGATATTTATTCTTGTCTTTGTTTTCTTTCTGTTTAATGATATTCTTTATGTGGGCAAGCTGGAGACTTGAAGTCCCTCAGAAGGTCTCTTGGTTCTTTATGCTGTATTTGTTTGGTAAATTGTCTCCATGTTAATCTTCTTCATCAAATACTTGGAGTCAGTTTGAAAAACTTTGATCAGATCAACCACCATGAGCTTCTTCATCGCCATGTGCTTCTGATATGTGCTCATGCATTCGAACAGGTCATTTACTCATTAAAGAACAAGAAACATGCATCCTATCATGATAAGTCCTCCCCAATACTTTGAACTGTTAATTAAGCCTATGCAATCATGTCTCCTGTTTGCAGAACTATTTCTTTTCTAGAAATTACAGGATCCCGTTTAGGGACTTTCAACACCCTTGTCGCTTTCCCTCACCACTTTCCTGCTGCCTGAACGTGGCTGGGCAAAAACACTCACTCCCAGGCAGTAACTTAAGAAAACCTAAGGATGATTACATTTTACATTTAATTCTCCTGTCCCTTTAATGAAAACCAGTGGAAGACAATAGCTTTCAAGTAAGGCATTGATATCTCTCTCCCTCCCTGCTTCTGGCTAGAAATCAGTGAATTAAGTAAGGAGTGGTGGCATTTAGCATGTTTTCGGCTATGCATTATGGATACACAGAGGCATCTCAAGTAGCCTGTTTATGGCATACTGTAAGATTTAGTAGCCAAACTGAGAAAAGAAAATAAGCATTGTCAAGAGGAAGGCAGGATGGATCCAGCTCAAGGCAGTGGCCTGGGATGACAGAGCAGAGGAGATAGAAGACACAGGGGAGGATCTGGAGAGAAGAGAGGATGGTCTTTTTTAAAAAGCAACTGTGGACAAGAGCAGAGTGAAGAAGAAATTAAAGAAGGAAAAACTAATTGGGTATTGGTTGCAAGGGATGGATAGAGAACGGTATTAGGAGAATCTCTTAATGCAGTAACATTTTCTCATGCACAACAGTATGAATTAACCCACTTTTTGTTTTGTTTTGTTTTTATTTTATTTTAATTTTATTTTTATTTTTATATTCCCCATACAATTGCAACCCCCTTATTTTCACCCCAACCCCTCCTTTCCCCACCACCCACCCTCCATAGAGTGTCTCCTCATAGCTGTTTGTTGATTTTGATTTTTACTTTCTTATATTAACCCACTTTCTTAAAGCAAATATTGTCCTTCACATTTTTCCATGTTTTTGTCCCTACCTAGAAATAACTTTTCAGATTTAAAATGCATTTTTTAAACCCTTAAATCATTTTTTGTTTTGAACTAAAACTATCCCTTTCTGTGCATTATTTTTAAAAATAAGCAACTACTTAAATGGTAAAATTATACATTTTCTTACATGAGTTAAAAAGTTCATATATAATGTGATTAATCACACATGAACAAGATAACTGAGAATGTGCTTTTATAGATATGTTATACTGTTCTGAATTTTTCTAGGTTGTCCAAAAGATTTGAAAGGGTAAAAAGATTTTTTTAATACACAGTAAATACTTCTGAAAATGGTGAATTAAAATGAAAAACAGATGACACATTTATTCAGTTTTTGGCTTCTGTAACATCAAACAGCACATTTTCTTAAAATGGTTTCATCAGTGGACCGGTAACCTCTTAAATTGATTGACTCAAACATGTCACTTATTTGATGACTGGAGGTTTATAAAATAGTCTCCACTTTCTTCATCTATTCACATGTTACATATTTCTCACAGTAGATTAAAGGTAGTATTTATTCCAATTTTATTTTACAAATAAAGGCATGATATATGAATGATCTGATTTCTATCGAAGGGATAACTAGGAATCTAGTTATGAAGTTTCATTGCTTTTATCGAGTTTTTTTTTCAGATTGATGAAATTAATCTAAATACAGCTTACAGAAAGGAAAGAAACTTCATTTTTTACCAGGATGAAACTTACTCAAAGTAATAGATGAAAACCAAGTGATAGGCATATCCATATGCGAGAAGAAATAAATAGCAAAATTATTATTTTCTGTCAATAGTTAAGGAGTGATAAGAAAATACTTTCAGTGTCTTGATAAAATGAAAATATTTTCCACTGAATTCCAGATACCTTTATAACTTGAGGATCACAGCAAAGCAGAAACAGTTTACCATTGTCCGCTTTACAGATAGAGCCAGGATATTCAGATGTCAATCCAGTCTCCCATGATACCATGAAGCCACAACAGAATAGGTCTAGAATGCATCTATCCCCTGATATTCTCCATTGCCCTGCAAATCTACTGCTACTTAATCACTCTCCGTTGGGGCAAGTTGAGGAGGAATAAAATCAAAAAAATTTTCCTGGAGAAAAAAAAAAAAAGGAAAAAACCAAAAGCAAGAAACAAATTTTTCCATTTCTCCCAAAACAAACTGAGGATGAGAGAGGGAATGAAGTCATCTACAGCTTGTCCACTCAGTGTGGGCCTGAGGTAAGAGCCCTGACAGGAGCAGCAGGCAGGGTCACAGACCAAGGAGATGACACACTGGAAAATATAAATGCATCTTAACAATAAAGCATAAGAATGTATAAAATGATAGATAGGTTCAAAACTCTACAACCAACTTCAGTGTCTCTGTTGTTAACAAATTTAATCTATCCACTTCAGGTATTATAACATATGAGGAACAGAAAGAGAATGAGAAGAAAAAGAAAACAAGACAGATGATGAAGGGAAAAATTATATGAAATATTGTTTTCTTAATTTTCTTTTTCTCCTGAACAGTGCAGACCTGGGATGTTTATTATTTCCCAGAAGCAAGAATTCCAGGACCTCCTAAAATCTCACTTCTTTTTGGGGCACTGTAGAGATAAAACACTTTTTTTCTGACAGAATATTAGTTCCCACCCTACTTCGTAAGCAATCTTAGAACAGACATCTAGAGAAGTAGAATATCCCAGTCAGTGGAGGATAAGAGACACTGAAAAGCTATTTCTACAAGGAATAAAGCTATTTCAGATCTAGTTTCTATTTTCCACCCACTACCCTCTCCCACTTCTCCTCCCTTGTGGAGGAAGAAGATCCCTTTGGAGAAATGAGGGCTCCTAAGTCATGGATCTTCTAGAGGTTTTTAGGGCCAGTCTTTGCTGAGTAGCCTCATTCTCCCTCTTCTCACTGCCAAGATGCCTTTCGCCCACGTCAAGGAAGTTACTAGCACAGAAGAAGATATCTAAATGATTTCATCTCTGTCCTATCACATTGAACACCATCTGAGGTGCATCTATCCTCCTTACACCCTTCTCTCCTTTTAACATTCACTCATTTCCCTGACATTTACTGACCACCAATATGCTAGCTGTATACAAAATAATATATCAAGGTTCTTGATCTTGCATAGCACAAGGTGCAGTGAAAAAGAAAAACACAAGATTGCACTGTCCTTTGCAACACTTGTGTAACAGGACTTAGTGTATACTACACACATAATTACATGTCTCTGGCACACCCATGCACTCCATGCATAAATGCACATACACGTGTATTCATAGCCTCAGCCTGAAATACCTCCGGTCTCTTGGGGAAGGAGCCTCCTCCACTTACCACACACATTCCTGGCATCATTCCTATGTCTCCTGGTCTTTCATTGAATTTCAACAGATTTTAAAGAATTGAACATATGCAAGAATGCAAAAGCCCACTCAGAATGGTGAAGACATAAGCTCAATCCCGGATGAGGGTTAATACTGGTAGGAGTTGGGAATCATCTCTAGAAGAGAAATAACCAAGTAAAGGGATGATATATGCGGAGGATGTTATAAGGATGTGGAAGAAACTAAGTACCAAAAAGACCTTCATAAATACTTCTTTCCAATTTTTCCCCCAGAAAACCATTTTTAGGAATAAAATTTACTATTTGGAACTAAATATTTTTTAGTTGTGATGTCTTTCACAAATACTATGTCAAATTATCGTGACAATTTATACGTAATGACAAATAATCTGTAAGAAAACCCTCTCTTTGTGTCATTACCTTTTTCAGAAACACCTGCCTTAGGACAGGACATATATTTCTCCAGAGCTGTTAGAATCACCAAGGGAGCTTTAAAAACTATCGGGTCCCTGCCCAAACCAGGTGGGTCCAGGCATCACTACGGTTTAAAACTCCCAGATGATACTAATGCACAGCCACGGTTGTATGTAATAAATATATATTTAGACATATGTTTATTAGTTGCATGCCTATCATCCTCTGCAAAGGGAAACTATCCTAAGCTTTTTTTGTTGGTTTTTAATGTAATTGTCAAGAATTTATTATCATAACATATAATATACCCTTAAAATTCCTTAAAATAAAGATTGGTAGTAGATTTTTTTAATGGCCCTAATTACAGAAAAATATCTGAGGTATAGAAATGTATCTTTTAAGTTTAATAATAAAATGAGCCTTCTAGAAAAAAAACAGCAAGGTCTTGCAATAGCAGATGGAGTCTGGGTCAGAATAATGATGCAAAATTTTTATTCAAGCTTGCTCCCTCCTACCCACTTCCTTTTTTCTCATCTTTGCCACGTCTGGAGTCTATTGCACAGATTTTGGATAGTTTAGCAATTTCGAATATAAGTTCACTTGGTGAATGCTAACTATAGGAACTCTAAACTTTCATCTAAATACTCAATAGATTTATGAATATGACTTTTTCTGAGTTGATTTTAGGAAGTAGTGCAGGTCACAGAGCCAAGCACACTCACACAATTCAGGAAGCGTCTCCATACATGACCTTTGTGAGGTGTATGACACTTCTCAAAATTCAGGAAGGGCTGAGTCTTCAGAGATATGCTTACAAGGTATGGAAACCCAGATTAGCTCTGGCATATAAACTACCAAAAATGTTCTTGTTAACTGGGCAACATGTTTTCTAAAGGTGCAGAATCCACTTTGTTTCTATCACTTGTCAGAGTTAAGCATAAATAATGTACAAACAAACAAACTGTGCCAGTATAAAATGTAATATTTGTTTATGAGACACTTCCAGAATCTGACAGTGGCCCTCTGTTAACAATATTTAGGCCATAACTATATTGGACAAATTTTACCAAAAAAGTATTCTTAGGCTTTGGGTAATTTTAAATAGCTTTTAAGCCACTCCTGTATCTTGCTTCTAATCTTACAGAAAATCAGGCCAGAGTTACCAATTGTAATGACAATAATGTCATAGTAATTTCTAAATAAGAACCTGTCCTAAAGCAGAATATTGTTCTCTCAATCCTAGGTTCCCTGGACTTTGGGATTATCTAAACCAATAAAACATTCCCAAAAATGTTAGAAAGCCAACAGAGTTAACAAATTAAGTTTTCAATTTGTCAAGAGAGGACATTAAGTGGGTAGAATAAAGCTACATCCTCTATCATCATTATATCATAAAAACTCCCCAAACTAGGAAGTACAGAATCTCTCAAGAAAGAACAATTGTATAAAAAAGAATGTACTTAATGAGAAATGTTTTTTTCTTGAATATCTCATTTTCACTGCAATCCGGTGAAAATGTCTTCACACAGCAGTCTGAATTCATCGGCCAATATTTGAGAATTGCTGTTCTGAGAGTTTCATTTAGTCTAGTTTCCAGGAAAACTCTGTGATCTCACTGATGTTTGCACAGAGCTTTCCATCCAGGCCCTATAAACTGCAACCAGTGTATTTATGATAAATCTGAAAAGAATACATTCTATCCATGTTAGAGTGATCAGAACTTGCAATGGCATTTGCACCTTTAGAAGTATCACTTTCCACAAAGATTGCAATCTGTGTAATGCTAGCTTTCCTGTTGGAGCAGTAGTAGCAGTAGTAGTAGTGGTGGTGGTGGTGGCAGTAATAGTGGTGGTGGTGAGGAAGTAGCTATTTTGTCTTAAAAGTTCAGGAACCAACTCTAAAACAAGAACTTAATCCCAGTGATTGAGACAAAAAATACACGACTCTGATGGTTTCACTTATAAGAGGAATAGAGTGGATCAAGGGGAAAAAATAATGTTAATAACAGCAAAAAAAAAAAAAAACCCACAACGAAACAAAACCAAAATAAACAGACAACTATAAATCAGAGACATTTTACAGGGGGGGGGGTGATGGGAGAGGAATCAGAAATGAGGGTGGGAAGAGCACAAAGGACTATGGTGATAGTGCATGGGTGAATTGGTGGTGGGAACTACACCTGAGAAAAGAAAGCAAACTCCGTAAGAAAATAAATAAATAAATAAATACACAGCTGGTAAGCCCTTGTAAGGTAAAGTTTGTCCATATTCTATGGAAATTAAAGGAAGGAATTGTGCACACTCCCTACACACATACACACACACACATTCTATTGTACACAATTTTATATATTTTGTTAAGCATAGAACATTTATTGCATGATATTTAGAACAATTGGAATTAAAAACCATCTTGCTCTTGTTCTACAACCACAAGATTATAAGTCTCTGACCTGCCCTCTCTCAGATAAACATAGATGACAAATAGAAACTATCAAAACTGAACCAAGCACAAGATGAACTACCTGTTAGTCCTGTTTTCTGCCTCCGCAATGACATTCAGGTGGTAATTCTAAGGCAAATCCTTCATTTTTAAAGTCTGAAAAAATCATCTGATTCACTTTAAAAATTGAAAATATTCTACAAATAGGAATACTCAAGATTCAAACTATATATTTTAGTTCATTGCAAGTGGCCTCACTTTTTGTATATTTCACTTTTTTCTGGTGCTTTAATCTCCAGTAAGGAGAAAAAAATAGCATTATTGGTTTGGATAATAAATATTTTTTCTTATTGATGTTTCTACTCTTTTTCAATAATGATCTCAAATGCAGAGATGCATTTCAGGGAATTCCAGTGCAAATACCCACACAAATTCTCCCTGATTTTCCAATGTCCTACATCCATAGTGGTTGCAGAGTGGAACTGCTGTGAAATCATTTACCAAGAATAGAAGGTCCTCAGGATGCTTCATGCTGAAAGGACACCTTGCCTGCTATTTTTCCCTCCTCCAGTGTTAAGGACACAATTCACAAAGACCAGAAAACAAAAGAATAAAAAGCAAGCTCTTATAGGTCCATTCTGTACAGGTAGCAGAACAATGAGGCAATCGAAGAGTGTCAGCCAAATGATGTTTGAATTTAACATGGACCGGCAAACTGAAGCACATAAATTGTAAATTTAAAAAAATAGACAATTTAAAATTTCTCCTCCAAAGTCCAAATCAAATCTTTGTATTAAGGAACTTTATATGTAAAAACAGCAGCCCAGCTGTACAAACTAGAGCACTCTAGGACAGTCTCCCACTGGCCAGGCTACAGGAAGCAAATAATAGAACTACAAGGGGACCCCAGTTAAATGCAATCCAAGAATCAGCACTTTACAGGAATCCTTATGCTTACCCCCCTTACTATTTTCTGATTTCCTAGATGTTAGTTCTATTGTTCCTGCCAGCCACTATTAGCTGAAACACAATGTTAACCAACTAATTGATAAATGATTGTCTAATGCTGATTCAAACAGTATTCTCATTGTTATTAAGGCACATTGAACATATAACATTATATTAGCTTGGGGTGTACAACATAGTAATTCAAAATTTGTCCACATCCCAAAATGATCACCACAATAAATGTAGCTAAGATCTGTCACCACCCATAATCGTAATTTTTTTCTCATGTTGAGAACTTCTAAGATCTATTCTCTTAGCAACTTTTATTTATTTTTTTAAAAATTTATTTATTTATTTATTTATTTATTTATACAAGCACTGGGTACAGTCAGAAGCACGGGAGGGTGAGAGAATTCACCAGAGCCAGAGCAGGGAGCAGAGCAGACAGAAGGACCGAAGTACACTGCTGAGGGGAACAGCGGGCAGCAGGAGAGGTCTGCGCGCCATGTGGGACCCTCGCCTGGTGGCTGGGGATCGAACTGGCGCTGCAGAGGCTGCGGGCAGCTTCGCAACCCAGCGCTCAACCGCTGCGCCACCAGGGAGGCCCTTTTAGCAACTTTTAAGCGCACAATAATTATTAACTATAGTTGCCTTGCAATATATTACACCCTTGTCTTACTTTATAGCGGGAAGTTTGTACCTTTTCACCACCTTTACGTATTTCATACAGTATTCTTAAGCATTATGCTTTGATTATTTGAAATTCATATTTAATTTTGAGAAATTTAATTTGTCATCACACAATATACAAGAGGAGAGATATACAGCCACCCTGTAGAAGAAATGGCTCCAAGCTCTGCAAAATTTGATGAAACTTGAATTAACTGTGTTAACAGAGATTTTAAAAAAAGAAATGTGTGCATTCAAAAATGAGTTGATCAGCCACTGAAGCATAATTGAAATTCAGAGACACATCTTGGCAATGCTATCCTTCTCAGTCTACAAGAGACAAACACTTAGCCAAAAACTTTGAATCTTCCATTCCTATCTCAGAGGTGGTTATATCAACCTAAATCCATTTATAATTTGATCCATCTTATTCCTCTTATTCTAGGTTCCCCAAGAGAACTTTTGTTAATATATTAAATGCCTTCATAGTACTGCCCAAATGAGAGAATATTCTTACATGGCCTGTCTGTGAGTTTTATTTTCATTCTTAATTAATGTGATGGTATTCTGATTCTGCATAAGTCATCCTCAACAATATTTTCACTCTTAGTGTACAATGGAAATGATCTGGCTGAGACAGGGAGGTTGAAGACTAGAGTGGACTGGGTCTATTCCCCCAAGTACTCAACTATTATTCAGAAATCTTGGGAAAATACATTGTTAATCATTCACATTTTCTCATTTTGAAACTTCTTTTGTCATCAGGATTTACCATAATTTTACCAAGACAGGGAAGTTTTACTAAAATATAAAGCTCAACTCTCTCCTCCTACCAAAGCACCTCGACAGACATAGTTTTTACCTGTCCTATCAGCTCAGTCTACAAGAGACAAATACTTAGCCAAAAACTTTGATACCCGTGATATTATATTTCAATGTTTGCATAGCATGGTGCCTAAGGTGGTCATTCTTTAATACAGAGAAGATTGTTAGCTTTTAACAACAAAATGATATATCATTTCACCAGCCTGAGCCTATGTCTGAAAGAAAATGAGCCTTCTGGACTCTCCCAAATTAAGAATCAAACTTGCATGTTTCTAGGCAGTTTTAGTCTTAATTTGGAACATTGACTTCTGAATGTTTAAAAAAAAAAAATGTCAACAACATAGGCCAGAAAGAGTTAAGTGGAAACTCCTATCTTACATTTGTGGGCTCAGGTAAGCTGTTACTCCGAAGTATTATTGGTTATTGAGAGAAAGGGACCACTCATAGTGGAAAAGGTTTTAACTAAAAATGAGAAGTTTTTGGAAACATGCTCTCTTCGTGAAGTCAAAGTCAGAGAGGACAGTAAATCCTTAAAGCATTTGTGGGGTTGAGAGGTAACAAGAATTTTATAGAAGGCATTATCAGAGAGTCTTACCCCTACCATTTTCTGTAATGTATAATTTTCTACTCTTCCAAGAACATAATGTCCAACGCAACTGGCATATAAAATAAATCCCTGTATTTAAAAGACTCATCTTGGTCCAACTGAGGCTAAAAGCCTAGGAGTTCTTTGGCTGTGACTGCTGCAACTCTGATTCAGGCTATGACTCGGTTGCAGCTGGTGGATGTGGATGACATCAGCCTTATCTGTGATTGGGCATGCCTTGGAAGTAGATTAAGTCACACGGAGAAGGTGAGAAATTAATATCTCGCTTACCTAGGTCCTGTTCTGATCATAGCTAAGAATTTCATCAATTGTGTGGACAGGGAAAATTCACTATACAGAAGTCATTTAGATACAACTGCATACATATAAATGTTCTTACCTGTTATTTGGACATAATTATTTACTCTATGTTTTGAGATGTGATTTCTTCAAGTTTAAATCAAATCAGTAAACACAAAAATGAATGTAAAATTTGGGAAGTGCTATGAGATGAAAGAACAAAGTATTATAAAAGAACAGTGGAGAAAAGGGGGCACTTGCTTTAGATTGAGTGATCAGGAAAGATCTGGGAGTGAAAATTAAGTGGAGGTATGGAGGTGCTCAAAAAAATAACAAGAAAAAATTTTCTGGGCTAGAGAGAAATAAGAATGCCCAGAAGGAGGAAAAAAAAAAAAAAACCTCAATTCTATCAAGGAACTGAGTGTAGACCATTGGGGAATTGAAAGACAACCAGAGTGGTTGAAATGCATTTGTTGATGGAGTGCATGGCCAAAATGCAGTGGGAGAATTTGGTCAGGCATCACAGCATGAAGGGCCTTAGGGGCCATGGCAAGGGGCTTGGATTTTATTTTCTGCATGATAGGAAACCACTAAAGAAATTTAAGCAGGCTAACAGGATTTAATCACTGTGACTGCTATGTGGGAAATAGATTTATAGAGAGACAATAAACAGGAAGACCAATTAGGAATGTATCACAGTGGAGATAAACTGATGATAATGGATTAGCATCAGGTAATGACAACAGTTATGGAGAGACATGGATGGGATCCAAAGCTCTTTTGAAGATGAATCGAAAGGAGTTGGTTTTTCAATAGTTGTAGGGATGAAAAAGATAACAATAGCCGGAACTACTCCTAGGTGTTGGACTTGAACTCTGGAAGGGTAAAGGAGTATCATCTAAGTCTTCAATTAGATAGACCCAAACATATTGGTACCCTGCAAAAACCAGATAACATCATCACTTTCACAAGGGAACTCAAGTAGGAACTACTTGAACTCAAATAGGGACTATTTCACTCTCTGAAATATGCAATAAATTTGGAGAAACTATTGGTATCGTATAGTTCTTGAAGGACTCTTCCCTGTCTTTGTAGTCATATTTGAATAATATGAATGTGGGGTTTTAAGTAGTGACTGCTTTCTCCCCTCTTGAGTTTGGAACCAACCGAAAACAAAACTCCAAAAAAAATTTTAAAAGGCAGTCAGCCATAGATCAATAAGGTTGATTAGAGAAATAGACCTCAGATCTGTGGGCAAAAGGCTAACACTCCTCCTAACCCATATGCCACCTCACTGTAGCCTGAGGAAATGTCAACTGAGGAAAAGGGTTTTAAAAGCAGACAAGCCTACATTACAACATGTTTTAATTTTGCTCCATTAGTTGCTCCAAACATCAACGGAAACCAGAACCTTATCATTGTCATCTAAGAGAACTTGGTCTTTCTCAGAAGGAATAATGAATAAGGTATACTCTAGTTGACAGGGAATGGTACTAAACAAGAATGAAGATTCAAAATGACCAGAATTTTCTTCCTGGTCACACTACTCAATTGCTGTGGGTTCTGGGGAAGTGATTTAATCCTTGTTAGGGTTCAAGCATGATAATGAAAAGGAAACTTATGAGAAATCATAAAATCCATGCATTTTATTTTCCTGAACAGAGATACTTTTCACTTCATGCACCTTGAAAAGTGTGAGGTCCTTCAGCATGTTGGCAGCCTTCCCTAGGTTACTTAAATTTGCAGGTATACCCACATTGCCAAAATGCAAAACAGTCATTCTTAGAGGTCTTCAGCCATTTTCTAAAAAGTGGAATCTTTTCTTCAGGTATCATTTGAGTTGGAAGGTCACTATGTAAAGCCCTCTATAGCTGAGCTACCTCCTGGGAGACATGGGGTTCTGAAGCTCCCCAGGGAGCATCTTGTGATTCCAAAGAGCCCAGGCTCTTCATTTCCAACACTATATGAACCTGTAATGGCTACATACCCACTTCTTAGGAGCAAGGTTTAGTCATGTGTCCAAAGAATCATAAGCATCAGATTTTGGGGGGAAAAAAAGAAGGGATGGGGGCCCTAAAAACAAAATAATGAGTGTTACCAATGATATATTTTATTGATAGTAAAAACTCTAACAAAGCCAAATCTTACTTCATTTCATTCAGCTCTATAGATGGTTTTTACACAAGTTTGTGCTATTTTCCTATATTACTTCACCTGTTTTGATAACTTCCATTTGTGAAATTCATTTTAATCAAAAGTCTTTTGCTATTCCACAGGGATAATTAGAAAACAAAACAGAAATATTTAGAGAGGCATGTCACCACACATATATAGAGAATATTGAAGCTCTTGGCTTCAGAAATTCTCATTTTCCTCAAATGTTGGTTTAGTCCTGCATTGAATTAGGTTCTAATATCCCATTATATGATAAAGCATCATTTAACAGGAAGTTATACTCTTTTATGTAATGTTTGCATTTCATTTCCATGCTACTTTTTAGAAAATAAGTGATAAGTAGAAGCAGAACAGGTATTTGTAATTACTCATGAGTCATTTGCTCGCACGTAATTTAATAGCCACAGATCTTTAATATTTATAGCACATGTTGAAAGGATTTAACATATGTAGTGATCTTCACCAAGAAACTCCATACTCTTCTTGAATACAAAGATGTAAATTCTGTCACCATTTATGCAACCTGTTAAAAATCTTGCTATTAATTCATGTGAATGAGTTTTTCCTCTAAAATTTTAATTAAAACACAAATGCTTTGCATACTTCAATCTGCAATATCCGACACATGCATTTTTTTTAATACTGACTGATCAGTTGGATAAGATGGGATTTTCTCCAAGCAAAGTAGGATGCTTTCTCGTACCTGAAAATCCCCACAAAGCGGTCAAATTTGTGTAAAAACCTATTCAAACGCTGAATAACCATTATGCTATAAGTTTCTCAATAGCAATAGTATTCTCTTCACTTTCTCGAATAGTTCCAAATGTGATTTAACAAGGAAGGGGCCATATAAATCTATTAAGTTAAATTGGTAACAATAGTCCAGACAACCAGAATTTGAGAGAAAACCATGTCAAAAGCATACATGAGAACCAGTAGCATCAGAGAATATAGTATCACAATCAAAATCATATATGGTTAGGACCTCTGTAAGAGTTGTTATTTGATACAGGATACTTTGACATTCAATTACAATGCTAGCAAGGAATTCTTTTGAACCTATATGTCTAAATTATTGCAAAGTTTTCCAGTACAATACAACTAATTCAGACTGTCATGTATTTTGAAATTTTACATTCTAATGTGATTTTTTAATTTATTTAAAGTACTTCTTTGCCTTTTTTCTCCAAAATAACAAAAATAGTAGTGATACAACTAATAAATACCACTATGTTTTCCAGAGTACTTAAACACACATCATCATCATCCTCCTCATCATCTTTTGTTCCTTTGAAATATTGAAATATTTTTTCAGGCAACTTTTCAGCTGTGTCATTTTTATTATTATGAATCATCATAAGGCTGTACATTCGTTCACCATCCTATTTTCTTAATGCTACTAAGAATTCATCAATAAATGTGGGCTATTAGAAAGTAAAAGTAAAGATTTATCTGAAAAGAAATATTTTTTGATCCCTTTTTCAAAACAGAATTGTACATTTTCCTGATGGGATGAAATAGAAATGTTTGATTAACTGACACTCAGAAATCATTCCTGAGCAATCTGTTAAAATTTCTTTTCTTTTATAATGTTTTCTGTTCTGTGCTATCAAGAACTATGAATCATAATTTTTGGCAGCAAAAAACCAAAGGGGCTGATAGGCTCTATTAGCATCCTAAAAATATGCATGTCCTAATGCTCTCTTAAAATATGTCTTCTCAGAGATATTTCAGATTTTCTCAGCCAAGCAAAATGACATTAACTAAGACCCTGGCATGAAAATTTGCTTATTTTAGTTTGCTTAACAATGTAACCATAGCACAGAAATATCACTATTCAATTTTAGATAAGTTATTCTGCCATATTCTGACCTATTGTTTGCTAACATCACATGATGAATGATTAAATCACTTGTGATCCCTAATTACTCTGATCATTCATTTATAAAGACAAAAAATGAAAGCTTATGTTGGAAATAGTTCTTTTTAGAATAAGAGAGCAGTTCCTCTTTTTGTTTTAAAGAAATCCGATTAAAATTAATTCACCCCAAACTAACCAGGAATAATTGAGAATAAATAAAAATTTAAAATAAGGCAGAATTATGTGTCTAACAATAGTGTATATGTTTCTGGAAAAAAGGTCAAAATGCTACTAATATATTCCTGTATTCAGCATTCCACAAGGAAATTTGACTTTATTTGCCTCTTTCCTCTGAAAGTTTACTACAGGATTCCAGGAAGACTTTCCTAAGAGAGAACAATATCTGGCAGCCTATTTAGCTGACTCTCAGTAAAGGATGCGTAGGATGCAGGGTAGGTCAGGCTTAAGTCAAAAGAGGATGTCTTGTTATTCTGATGTTACACCTTTGAGGCAAAGGCCTAATACCTTTTCAGAAAATAAAAAGCAACAAAATGAATACTTTTCTCTGCTATAGACAGTAAGAGGACAAGGGTCATGTAATTGCATCTCTTGTTTGCATTGTTTCACCCATTTTCTCTTTTTTAAATAGAAAACAACAAATTGATCAAAGAAATATCACCTACTGATTTGTCTCATATAACTTTTGTATTTATATGCCCTGAAAGCACAGTAGACTTTAAGCAATATAAAATGGAAATATTTGATAGGTTCAGAGGGGTAATCTAAAGAAATTTCCTTTAATGGTATAAGAGAATTCTCGAATTCTAACAGTGACACAAGAAAATCTGGAAAATGACAAAGAAAAAGATAATTTGAACAGTCTCGTGAACAGACACCATAAAACAAAGTGGGTAAAAGAACAAAATATTGAGTAACAACAAAAGCCCGCTAGTATTTTATGGCAGGCTCATGCCTAGAAATCCAATTTTTATTTATTCCATTAGACCAATATTATACAAAGATGTTTCTTAAAACATAAATTCTATTGTGAAATTACAATTTATTGCCCAAAAGTCCTATAATAAAATGTTGGGTCATATTGGATTAAGCAATGTTAATGGGTTTCTTAATTATAGGACTTTTCAATCTTTAATATGGTAATGACTTCATGACTCTCCAAAAGAAAACCACATGCCATGCTTATCAAACTTATTTAACAAAGTAAATTATAGATATAGAGAGTTGGAGGTAGAGACAGCAACAGAGATGTAGAGAGACAGAGATACACAGCAACACTAGCGAATGACAACCCATGGAACTCAGATTAGAACTTGGCAAAAATTTTTCTTTTCCCATCATACAAAAAATGAAGAGAAATAACTGATTTTCTTTGAGTTCATTTAAATCGTTCCTCATTGCTTTCTACACGAATACTTTCTACATATTCTAATTATTCTGTTATAGTACCTAAACAATGCTATGTGAGACCTTTCCTTCTTCTTTCCTTTCTTCCTCGCACTCTCTCCTTCTTTCTCTTCTGAAAGTGACACCAAGCAGAGTGACTTGGGAAAATATGATTATCCTCTTTTCTAGGAACTTCAAAAATTAGAAACCAAAGGAACCTAATTCAAGACAGTAAACAGAGCATATGAGTTAATTGCCTGTTTACTTGAGATGCCATGTTTTTAGGTAATGCACGTGTTTAATTTTATTCTCAAACATCATCAGTGGTATTTTAAGAGATGCCCCCAAAAAGTGAAGAAAATATACATCAAAATATTGACAAATAGTGTGTATACATAGCAGCAATAACAACTCGATTAGGAGACAATCCATATGAAGATAAACCACAATCTACACTATGCAGGAAAGGAACTATAGTCTAATCAATCTGTGTGGCATATTAAAGTCATACTATTCCACCAAGTATGAACTCAGACACACAGGTAGGATGGAGAGGAGGGAAGAGATGACAGTAGGCCAGAAGATGGGGGGCATTGATGAAAAACTCTCTCCCAGAATCTTTACACACATTCCAGTGGGCCTTTTCATTCCCCGGGTTAAACAAATAAATAGAGAAAAACATTTCTTCTCAAAGGAGAATGAATGACCTGCTTCAAGAACATGAGGGAAATTAGATTATCAGATTCTAGTTTCTGACTTAAAGGGAATAAGTGTAGCATCCAAGAGTGCTATATGTAATCACATAAGGATAATGTTGCACAGGCAGCATTGCTGTGAAGCCAATTTTCTAGGTATGTTAGACAGCTAATACATAGCTGAAGACAGCCTTCATTTAATTCCAAACAAAAAAGAGGGGAAAAAGAAAAGAATGATCTAAAAAAGAACAAATAGAGTTCTTTAGAAAACTTTGTCAAAGCTATGAAAGTTAATAGACATTTTAGCAGAAGAAAATAGAACAGAAATGAAACAAAAATTTCCTCTCATTTAAGAGAGGAAGACACTTAACTATAAAGGTTCAATCCAGAAATTCCAACATCTGATTAACATGGATCACAGCAATAGGAAAAAAGGAAGGAAAGGAAATTATGAAAGAAATAACAGAAAACAAAATTTTAGAGCTGGTAGGTAGCAAGAATTTTCAGACTGAAAATGCCTGCAATATGACATGACCAGCACAATGAATAAAAAGGGAACCTCACCTAGAGTGTCTAGAAGGAAAAGTGAGAGTACTAAGAGTAAAGATTTGGTCCTAAATATGTTTCCAATGTCGCTTAAGGATTATATTAGCATCAGGCTTCTCCCTGGTGTTACGAGATACTCAAAGATAATAAAAGACGCATTTTTAAAGATTTATTTATTTATGCATACAAGAACTGGGGTGTAAGCAAGAGATGTAGGGGGGTGACAGGGAGCAGAACAGGCAGATCTACTGAAACACACTGCTGAGGGGAACAGCAGGTAAGACAGGAGAGGTCTGCAGCACCATGTGGGAATCTCCCCTGCGGGCCGGGAATCCAACCTGCGCTGCAGAGGCTGCGGACAGCTTCACAGCACTGCGCTCAACCTGCTGTGCCACTGGGGAGGCCCAACTCTCAATAGTATCTTAAGAAACTGAAGAAAAGATGAAGTATCTATTTTATTTCCACAAATATTTACATTTTTTGTTGCTCTTCTTTTAGTGTATATATTACAATTTTCTTTCTGGTATCAATTCCTTTCTGTTTGAAGAACTTCCTTAAGCAATCCATATAGAGCATATTCTGGCTACAAATTCTCTGAAAATGTCCTTATTTCACCTTCATTGATGAACTCTGTTTTTACTGGATATGAAATTCTGATCGACAGTGCTTATTTTACAACATTTCTTATAAAAACATTCATCCACTTATTACTAGCCTCAGTGATTTCTGATGAGAAATATATATTCATTTGAATTTCCTTTAAGAAATATCACTAACTGCTCTTTGTTTTTAGTGTTCAGCATTTTAATTATAAGATTTCTGGGTTTGAACTTTTTTGGTTTATCGATTTGGGGATTGCTGAGATTCTTGAATCTTTAGGATTCTATTTTTCACTATATTTAGGAATATCTATTATTAAATTTTTTCTTTACTATCATCTTTCTCTGGGGCTCTTGTAACATGAATGCTAAACTTGTTGTATTGTCAAACAGGGTCTTCAAGTTTGTTTTATTTTTTTTTCCCTAGTCCTTATGCAAAATTTTTACTGATATAGCTTCAGTTTTACAATTTCCTTTCTTCTCCAGTAGGGTATCAATAATGTACTGGAGGTAAAAGAAAAGTTTTATTTGTTTGCTTGAGTTTTTCATTTGGTTTGCTTATGTTGGGGATGGAGATGATCAAAATTTTAGTTTAAAATTTCTGCTTGGTATTTATTTGTACTTAAGTTTTTGCTGACTCTGCTTTAAATTTGCTTCAAATGTATTCTCCCTTATTTCTTTGAGCAATTTCATAACTGCATTTAGTTTCTCTCAGATAATACCAACATTTTAATCATCTCAGCACTGGTGTATATTCTTTGTCTTTTCCCATGTGAATTGAGTTTTTTTTGAGTTCTTACTTGGCAATTATCAATTATATCCTGGACACTATGAATATTACCTTATAAGACTCTGGGGATTTTTCTAAATCTATGGAAAATGTTATTTTTCATCAATCAACTTAGTTGGCTTTAGTTCAGGCCACTCATTCTGACCAGTCTTCTGAGTTTTGTGGTTTTCAATGTACATTCTAGTTTTCAATGCTTTGTAATGTTCTTTATGTCTACCTTGTGTGCTAGCCACCCAGCGGCCAATCTATATCTGGACAGCTGTCCATCTCTTAGTTCCATTCTCAACATATGTGGCATATTATCTAAAATTAGATTCATACATGTGCAGCTCAAGTATGTTCAAGCAATTTTATGCAATTGTTTTTCTAATACCTATATACCTATGATTTCTGGTATTTTCTAATTCCCTGGGATTCTCTTTAGATTTTCAGAAATGTGAGGTTTTGCACTCCTGATATAAAATTCTTATGACTGCATACCCATATTCAGGGTAAAGCAGCAGGAAGACCAAAAAGAAACATATATGTATATTTACATAAATATAAATTCACACACAGATATATAGTCTCACCCCTCAAAGTTTGAAGCAGCCTTAGGCCATTGCAACTACCATTGTTGATACCAGATCCCTTTCCTATTCCTGGAGCCATAAGTAGAATTCTTCACCCCAAGTTTTCTGTCTCAGTACTGTTGCTTACTTCCATACATTGATCTTCTTGACTCTAGACTGGGGTATAATGGAGTAGGAAAAAAAAATGATAAACTCACTGTCAGTTCAGTGGGACTTCAAATACTAAAATGATCCTTTAATAACTATGCCACACATTCTGTTCAGGTTTTATAGTTCATTCAGTATGCATGACAGATTGGAGTGTGCCTCCTCTATTGTACCCAGAACTGAAATACCTGAGTGATTATTTTTGTTGGTTTATAAAAATCATCGTTACTTTAAAATTAAATTATAACAAAGCTCTGTAGGAAAATAGTGAGAGGGATGGGGGAAATAAGGGAGGGAGGGGGAAAAGAAGGAAGACCAATAAAGAAAGAGCGAGAGACAGATGATAGAAAGATAGACATTAATCTCAAAGGGAGGGAAATAACAACTTCAAGTATGACTAATTATGTTTTTGTCTGGGAAAGAGACCAGTATAAGGAAGACAGACTCCCTGAATATACATGTAGAAGAAGTTATACTCTTTATCACATAGCTCTTGCCAGCAATTGGAATAGAAATGCTACTTTATATTTTTTCAAAAATAAAAAAGCAAAAATACATAGTGCTTATCCTGTGTTGAGGAAAGTTTTCTTTGAAAAAGCTTACAAGAAATAAATCCCCAGAGATTGTTAACTTGAAGGATAAACATAATATAACATTGGGGGAAGGGACGCATGCACAATTTAAAAATGTATCCTCAGATTTTTCCAATAGACTGAGAGAAATTTAAGAAAACTTTAAGAAACTTAATATTTCAACTCAATTACAAATGAGAAAGATATATCAAATATTTTGAAGTGTGTGCACATTTATATCATATAAATTTATAAAAAGTAAATAGAGATCAGAACTGTCTATTCATTTTGAATTATTTTAACCTTAAAAGCTTGTTTAATAGTAAACCTATGTCACCATTCATGTCTATGACTATGTGAATAAATGACTCCACTTACAAATTCAAAATTTACTATTTTTTGTGTACATTTTTCCTGTTCTTCTTATGAGAAAAAATAGAATAAAATCCACAATACTCCAAAACTAGATATTGAATAAGGACAAAGTAATATTATCATTTTGTATATTCTCTTTAGATTTTGCCTAAAGGGATATTTTAAATAGTGGTGCTAATATAGAAACCCAGAAATATGTAAACCTCGTTTTGATCCAGCCACTTCTCATTCCCACAATGTTCCCATGGAAATACATGCATAAATAAAAATGGCTGAATAAGAAAAATTAACATTTATTTTTAACTTGGATGGTCACCCCAATGCCTAAATAGAACCAGAACTTTCGTCCACTAGGTTTGACCAATGGAAAACTTTTTCTCCTAATTAGAAGATTAAGGCATACTCTTAACCACACTGAGTGACCTACAATTTTTTCTAAACACACACTAAAATCTCAGATTTCACTATTGATTACAACATGGGTGGTTCTAATCCCAGTCTTCTTTTCTGAAGGAAAAGGTAGACTATTGTGCTAAAACTTAAGCCTCCCATCCTGGCATTCTTAGGCAAGGACAAAAACTTAAGGCCTAACTCCATTGTGGAAAGTGAAGTTTCCAAAGAAAGAAAATAAAAACAATGGCAAAAATAGTAATGAGGAGGCAAATGAAACAGATACAACCAGAGATGGCTTTTGGTCAGACTCTCCAGCACCCTCCTTAAAATTAGTTTTAGATCTTAGACCTGACTAATCTTCTTGGAGAAGACTGATATAAAAAAACAAGGAAGATATTAGTCCCCTAGATTGGCCCAGCACTTTCTTACCATTTAGAGCACAAAAGGCTGTCACTTATCTTTCAAAGTAGTGTTCATGTAGCAATTCTCAGATTCCTATAATTGAATGCCCAAACTTCACCTTTAAGAGTACAGATTTTGCTCTAAATGATATATATGTCCTTACATTGGGTACAGTGAAATTAACTGATAGCTCACTCTTCTGACAATATTCACAGTCAAGCAACATTTTTGACCTATTTTTCTCTGTAAATTTGCATTTTGCCACTGTATGAGTTTCTTGTTGCTGCTATAACAAATGATCACAAACTTAGGGATCCAACTGTATGAGCTGGACAAGACCATGAATGTTCACATTGGCAACCTGAGTCAAATTTATGCCCAATAGGTGTTTTCCACATACGAGGAAAAAACACCTTATTAAGCTCTACATCCATGTCATTCCTAGGGATTCCATAAGCAACAAGTCTTTACCACATCTCTCTCCAGGTTTAGAAGCACTCTGATCATCACTCCATCTTTAAACTTTATTAAGAAATGTTCACTCATCTCTTCTCTACTGGTTAAGCACTGACATGTGGCCTCTACCATTCTGTAATCCCATCATGCTACTGAAGTCCCAGAGTTCAGTGTGAATGCAGCTATACTATCATCTCCAGTCTTCAGAAGACAGCCATTACAGAGGCAGATGTTTTTCCATAAAAATACATTTCTGAATGTTCACGTGAAAGGGGTTTCCTCTTGAAGGGTAGGATAAGTGGGTGGCTGAGTTAATTGCATACAGTAGATTCACACCCAACATTCACTAAAATTTTTAGACTCCTTCTACTACAACATTCCAGGGAAGCTCCAGCATCTCTTCCTCATTGACTCAAGACCATCATTTAGTCTTCAGTTCACCATATTGTTACCATTCTCAGGTGTCTGAGGCCATACTCAAAATTACAAAACTCAGAAAAACACAACTTTAAAGATTAATTTGACCCATGTTGATTTTATATATTTCCTTATGGCACTAATACCTTTAAAAGATACTCATATAAAAGCTACACAGATGCTACACAGATACAACTTGGCAAGGTCCTGAGACTCTCTGATATCTACATAGATATCTACACATATATTTTTTCCTCCCTATCACTGTACATTTTTGTTCCAGCTCCTGTGGACCCAATTCTTCTAGTGAATGACAGTGTGGCCTTGGACATGTCACTGCATATAAATGAGCCTCATCTTTAGATGGAAGTAACAATAGCTATTCACAGAGTTAGAGTATGGAATAAATAAGTTACTAGCATCAATCCTAGCATCAATCCTAGGAATAAGAAGGCAGAACATCGTAGCTCTTACCTTCTTTAATAATCAAACTTGAGTCATATCCCCAGATAGCAGGGAAAAGAACAAGAAGTGATTCAACCTGTTCATAACAAATAATTCAATCAAAATTTTGTCTTCCTTAGGGCAAAGGGAATCTAAAATATGAAAAAAAAATTCAATTTATTTTAGCCTATTTCACACATAGTAGGCACCTCATAATATTATTGTGGAATCAAATCCTAAGGCAAAGTTTGAAGCTGTCTAACTGTCCTCGGAGTTTATTCTCCTTTAAGCACCTATGTCTGCAGAAAAGTCTATAGGATTTTCAGATTTACCAGTAAAAGACAAAAGCATCATAAATTGGTATTTTAATTACTCATGAGTGGGATTGATGCTGAGCCTTGAGTATGCTTAACAGGTTTTGTTTTTCATGAAAGGCTTCATTTCCGTTGACATTGGCAATCAGATTATGAATCTTAGCTCCGGTGTGGTAAT
This sequence comes from Talpa occidentalis, assembly GCF_014898055.3. NCBI lineage: Eukaryota > Metazoa > Chordata > Mammalia > Eulipotyphla > Talpidae > Talpa > Talpa occidentalis. Next base: position 80,384,084 of record NW_023603184.1, on the reverse strand, counting down.
TATGTCAAACTCAGCTAGGGAGGGTGAAAGTGTTCAGTAGAGAGCAGTTGTCCTTGTTCAGAAGGAACAAGCACAAAAAGGATAAATGGCTACTTATCAAATTCAACCTACTTGGGGAATAACAAAGTTTTTGTAGAGTCTCAGAAATAAACCTGCTGTTTGAAGCCTAATTCCTTTCCTGTGTGGAAGAGGTAAAAGAAGGATAAAAAAGTGGACAATAGAAATTCATTTATTCACTGACAAATTTTATACTCCTATTGCCTAGGAAGAAAGTGTAAACATATTGTCTCCCCACATGTTTTAATTTATACTAAAACTTTCACCAATTAAATTATTGGACAACGCCCTTTAAAAGGCTGATGCATTTAGAGCTAGTTTGCCATCTACTTGTGATGTCAATGCTAATTGCTTTAAGAACTTACAGTTTGGGGAAATGGCCATGCGTATGTATTGCCGGAGCTACAACTATTCTTTTGAGAAGCAACTTTCTTAATAGCAAAAAGGTGAAATGTATAAACACATAGTTTAGAGCCATCTATTAGAAATTCATTCATTTGAAATACGTCCCCAATGTGTAAAATTGAGATACAAAGTAACCATTCCAAGATGTGCTTCAAAAATATACCAGATGTATTTCTCCATTCTTGCAGGAACCTGTGGATTAGCCTTCCCACATGAGCTATCCCTATGCAGGGAAATAATTTCCTCCTACTTTTCCCTGGAACTCTGTTGCAATTTGCAGGACATTATGGGAAATTTGCCACAATATGTGGGACACTTTGGTCTCTCACTGGAATTTTGTAGGCATGTACTGCCATGGTTTGAAACAGAGATGAAGATATTTATTTCATATGGTGAGATCTAACACAGCACTTCATGAGGGGAGCAGGAGTCTGCCTTCTTTTCCAAAGGCATTAGAACTGACAGTGCAGTCCATTCATTTACTCAAACTGCAGAATGGAAAGGCATAACCATTAGCGACAGATACCCCTGCTGGTTTAACAGTGCTTGAAATCACAGCATTCTATCTCTGTGCTGCTGGGGAAGGGAGGGAACAGAAAAAAACATCCCAAATTGGGTTCTCCTCTTCAGAGAAGCTAAAACTCTGCCATTCTATTTGTTCTGGGCACCAAAGAAATTTTGAACTGCTATAAATTCTTGCCGTATTTTATTCCCCTGGTAGGGCTGGTAGACCCAGAAGCAGAAAAAGGATTACTTTTAAATGAGAACCCGAATTGTTTATGTAACCTAGGATTCCATTTAGTCAAGGAAGCGATCTATTCTAGGTCAATTTTCTCTTGAAAAGTAGTTATTTCATTAAAGAGGGAAATGGTTATTAACTTGAAAATACAAAAATCTCAATTATGAAAACCCCAAATCTGAAAAAAAATAACTTATAGACGTTTTAAGAAATATTCATTTTTCACTTAGAGTGTTTCTATCCTTGTTTTTCTCACGTTTTTTTCAAAGTACACCACAAAATATGCATCAAATTGAAAGAAAAGTTTGCTGGGTATGTCTAAAAAATAATGCCCCAAAAATAGTTGATCTGACCAATTCCAAGTGACTCTCCTGGGCTTATGCATGTGACTTCTGTACTAGGACTTTGAGTCACCAGGACACAGAGGTGATGTTGCTATTGTAAAAATGACCAGATAGACTCATAAATGGAACAGTTAATTAGAGTGAAATATAGTTGATCTAATCATAAATTGAAATTGACTATTAATAGGAATAAATAAAAAATTCAGTCTGCACATGATGAGTTCTGTGGCACTCCTAGAACTATTTCTATTGTCAGAGATGATTAAAATTTAAACTTATAATTTAATGCCCTACCAAATTATCACAGTGGTCTTCACTATGTGACTCTCCTTAAAGAGGGAAAAAACCTAATCAAATTCCCACTCCAAGATTTTTTTAACCCAATTGTAAAGAAACAAAGCCATAAACACCTTGAAAGCTGTCCCAAACTTCTCTAAATGCCTGTATAAAATTATTTATTATTTCTCAACTCCACCTCAGCCTTGAAGCCAGACCATTTCCCCCAACACACACACACACAAACACATAGGAGGTAGAAGCAACTTCCCCCCCAACACACACACACACACACACACACACACACACACACACACACATACAAACACATAGGAGGTAGAAACATCTTTGAAGCTATCAAAGATCTAATTAACACAAAGAAAATAATCTAATTGACAATATTTGTTCCTCATCTTACATGACGTTAAAAATACATAGGTCACTTTTTATTGGTCACTTCTTGAGATTTATTTATTTATTTATACAAGCACTGGGTACAGTCAGAAGCAGGGGAGGGTGAGAGAATTCACCAGAGCCAGAGTGGGGAGCAGAGCAGGCAGAAGGACCAAAGTACACTGCTGAGGGGTGCAGCAGGCGGCAGGAGAGGTCTGCGCGCCATGTGGGACCCGCCTCCAGTGGCTGGGGAGCAGCTGGGGATCGAACCGGAGCTGCAGAGGCTGCGGGCAGCTTCGCAACCAAGCGCTCAACCACTGCGCCACCGGGGAGGCCCTGGTCTCTTCTTGAAATACCCACATCCCCTCGCTTCCAAAATATACCATTCTTCTGGTTTCCCTTCTATTCTGCTCATTGCTCCCTGCAGGCCCATTGTCTTCTTGGGAAGTGAATTGGTATTAAGTCATTCATTCACTCTTTTCACTGCACACACTCTTCCTACACAATCTCTTTAAAACTCATGCAGTTTTTAATGGCGATAAATCACAAACTTAACTCCTCAGTTTAGACCTCCATTCAACTGTCTTGACCTGTTCACTTAGCTCTAACAGAATCATATTTTTTAAGTTGTGCAGAACTGATCTAATAGTTCTGCTATAAATGTGGTTTTCTCCCGATGTTTCCTGACAGTATCAAAAATAATCCAATTGTTTATAGCAGAAAACCAGAAGCCATCTCTTCCCAATAATAACCCCAGCTCTCTTCCCAATAATAATCAATCTATTATTAGAAATTTCTATATGCTCCCTAATTTTTAATTAAATTCATCCATTTTTGTCTATTTCTGTTGCCACTGTTCAAGTGACCCTTATATATTACCTGTTCCATTAAAATAGCCTCATAAATGGGCTTCTACCCATGAAGTTCCCTTTGCTGAACATTCTCTCCCTCCTGCCTTAGTCAATTCTTCCTAAGATTCTCAGTTTCAGAGTCATTTCCTTTGGGTACCTCCTATGATCTCCCTTATGAGGCCAAATTCCCCTTAAAGTACTCTCATAACATTCTAGTACCTCTACTTTATCACATATCACAGTTCTAATTTGAAAGTTATCTGAATGATGATCAGATTAATATACATCAGCAAAGTTTCACAAAGGCAGTAAAGGGTTTGGTATTCCCTGTTCTAGCACTGTTGGTGTTAAATCAATATTTACAGAATAAATGAATTATGTATTCTGGAAACTTATTAAATGAAGATGGATAATCCTAAAAATATTGATCCATCAAAGAATAAGTACTTCAGTGACCATAAAACCTGACATGTACAAACAGTTTAAGTTAGTGATGTTGATAATGATTAAAATGAAGACAGTGACAACGCTTGTGGAGATGTTAGCTAATACTCAATGAGCTTACTTGGCACATGGACAAAGTGCCAGTATGGTTCTCATCACAACCCTGAAAGTAAATAGTTTCCTCCCCCCTTTGAAAAAGACACTGAAAGTCAGAGAGATAAAGGTTATTTATCCACTTGCTATCATTAAAATCTGGTGACTGTCTCAAGAATGATTTTATTATTTTGTGAGGGAGAAGAGTATTTCTAACTCCTTGTTCATCTAATATTAATGAAATATATTTAATACCCCAGAAAAAACTTGCTGACCTTTGACAATGAGTTTATTTGCAAATATTTCTGATAATGTAAATGTGTTATTGCCTTTACCATCAGTAAGTAAAACTTTGTTATTTGGTATTACAAAAGCATTTATTTAAAATGCAATGTGTCCAGAAAACTTCCTGAGTTGACTTAATTTTTTTTCTAACTTACCATGTTTTCTCTAAAACCTTGACCAACTGCTTGCTTAAGTTGAAAAGGCTTAACTCTATAATATTAAAATAGAAACTATTCCTGATGTAGAAAGTAGATCTCCGTAAGTAGATCTTCTAGAAAGAAAGAAGTGAACTTACTGTGGTCCTCGTTATTTCATATGTCTCTAATGCTTTCATATTTGCTATTCCAAAATAAACTGTCAGAATGTAACTGTTAAATATACTGTGATAATATAGACAGTACCAATGAAATAAACACTGACAAGAAACAAAGCTTCCTTTCTTGCACTCACCTTCATAGATCTCTTATCACTTTCAATGGCACTGCCAGTGCCATTCAGTGAAACTGATGAAGAACTAATAAACCGAAGCTATGACTTGTAAATATAAACTCTAATGATAGCCAAACTCTCTAAGTGTCAAAAAAAGTTTCTCCCACTTAGGCCAAGAGTTCATGATAATATGGAGTAATTTCTCAAAGACAAGTACAGTGTTCCCGATCTTCTCAACATTTGTCATATATAAATTATCTTATATGAACCTTCTGTCATCTACATTTTTTGAATATATAATTTACAATATAAACTATCTGGATAAACCTGTGAAAATGACAGCTGATCCTGTTTTAAGAAACGTGTCACTGTCTCACAAGAAGTCATGCAATACTGAGACCTAATGATGGTTTTACAACTGTTTTCCAGCATATTTTTACATTGCATGCATTTTCACTTCCAGTCATGAATCCAGTACTTAACAAGACAGAAAATTAATAATTCAGCTGAACATGTTTAACCAGGTAACACAATCACATGCTAACTCCCTAGATGGTTGAGTGTTGTTTTATTTTCTAGAGACTTTAAGTCATCTGATACTATGACCAAGGCAACTGGGGTTGTAATTTACTAAGGAGTACAACAGATCCACAACTCAGGAGTGCTCTGCTGTGCCTTTGTACTGAACAGGAGAGGAGGAATTTGGGGAATGGATGCCACGCCAACACCCCATCCGTAACTTGTTCCATTGTATCTCGTTATTGCAGCACATATGGTTCCCACCATACTGATCTGAGATCCCTCCGACACGTAGGAATAAGCAGAAAAAGTGAGGAATTAAGTGTTAGCCTTCACTTTGAGTTTCCCAGCCTTGGAAATTTTCTCGAAGACTATTATTTAAAAGTTGTTAATTTCCTTTTATAACAGTTCTTTTTTAATGGAAGAAATTCCTCATAGAAGTGTAAAGAAGATGGCATGATAGACTGTAAAGGTTCTAAAGATGTGTAAATACTTACTTGTGGATTTTTTAAAAGCAGATTATTCATACTCATTAAGGACTTTGAAACACATTATTGATCCAATGGACTATTTTATTTTAGCTTATTAGAATCTGTCTTTAAAATACAAATTAGATATTTTGTGTAATACTATTTACCTGGATGATTATAATGATTTCACCAGGGCTATTAGAGTCACTGAAAAAATATTTAGAACATATCTTGAAAATTAGCAGTCCAAGGCACAACAAAAAATCTTGATGCACAGCTCTTTCTCAGGGCAGACAGAAATCAAACTGTAATTTAAAAATCAGATAAACCTTTTGTGATCCACTATCATATTAGCATCAATGGACACCCTCTGACATCCCATCATATCAAGTCACTAGGCAACTCTTTCAATCACAGCAAAATGGTTTGGGTCTCTTTCTTCCCCCTCCCCAGTTTTAAATAGAAGTTTCCCCAATATACCACTAGTCTGTTGTAAATCATCTTCTGTGTAGTTTAGAGCTTAAACGACAAGTTTTTGCCAAGTTTGCCAAGTGCCACAACCTTAAAGCAAAAATCACTATAAGCATAATTTCAGGTCCTTCATTATATTAGCATGGGCATCAAAAGAAAAATGCATTTTCAATTATATATTTACAAAATGAGAGACAAGATGATTTTACTTACCTACAATAATTTAGGTAAAATTAAACCTTATCTAGCATATACATGAACTATATAACTTTTCTCCTTGAATGTGTTAAAATAAACATGTTTCATAGGAAAAAATCTTTTGCACTTCACACAACAAATACAAAATATAACAGCTTAAACTTAAAAACAGTACAATTTCTAAATCCTAAGTCTAGAGGGGCAAATTTAAATTATTTACCCTTCATTCATTTCTCATGTAGTCTATAAATTTGCCTAACTATACACAGAAATTTTCAAGAAACTTACATGTAGAGAAAAAAAAAGTATTCGACAGTAGGGAGTATATTAGGAGCAATAATTAATTATAAATGACCTTCTAACTTTTAGGAGAGTAAAACAGTCAGGAGTGGTTTACTTAAATTTACTTCTAATCTGAAAACGTTTTTAGTTGTATACTTCAGGCATCCCCACAAAGAAGTGACAGAGAAGAATGAAGATGAAATTCAAAGGTGATTCAGAAGTGCTGGTTTTGACACAAACCTTTGGCCAGCTGCAAGACTGCCCTGAACAAAAAAATCATTTTCTAAATAACAGAGGAAAACACATTTTAAAAGCATATCGGTATGCCTGCTTTTGAAAGGGACTACCATTATATCAATCTTTGCAAACAATACTTAACTCAATAAATATATTGAAAGCAAGTACATATGGATGAAATTTCCTTGACATCATTTAAAAATAATTAAGGGAAGGAAATACTTGGGATAGAAAGCATTTGGGATTTTATTGAAAACAAGTCATTTGTAAAATAAATGGAGATGTTTAATGAGCTTAAAATGTGGGCGTGTTGGCACATCTTCCTTCTGGATTAATAAAATTTTTATGCTTAGAGCCTGGTGGGTATACATTCCTCAGATCTAGTGTCAGCATTACCCTCCTGCAAGATGGAACCCTGGGGCCAGCATGGACCACATCCACAGTGTCCTCAAGTAAGGGAAATCCTGGGAATATAAGACAAGGCAGGAGAAGGAGCATGGCAAAAGTATCATAATCTAATGATACAGTATTTCTCGTGAGTTGACTTGTGCTTAGAAGTAATCAGTATTTCAGTAGGGGGTAGGGAAGGAGATGGGTCAAAATAGGGGAGGGAAGTGCACAAGGGACTATGGTGATGGTTCATGGTGCTAGGGTGGTGGGAGATTTATGGAGACTACACATGAACAGAGGAAGCAAATATTGTAAAAAAATAAAACAATGTAAGAAAATAAAAGTGTATTAAAAATAAAAGTAATGGAATGACTTGAACTTTAGATTTAGAATCAAAGTTAACATTTTCTCTAAATGTTCAAACTATTTGAAATGCACTTGTCCTGCTGGAATAACCTATCACTGCTAGGAAATAGCTGAAGGAACTTAAAAACAGTGATACAAAAACAAGAGACCATGAATGCTTGTCTACTTCTGTGTCAGTCATATTCAACAAAATACTAATTTCTATAGTCACAGTTGTCTTAAGCACAGGATCTAAAAAGTTTACAAAACAAAAGTTGATTTACCAAAAAAAAAAAAAAAAGAAAGAAAGAAAATATAATAACTTATCCATTGTTAAGAATACACTGGGGCACCAAATTTTCCATGCATAAAAAATACTTCGTAGTTCAGAAGATGTTTCTGCAATAGTAAATGTTGTATTCCAAGGATTGTAAACAACTCTTAGAAATAAGTTGGCATTTTACCTAATTTAACACAAATAGAGTCTTTTGAAACAATTAGCTGTGCATTCCCCAAACAAATGTTAAATGCATTCAGAGTTTATAAAAGAAAAGGTTAGTAAAACTAGGAGAACACAAATGTACTAGAAGAGGTAAGACTTGAAATAGACCTTGACAGATGGGTAGAATTGGGAGAGACAAAAAGATAAAAAAGAAAGCAAGGCACAAAGCAGAGGAAGGAACACGAATCAAAGCACAGAACTGACTTGCTGAGGACAGACAGATTCATTTCATTAGTGTGAGGAGTCTTTTTGAAGAACTGCAAGATGAATAAAATGCAGGAAGACTATATAAGGCCTTTAAAATTAATCAGAAAAAGACACAATGCAATAGGGGAGATATTATAGATTTGGAGTTCAGAAATGACATGATGGGATGGATATTTCAGAATTATTAGTGCAGAAAACAGGTGTGTGGAATAAAGGGAAAATTGAAGGATATTATTGCTGAATTTCAAACATAAAGTAACAAGGAACTAGGACATTGTCCCAGCAGTCAGCAAAGCTAATGGAGCAAGAAATGTCACCAAAGTGTCAAAGGCCAACACAATCAACTAATAAGGAGAGATCCAAGAACTGCAAAATGGGAAAGGTATGAATTGTTGACTAAGTTTGAGTCTTCATCATTTATTAACTTTGTGACCACATTCAGGTTATGTAACTGCAATACCTTTGTGTCCTTTTCTGTAAAATAGGCATAAAAATATCTGGCATGCAGACTTGTAACAAATGAAAAACAGAATGCATATAAAGATCATGAAAAAGTAAAATAAAAAGTAGCTGTCACTGGTAAGGTGACAATAGAGGGTGGGAAAAGAAAAAAATTAGATGCTTGAGGAAAAAATGTAAAATTTTCGCAATTTCCCATCATGATAAGAAATGTTTTTAATGATCTTCTTGCTGGCCCAAACAATGGAAAGAACTGAATCATGGGGTCCCACTTGATAAATATTTTCAATCATCACTTTAAAAAATATATATGTTACTTTTCATTCTTTTTTTTCCATTATTCTTTTTCAAACAATGGCTGCAAAGCAAGTAAGAACTTGGCAGGATGAACCAAACAGATGCATTTTCAGGGACATTCAGGCACTGACAAATGAAGAAAAATATTTTCTAATATTGATTAGTTTCTGTTTTAAGAACTCCAGGTATTCTTGCTGAGTGTTTTATGTATTTTTTATTAAGATAAATATAATAGATGCTGCTGCTTTTCTGCCATAGCTAATTTTCCTGTAAATTGCTATAGACCGTATGCGGAAACTAACCTACTAGAAAAGTGAAGTTTAAGTTCATTCTTGCTGTTGAAATGTCTTTGCCTCCCTTCTGTGGGCAGAACAATCCTTCAGTAGCTCAGACTACAAATTTTACTAGAAATGTACATAGCCTCACCTCTAGGTCTACTAGTATTACCCAGAAACTAACATGATTGTCCTTCAAAAATTTACATGAAAGGTAAATGGAAAGTTCATTTGCTATGAAACTTTTCCTTCATCCACCTTATCTGCACAAGTGCTGTTACTAGCCTCAATAGCTTTCCCATATTTACAAACAATATAAATGTGTATTCAATTTTAACCCATAAATATTTCATTGTTGTAAACAGTACTGTTTTAAATTTATTACCTTTTTTTCTTGCTAATATATAAAAATGAAGATTTTCGTATCCTGAAACCTTGCTAAACTCACATATTTGTTCCTGTAAGGTTTTTCTTTTGTAGATTATATGAGATTTTCCTGTGAACAACATGTCTTCAATGGGAATAGTTTCATTTCTTCTGACTTAACCTCATGCCATTTATTTCCATCAATTGGCTTAGTTCACCAGTTATAAACTCCAGTATCATTTTGAATAAGAGTAGTGCGGATAGGCATCCTTAACTTGTTCTAAGATTTAAGGGCAAAAAAAAATTCAGTCTATCACCTTCAGTATCATTTTAATGGTGGATTTTCATGCGTACCCTGTCCCTCCTATGGTTGTAGATTACTGTTGCCAGCTATTCAGCTGCAGGCTCATAGAGAAGGCCGGGAGTCCTTGGTCCAGCCTCAGTCTTAGGCAGACTCACACAGTCTGGGTCTTCTCAGCACTCCTGCCTCCCACCCACCCATGACAGCCCAGCTCTGCCTGAGTCTGCAGCTGTGCTTATATGGAGTTTCCCCCTCTAACCGAAGTAGTTAAAATATATTTGTTATAAATTATATTTATTGTTATAAATAAAACTCTGAGCCCAAGATGAATTCCCGCTTCTCCCCCTAGGGTGATTCATTTTTCCTCCAACAAAACTATATTTTCAGTTTTTTCTAAAAGATATTTTCCTATTCCTCCTCCAGAAAAAAGCAAGTTTTGCCATTACTTCATTCTCAGAAGCAGTGTTTAAACCTGGAATAAATGGGCTGATTCAATCCATTAGACGATCTTCACAGCAAGACAGAAACTCTTAGAAAAAGAAGAAATTCAGACATTACCATGGCAGGACATGTTCATTTTTATGGCTGTATAATACTCTATTGTATGTTTTCCTTTTTTCTTTAATCCATTCATCAAAAGACATCTAGGTTGTTTCTATTTTCTATTGTGAATAAAAACAGCAGTTGAATATGGGAGTGCAGATATCGCTTTGTGATATTCATTTTATTTCTGTAGATATATATTAGTAATTGGAATTGCCATATCATATGTCAATTTCTTCAAACATTTTTGGTGAATCTTTATATTGTTTTCCATAATGGTTATGTATCTTACATTCCAATCAATAGTATCCAAGTGTTAGGCAGTTAGAGGGAAAAAGAAGAGTCAAGTTCAAACTCCTGGAGCAGATTATGATGACCTGGAAAGGTTAGAGAAAGTTTTGAGTCTTTTTTTTTTTAAGATTTATTTATTTGTAGAAGAAGTGGGGTACAGGCCAGAGGTGCAGGGGGTGAGAGGATCGCCAGAGAGAATGGGGAGCAGAACAGGCAGATCTGCTGAAATACACTGCTGAAGGGAGCAGCGGGTGAAACAGGAGAGGTCTGCCTTGCCATGTGGGTAGCTCCCGGACTGGGAGTGAACTCAGGCTGTAATGGTGATGGTGCTGAGACTTAACCACTGGGCCACCAGGGAGACCTGAATGAGATATGAAACCACACAGTTGTTAGTAAGAACTGGTTAGAAGTCCTTGACTGCATGTAGAAAACAGAATCCCAGGAGGAAGCAGGGAGAAAAATTGGGAAGCTACTGCAATCCCCCAGGAAAGGGGGAAATGGAAGTTTGGTGCAGAGTGACAGTCTGGAAGGTGAGTAGATCCTCAATATACTATGAAAGCAGAAATTAGAGATTTGCAAAACAACTGGAATAAGGATTGTGAGAAAGAGCAAGAGAAAAAAAATGACACTAATGTTTTCAGCGTGAATCTCATTTACCTCAAGAAGCTTTCCCTGACTCCCCACTTTTGGTTTAGGTGATACCCCAGGGCCCTGCTCTTTAGACAATAAATTGTCTCAACATTTCATGTTCGCCTGATCATCTTCTGTAATCCGCGCAAGACTGCAAGTCTCTGCGGGCTGTGGTCTATGTACATCTTGTTCATGATTCTATGCTTGGACCCACCACAGTGCCCTGAAGATAATCAAAAACATATATTGAATAAATGATTATTTAGTTTGATGTTTACACTTTATAATTAGGAAATGTTATAGTTACATTAATATCAACCTATTTATATCTCTATTACATAAAATCTATTGAGGGGGAGGGAAAATTAGGGTGTAACAAAGTGGGGAGACGCTCAATGACCCAGGGTAGTGGTCTATTGGTGCTTTGATGGTGGGGTTGGGGTTGGAACATCCATCTGAGGGCATGTGAACCTCTTCCCCTAAATCATGCACAGTGTTGTAAGCTGATGTTACCTCATTAAAGATCTTTAAATTAAGTAATACATAGATTTCATTTTATTTTGATAAATTTTTAACATTTCATATATTCTTTATTAAGAATTGTTTCTTAATAAACAATTAAGAAACAATATCTACTAAGGCTTTATATCTACTAAGGCTTTCATTGTTTTACAAACAGATAAAACTTTACATTACATATGTTACCTCACCTATAATATCTGTATAATATTCCTTATTTGTTATTTATTTTCACTTTTAATGTACAGAAGTGGCTTTTTATTTTCATTTTTATGAGGGTAAGTCTATTAATCATTTATTTCTTTTAGACTTTATTTATAAGTCCCTTTTCACCTACAGAGAAAATACATATACTTTCTATGATTCCTCAAGTTTTTAGGGTTCAATATTTTTAATTAGCCCTTATTCCTCCTGGGTCTTATTTGCATGTGTTAGAAAAGTACTTACTAAATTGATCTCCCTCTAAAAGTGTAAAGCAAATGAAGATACCATAAGTTTTAACCTGAGGAACTGCCTTAACAATTTCTGAAGAGCAACAGTGAGATAGATAGATAGATAGATAGATAGATAGATAGATAGATAGATAGATAGATAGATAGATAGATAGATAGATAGATAGATAGAATGTGTGTGAGTGTGTGTTTTAATGGTAACTAAGGAACTTGTCTTCAAAATCTCTATCAGCAGACCCTGTGGGATATATTAAAATAAGGAATAATAGGATTATTATTTTAAAAGATGTATCAATATATATCAGATGTTTATTTCAACTGATTTGTTGAGCTAACACTACTGAAACAGAATTTAAGCAAGCACAGTGGTTATTTTTCAAATAACCCTCCCCTTTCCCAAAGTGATAGCGCTAAAAGCATAAACTTTATTTTGATATAACCTTGCTTTGGAACTAGGCAATTACAAGGCATTCAAATGTGCTCAACAAAGCCTATCTTGACATAATTGTGCTCATTCTACCTGTGACCTAAATAAGGCTTAATTCAATTCTTTAATAGCATAACATCAGTCTACTGGCACGTTCTTAATTTAGCACAGCCACAAAGTACTGAAGAAACTTTCTCAACTATTTTGTGCCTCTCAAAATTAAACATGAAAAAAGCAATGTAATAGTGAAGACTAAAAATATACAAGCACAAGAAACAAATTTAAGCTTTAAAAACTAATAATACATTTGAGGACAAAGGTTGACTACTCTGCCAAATGTAGGACTTTACATATTTCGGGCCCTAAATCCCTAGGGTTACAGAAACCTCAAATACAACATTTCTATCATTAGAATTTTCTATTTCTATTTCTAATCCTGTTAAATTTCTGCTATAATAAAAATATGGAGGTTCATAAAACTAGTTTATAAGATCAGAAATTTATCATGTGCTGGAATAATTAAAACTCCAACTCTAGTTTTTGGTTTAAAAAAAAATCAACTCCAAAATCAACTTATCCTAATTTTTATCAAAATGAAAATATTTACTGAGGAAGGGAAATGACTGAGAAATATGCTGGAATTTCACCTTTGTCACTTTCATTTAAATCAACTAAAAGAGTGTCCATGTGGCTTTCAAAGGTACAAATAAAATATGTTAAGTATTTTAGCTGACTTCTTAGTGACTGGGTTTCTTCTTATATATTATTAACATTTGAACTGTAAATATATCTTACATCTTAGAATCTTGGCATCGGGGCACTCAGCAAAAGTTTAAAGGTTCCCAGCTAGAGAATATCCTTTGGTAAAAGATCTGAGAAATGTTAAATGACCATCACGTGACCAAGCAAATCCTCTGAGGATTCCATCTTGTACATTTAATAATTATGGACCTTTGCCTCTGGTTCAATATCCAAATATCCAAAGCAAACAAAGGACTTAAAAAAGAAAGCATGTATTTCATCTTGAAGATGATAAGCTATGAATATTTAAGCTACATAGCCTTTAATAACAGCATTTTACTTGAAATGGTTAATCAAAAACAAATTTATACTTGTATTAGAATAACTTAGGGAACAATTCAAAAAGTCTGTGGTTGTTCATGGCAAAAACAGGATAATATAAGGCTAGGACTACAGACTACATGTCATTGTGGTGCATCAGGTGTTTTAACTGAATGCATTTCTTTCTCATGCACAGGCTAGAAAAGAACTGCTCCTTTCTTTGCCAAATTTGAGCATTTGGCTTGACAATCATGATCATATTCAGGTCATCAATGGGGACGATGGCAGTGAAAGTAAAATTGTGTTATGGTGCATTTTAAGTGGTTTATTTAAATGCTTCTTCTGGCCCATGAATAATATCTTTGAATCTAAAAAGTGAATCATTTTAACAATGAGTTAAACAATTGTATACTAGCGTCCAGAATTCTGATCACCTCTATGATATCTGAATATAACGACAATTTTAAATAACTTTAACTGTCAAAATCCAGGTTCCCCTGTCACTCTCAATCAGAAACACTTACAATAAATTTGAGACTCTAATAATTTCAAATGATTCTGTGCTGCACATGCTCAGAACAGATCACTTCCAAATTTGAAGGTATATAAACATTTGAAGAGCTTCGATTATTTCAAATCACCATGTACAGCATAGAGAGAGATTTGAAATTGTTGTAGTGCCTCACATTTTTTTAAGTGCTACAGCTTGGAAGGGAGTCAAACAGCATTCCAGCATTGAGGCACAGGGCGTGTGGGACTACTCTGGACACCGGAACGCTCATCACAACTAGAAATGTCCACCCACGAACCAAGGAACAAGCTTTTCCTTAATTACACATTTTGGGACGCTGGGGTCGGTCTTCTAAAAAGCAACTAAACAGCCCATTCCAATTAGGAAACAATAAACTGAGAAATGTGGTGATTATTAGGCCAGACCAGGGAAGTATGATCAAAATGGTGCTTTCAAAGCAAAGAACCTTTTTCCTTAGACTTAAAGCAAAGCAATAGATAAAAAAAAAAAAAAAAAAAGACCAAAAGTTGGAGAAATGCAAAAAGGTTCTGAAAGCACAGCAGGCAAATTCATGTACTCCCACAGCTGAATTTTAATTGTTGTGGCCTTTCCCTCACCAGATTTCCCTTGCCTCAATTTGCCCGGGCAAGCTAACTTACCAGTTCCCTCTTCCATGAATGATTGTTTGGCATTATGTTTTACCAACACTCTTGTGCCACTTTTTCTATATTCTCTTTGTTTGATTGTGGGTGAGGGTGAGCACTTTGACATTTTACACAGCTCAGAGTTCACTTTTGACATCCAAATCCTTAAAGAACCCAAAAATTATATCAGCACAATCAGGCTATTTAAAGATGGCCTTTCTTCAGCATTTTCCATCTTTTCATCTAAGTTAAAAGTTATGGTCTCCTTTGTTGCCTTTGGGTTTTCACGTATTTTTGGCCTGGCACTGCCCTGAGAGCAGGATACTCTTCATAATTCTGCATCAGTGAAAACATAATGTCCTATAGTTAGTAGGGGGGAAAAGGGTAAAGGAAAAAAAAAATGAAAGAAAAAGTGCTCGAAGGCACTGGAATAATTAAGCAAATGCAGTGACAGCTGTGGCAGGTCCTGGGCAGAACTGGCTCCACTGAGCTGAATTAATGACATCAACAGCCCAGTATCTCCATTAACATTTGATCATTAATTATTACCCTCTGACAGTAAGATACTAAACCTCCTTAGGAGTAGCCTGTTATTAATCTACCCTACCTGCCCTGAGCACTGGCTGCTCACACACCTCCGTGCAATTGGTTTTTGTTTCTTGTCTTTTTAAACCTCAACTATTGCTTCATCTGAGTGGGGTACATGGTGACAGCCATCAAATTTTCATGCCTACTTTGGAATACTGGGTTACATGTTTTGTTTGGGTTTTTTTTTCCATCTAAAATAGGAGGGAAACTACCTTGACCTGTTGCACTGATTTTCCTTGTCAAGTTTTGAAGGGTCGGAAGACACAGTCCTCAAAGAAGTCTATTCTTCACCACTAGCTCCTTACCTAGTCCTTTGGGGACCAGAATCCTCAGAATTCCATCTGTAGGGCTGTGATCATTCAGGTAACTGTATCAGTTCCAAAAGTTCTTCACTTTAAAGGTTAACCAAACACATAGGATGTTCCATTTTAAGTGGATATTATCAAATCATCACTCATCGAATTCTGATAATCCCACAGACAAGTCACATTCTGTTTTCTAACAAAAATTGCTTACATTTTAGCCTTTAAAAATTAAAGATTCATCTTTCATATCTACATCTAAGCGTTTCTGGTGAACTTTTAAAACTTGTCAGAGCTGTGACAGTTTAATACACCCACTAGCTTAGCATATGAGCGCACACACACACACACTACAGATAAGATATAAAATTCTAAGAGAAGGATTAGGGAGTCAAAAAAAAAAAATCAAATGGCCTATTAATGTTTAACAATGCCTCAATTTCTCTCCAACAAAGATTTGTTCTTACCACGTGGCAATGTGGCTTAGTCACTTGAGAGGGAAAAAAAAAAATTGGGAAATGCAAACAGAAGCTCCTGTGTTAAGTACTCTCCTCACGGCAACAGACCTTATAGTATGAGAGTGATAATTAACCTTTACCAAAGAAGACTTCATAGAAGCCCAATACATTAATTTGCTGATTGTTCTTTTCCTGCTAGAGACATAATCCAGAGTTCACTTCCCAGTCATAAACATAGACACAATATAACTTAATAGAGTGCCTGCTCCAGCTAATAGCCCTGAATGAACTGAGAAAATCCCAGGGCTCTTAAGACTGTATAGCATATTCCCCGACATAGAGAGGGAGTCTATCTATCCCTCCTTTTCAGCAAGGAAGCAATGATACAATCAGAACTGACCAAAATTTCTAGCAGTTCAATTTTCTCTAGGTCACTGATACTAGCCTCCACACTGTGGGAAGTTGTAGGTTTTTCTATGATGATCATGAGAAGTAAATTAATCCCTTGGTTACCATCCTAACTCTCACAAGAGTCCTCCTCCCACTTAGGAAGGGAGAAGCCTGTTTCTTCCTGTACATATAAGAACTTCTACTTTAATACTCCATGAACATCCTCTTAGTCAACTCACATACTTTGCCAGGCCTCTTTATTGGAAACCATTACAGGCACACCCTGTCTTCAAAGGTTCAACACCACTTTGCATTCATAAAAGAACTTCATCGGTAGTAATTTTAGTAATATGAAGATTTTCAGGCCCCCCTGGTGGTCTAGGGATTAAGTCTCAGCACTGTCACCATTATGGCCTGCGATCTATCCCTGTTCCATTCCATCCCACAGATGGCACAGCAGACCTCTCCGGTCTCACCCGCTGCTCCTCTCAGCAGTGTATTCCAATAAATCCACCTGTTCTGCTCCCCACTCTGTCTCTGATAATCCTCTCACCAACCCTGTACCTCTGGTCTATATCCCAGTCCTACACAAAAATAAAATAAAAAATAAATCCTAAAAGTTTTACTTTTACTACCAAAAGATGAACAGTGAAAACAGCATCTGGCTTTTGTTTTGTAGCAGCCACAATAAATGTAGTGACACCCTGAGCACAAAAGCAACACCACCAAACTCCTTCACCGGTGAACTGCTTCACGCAGGTGAGTATATTTATCAGATCACCCCCATTGTACTCTTGTTAGTGTAAATATAGGTTTTATGTGTTATTTCATGTGCTATTCTTGGATGTGGGAGTGCTCAAAAATTTTTCCATAAAAATTAATTGTAATTCCCTCTTCATTTTATGCATCTTAGCTTATGAGCAGTCTAAGAGAGTGAGGGAAACGGTACTCAAAAATTACGTTGGATGCAGAACATGGGTAAAGACTTAGATTAACACAAATTCTTAGTTCTCCAATACAATGAGATTGTAATATGAAAGAAAAAGGCATTTAAACTTTAGAGACTTTAGTTATCTCCTCTGTAAGTACTAGAAAAAGGTAAACAGCATGACTCCCTATAAGTCTAAAGTTGAGATTTTTTGTTAAGACACATTTGCTTGCATAGCTAAAGCCAGAACGATAAAGGAAAAACCTAGAAGGACAAGGCAACCAGAGTTAAATTCCATTTAGTAAAAAAAATTCATTTTAAAAACTGAAATTATCTTTGATGTATGAGGCAAGTTTTTAATGAACTAAAAAAAAAAATCCCCAATCTTTATAACATTTTTTTTTTAGCTTCATGAAAATTATCTTATGGCATTCATCCTTCCCATCAATTGACCAGGTAGCTCTATTCCCCACGACATTCTTCCACTCTCTATACCTTGTGCTAATTCCTAGGATGTAACTAAATTTCACTTGATTTCAGTAATAAGAGGACTGATCCCACAATGAAACACACCAAACAACAACCCAAACATACCCATCGTAGGTTTTTCTGGTTTCACAGACTTGATGTGCTCAATTTATGTTTATAACTTCCTTATAACGTCATTCAAGTCTTCCCTTGTGCTATCGCTCTAAATGGCTTCAAACCTAGATAATATTTTTTAATCTCATTTCCTCCCCTCTTTCTTCCATAGCCTTAAATTGTTGGCATGTATTCTTAACGTTTCTGTTTCATTTAGTTATATACTGATGTTACTTGTTCCCACTAAATACTAATTTTCTCTACCCAATGTTATTTGTTTTCATTTTCCAGAGTGTTCCTAATTCATAATCACACTGAGTCATCCAAGTTCACTTCAGGATTTCTAGTGATAAGTACTGGCTTCCAACAATTCTCCTACCATAGATAATCAATCCATAATTGAAAACACTTAGTAAAAAGGAAATGAATGAACACAGACATTAATGCACCATCTTCATGATACGCATAAGCAGCCATACTTTCCATGGAAGATCGTTAAAGAAAAAAGTCACTGTGTTAAAAATGCTCCTATTACAGTTCCTTATTAAATATTTTCCTGAATTTTCTTCATCTGATGCGACATTCACAATGACTCTTTAAAGAATTAAAATCTTGCATTTTGATTACCACTTTTTTACATTTAGCAAAAGATTACAGAGCAGATATTGTTTGACACTGAATTTCTGTTAACATGTCCTCCACTGGAGCATAGTTGTACACATTGTTTCAGAGCTAACATAATGGGGAATATTTTCAAAGAGGGCTGTGTTTCAAGCCAGATGGTTTATCTGCCGAAACAATTCTCCCAGTAGAGAAATAGTGGCTGCACAGTTGCAGTAGTGTTCATAAGCCTAGTGCAATAGATTCATTTGGCACCCACATTTTGGAGTCAAACAAAAGTGTGGTTTGTGTGATTCTCAGACTCAGACGTTCATAAGTGAAAAAGAGTTTTCTGCAATTACACATTGTGCTTTATTGAAAAGGCAGTAGTGTATTTATATCAGAAACACATATGCAAATATGATATGATTTTTCTATGCATATTAATAGTTTCACTCATATCATACTAGAATAATGGCTTCAGAGATTATCAGTTTGGTCCCAAAAGAGTCAAGTTGCCATTACCTGTGTTGTAAACTGTATTACCAAAATTCAGGTCCACTATATGTACTAAAATTTGAAAAATACTAGTTACATATAGTCTATATATAAACTAATTATATATAGCTTTTGGCAAAGATTGATTGTTACTCAATGAACATTCAAGAGTTACACAAAGTGTTCTATGGTGTTGCAATGCATGACTCTTCACACCTCTGGTAGAGAACTTGATTTAAAATATGTCATGATTTTCAAGGGTCCCTTAAAAGAGGCATTGGTGGCTCGGGGTGTTGGCTTCTTCACCCAACAATGATCTTCAGAGGTATTGTTATGCGCACTTGGAATATTACCCTCCTTTGTCACAGGAACAGTCACTTCCCTGTACGCTAACACAGCCCACATTTTAAAAATAAAACAGAAGAGTTAAAGAATTCCAAGAGGGGGTTACCATACTCTGAAACGTCCCAAGCATGTAGAGGGATGGGAAAATCCCTGAGATTCCAAAGATTTAAAAAAACTAGCACATGGGAGGTTCTAAATAAAGAAATTCTTGGGTATGTTAGGGAAGTTGGCACCAGCCTTGCAGCTTTTTCCCTCTGAGACTATTTTTTGCTTGAGTTAGCGAATGAGCGAGTGCAAGAACGTATGTGCATACGTGTGCCCTTTTATGTTTAACAAACACAATGAACTTTAATGAGAGAATTAGATACCTTTTGAAAAATATATTATTTTCCCCTGAATCATTTATATCTGCAATATATCACATATCTTAATGATTTTATTAAAACAAAACTGTGTTATTCACTTCAAAACTTCAGGGTTTAAGAATGGGAATTTTTTAGACAAAATTGTGAAAACATAATGTCTCCACCAAGTGAGTTAACACTTTCTCCACGCACAAAAAAAAAAAAAAAAAAAAAAAAAAAAAATGGACACTCACATGCACACAAGCTATGCATACCCCATAATCACTCTCAAGAAAGAGCCGAGAAAAATAAAGGTAAATGCTAGAAAGTGCCCTAGAATTAACAGGCTAGTGGGAAAACCCTAGGAAACTGTAAGTATTCACATATTAACTTTTAGGACCCTGCAGTATGATAAATCCAGATCAGAAAATTGCACTCCAAATTAATGTGTATATTAAATCCAAACAAATGTTAGAGACACATGCCAAGATGAAAATCTTTACATAACTGTCTCCAAAACATACTGTTAAATGAATACCTGTGGGTAAATTAAAATAAAAAATATAAACACCTGCTAATTACCTGCATCGTTTTGGAGGCTACCCAAGGAATGTTGATACTTTATTTCTTTCTTAGTCTTGTATATGCTGCATCTTGATCTTTTTGAGTAAAGATTTGCTGGCATGACATTTCACGCAGGCATTAAATACTGGCAGAATTATGGGATTTTTAAAAAAGTGATTGCTTTAGAGGATTTCTCATTTTTTCTTCTTTTTCTTTTTCATTTTATGAATGTTGTCATTTACTAGCAGGAAGCTTATAGGAAATTGTGGTCTAAGATATACAGATCCCATTGCGTTTATAATAGAGCTTTTGTAAATATCTGGTAAATGATCTACTATTACGTATTTTTTACAAAAAGAAAATTCTATTAGGTCAGATATTGATACTTCAGTTGTTTATGAGTAATTAATGCCACAAACCTTTAAGTACTTCCAAGTCCCAAATACTAGGAAAACTGCCAATAGCTTCAGCACATCTTGGAAATGGTTTCCTTGTTTGAGGCTGACATTTTATCACTTTAAGTGATTTTAGCAAATGGACAGCAGGTTACATACATTTTGGCAGATAGTGTCATCAAAACTACACATACAAAATCCAGGAGAAAGGGGGAAAAAAATCACTGATGAACAAGTTGAATTCAATTCAAATATTTGTAGCATCAGCAGCAAACGGGGTATTTCCAGAAAGTGAACAAATTGAATTATTCATGAGGCCAAAGTTAAATCAATACATCTCTATTTTAACCAGATCCTTTCTAATAATTTGCATGGCACAAAATATGCAGTACAAATAAGATGTATAGCTATCATATATAAACAGAGAAGACAGAGTAGTCATTTGGTAAATCAGTATATTTGTAATATAATTGTCCTGACACACTAACATTCTTAGTTGCAAAACCGGTATGCTTAAATGCAAAAAAATTGTGCAAGTATGTTGTGAAGCTTTAAAGAATATTCAGGGAAATCAGGAAACAAATTAAAGGAACGGAATTCATCTCAGCATAGCTAAGAGACCACTGTAACCTTTTCCTCTTCATTTTATCAACTTTTAATTACACTGATTTTCAAACAAAGAACATCTGTCGTTGCTCACATGAGGACAGTGGTTGCATGAGTCCACACTTCAGAATGTTTTTTCTCTCAAAACTATGACTCAACTTATCACGAATTTTAAAAGTGAACTTCTGAGCAAAAATAAGGCAGAAAAAGAACTCCCTGATTTTTTAAGATTGTAGTGGTTTCTGGAATACACCCATGTGTTGGGCCAGTCTCTGTGTCGTTCCCCGCGTCCCCGCCCCAGGCCTCCCCTCCCCATACCACCACCACCACCAATAAAAGAGCAAACCAAATTTCTCTCCTACATCAAATCTATCTGTGATGTCCCAGATATCATAATTCAGGAACCAACCTAGTTTCCAAAATGGGTGCCTCCAGGCTGTGCCAGTCGGCCAGGATCTTCACGGTGAGGATCGTAAGACTGATTTTGCCCTGCACACAATACAGCCATAGAGACCTGAGCCCAGCTTCTCCATTTAAGCAGGAGTTTCCAGGTGGCCTGTGTGTGTTACGATTGTGCCTGGTCTCACAATAAAAGCAAACTGACAGTCCCTTACCTCCCAAGCCAGTGCCAATTTTTAAATAAAATGTCTTGTGGTGATTTATCGCCAGTACAAACTGCCAGACTGGCAACCCCACTTACCTACTAAGCAGACAAATGACTAAAAGCTACGTCAGCCTTGCCCAGTTTCCCAAAGTACGTTCTAGAAGGCATTCCAAATTTCTTGTTCATGCTGTTATCAGATTTCTTATTTCTGTGCATTAGAAAACAAAATACCTAGTTGACCTTAGTGACTCCAGAAAGTGATCATTTTTTCCCTTTGGGATTCCCTGGAATCATCCAAATCCATTTGCTACAGATCACAAACTCTTCCATGCAGAAAAGAATTTTTGGCCATAAATCACCTGGCCTGAATATCAAACCGAGCTACACAACTGAAAGAATTTCTTTCCTGCATCTAATATCATGTCAGGGGCACATTTCCTACCACTTCCCCAGAGACCAGACACCTGCCTTGGTTATTTTCAAGAGACTTCTCTCTCTCACTCCTCTGTCCTACTTATAAATAACAGCACCTGTAGGTCAAGGTAAAATTTCTTTAAAGGTAGATTTAGGACTTACTGGCTCTACCTAATCACCCCCTCACCCCTATCAAGCCGATCTCTCTCTGCCTGAATAAAGGGCATGAGAATTTTACATTACTCTGCTCAAAAGCACTTCTTCCTAGTCAGGAGCAGCAGTTAAAAGCAGACTGCTACATATAATGTATTTTGGGGGAAAAAAACGAGGAACCATCAATTGCTATTTCTTTACGATTACAGACAGGCTGCTCTGACTAATGATACCTCTTCCAGTCTTACTTAAGCTGCCCAGAGTGACTAGTTTTCAAGTCAATGAGAAGAAATATTTCACGTCTCATCTTGATGCCTCAGTGTCATCGTACACAAAATGCAGAGCTGTCTATATTTCATCAACCGTTTTCTTCATGTATTATTTAATAAACTGTTTAGAGCATGCCTAATTACAAACATTTATTATAGAATTCAACCCTAGAAATGTGTGAGAATATGCTAAATTGTTTCCTACCTAAAGTTTTAATGAGAGTATAATACCTCCGGCCCATATGCTTCAAGAACGTTATCCTTAATTATGTAACATGGGTATTTTACTGATATCTGTTAACTGCTCGAGCAGCTGTGGTTTTCTGCTTTTTTGCACAGCTCGGGAGGAGCAGTGAGTTCAGTTTCCCCTTTTTGGGGGGTTGCAAAATCCATACCCCAAACAGGTGTGCAATCACGAACCGCAGTGATGAACCCAAACTGCTGCCTTTCTAAAAATTCCACCAGCCAGTGACACACACTGGTCAAGGTTGCACAAGCTTGTTTTCCACCGGTTATTTTGATGATTCATTCCCCCACGGGGAGGTGAGTTTCGGCCATTGTCACTTTCCTCCTGTTTCTGATAACAAGGGGAATCACTTCCTCATTTTGATGATTATTTCGCTCTCTCCTGCTCTTGTTAGCTTCCTAATTCTTTTCTTTTGCCTTTTGCTATTTTTTTTTTTTTTAGGGCTTCTCATTTTTTTTTTATTTTATATATTTCTTACATCATTTTTCATTTTTGCACAATATATGCATTTTCATCTTGGTTATAGTCCCTATACAATTCCCACCACACTTGTTTTGACCCTACTCCCTTCTTTCCCCTCTGCAGTGTGTCCCTGGTTTATAGTTGCTTGTTGATTTTGATTTTCACTTTATTATAATTTCTGGAGCAAGCAACAGCATCAATGCACAGTTTTCCAAGGTCACTACTTAGAAGTGAACAGTATTTAATGTTTTGAGTTATTATATTTTTAATGAGTGATTATAGTTTTTTATCATCCAGGTAGAATCACTGCTTTTTAAGTCCTGGACCTTTGAAAGGTACTGCTTGAAATGACTGTTGCATTTTTCAAGGACTAGGAGAGGTAAAGCTAAAAAGATCCATTCACACATTAAGCAAAACCCTTCCAAGTTACAACTTCATTTCAGTGATTCTACCTGGATGATAAAAAAAACTGTAATCATTCATTAAAAATATAATAACTCAAAACATGAAATACTGTTGTTTGCTTCAGAAAAATCTGCAGGCTCTCCTCTGATAGTTTTGAATGTCAAATGTGGCAAATTGTTCTCTTTAAAAGGTGGATTTTGCAAATATCCAAAATTCTGGCAGAGCAAGTCTGTTGATTCATTGATCAAATGTGGTAAGTACAATAAATTTGATGATTAAATAATAAAATGAGCTCTCTGTATGGACTGAAAAAGGAATCTTAAGAAAATTCCAAAATAGGAGGTACAAAACATTTTATGGCACTACCAATAGGTTAAATGTCTTCTACCCAACAAGCCATACCTGGACAAGAAGATAGTCTTCTGTAAATTATGTGCACTTGCTAAAGCAAGAAGCTATTCTTCTGCCTTTATAACTTGGTTCTTTTAGAAAATGTAGCAACTCAAATTAATTTTTCCCTACTAAACAACAACCAAAAAATATAATGATACTCTAAATTTAATTCCTGATTATTGGCATCTAACAGACACAAGAGCACATCAACCCATTTCACAGGGTTCTAAAAGTGTGCGTTTTCTTGTACTACAAAATGGTATTATAATGGTCACAGCACAAGTCAGGGAACATGATAATCAAGTACTAATCCCTAATTTAATATTGAATGCCTTTTACCTTAAGCAAGTAACATTACACCTTGCAGAAACTCAGCTTTTCCATCTGCTAAAGGTGGAAAATAAACATCTATCCTGTGCAAGTACTGTGAGGACTGAAAGCATGAAAAAAAACAAAGCAGAGTGCCTCGCACATAGTAGATGCCCTAAGCTTGGTGAGTTTAATGATATTGCTGTTATTATATACCACTGTTCTCCCCTGGAATATGAGCTCTTGAAAAACAAGTTTATGTCTCAGTCACGCTTGTTACACAGCATCCAGTATAGTGTCTGGCACAAAGTAGAGATGGGTAATATTTTATTCAACCAGAATAATATTTTATTGAACAACATGCATACTTCTGAATACACCTGAACATTTAAATTGGAAATAAAACTTAGAAGACTTTAAATCAAGGTTAGCCCTGGGGCCATATGACTTGGTGTGGTTTATAAAATAGCCGTGGTTCATTGATAATCAGGAAAGAATATTTTTACATATTTTAAAATAACTGATTTTTTGATCTAGCCCTTTCCTGCCCTATTCAGAGTTTGTTGTTTTTTTAAAATGAACTTATTTGATATCCATACAAAATTATTTCATTGGAAGTAATAAAAAACTAACTTTAATTACGTAACTTTAGATAATCTAGGTAGATTGAGTGGAAAATATCACATAACTCAGAGATTAGCTGCCAGATGGGGAGATGGTGGGAGGAGAACTTTGGATAGGAAGAACATTAAGCCACTACTTCTATAATTCTTGGTAACTGCAGGGGTGTGGGCTCCAAAAGGGTGGTGGAGTACTGAAGCAAAGTCACACTTCCCTAAACACAAACACAAGTGGGGTGAAGTCTCCTCTTAACCTGCCCCAGGCACAAACCTAATGCTTGGCTCTCACAAATCAACCACGCAAAATGACTCCCATATGTATGGACATTTAAAAAGTAATAGTTATAAAGATAAATGAACAAATGTCACTGATCATTTTGTTTTTTCTTTCTTTTCTCTATCATCTAAGCAAAGAAATTATGTCTCTGAAAAGAAAATAACTCAAAGATGAGACCATCTTGGACACAGGAGGCAACTGTACAGGCTGTCCTTTGTGAATTCAAAACAATTGCTACAACTGCATAAATTTAGAGAATCAAATTGTCTTTGAAGTTGCTACAGAAGTGGAGAAGGTTGGAACCATCCTACAGAAGGCAACAGCCACGTGTACCAAATCTTGTCAGATCATTGATCTAAACCAAAAACAGAAAAGGAGATTTCAAGAGACACAAGCATGTGCCCCAATGGAATGAATGATGATGCTTATCCCCTTTTAAAGAGATGAGCAATTAAAGTACAACACGCACAGGTATCTTCAAATCTCCACCATCGATAAAATTTCTCCTTGAACTGGTCACTCTTGAATATCACTAGTCAGGCTTCTTCTCAAGTGCCTGGTTATGAAGACCATGAATAGCACATTCAATTTGCACATAGGTACCCCAAGTGAAGAAACTTTGCTTTGTCACTGCACTTGAAGAAGAAGTTAGATAATTGTGTTTAGGAGAATTACAAAGAAGGAACAGAAACTTTGGACTTTTTTTTGTTAATCTTAGGTTGGAATCCCATGACCCAAGATTTTGCAAGTCCTGAAGGAAACTCAACTCAGGCAACAAATAGTCTTATGATAAGTTGCCCTGCAATCTCTTAGTAGTAAAAATCACTGATTCATAAAGGAAAATAAGAATACCAAAAAAACGGAATTCCAGGAATAAGTTGCAAAAGAGAAATACACAGCCCAGCTCAGTGACAATTCATCATTGGTATATTCTAATTTCTGTTTGGGATCATCTTTCTGTAATAATACTTCTCATTTATGAAAATACTTCTGACTATATCAGCCCTCCAGGCTGTGAATTGATTTAAAGCACAGACAAATCTTATACTTCTGTGTAGCTACAAGTTACTGGCACAGAAACTGGCACGGATGAGATGCTTAGTAAGTATTAGTTAAATGAAATAAAATGGCAGATATCTTAGTCTTTATGAAAGGTGCATCTGTGAATAATACCACATTGTTATTCTGTAACAAACATGACACTGTAAATATATATAGGTAAATTTCTGAATTGGAGGAGGAGGTAGCCAGGGTCCCTTTCCTTTCCCCTGCCCATTTTGATATGTGCCTCATCTTTTCTCTATCCCTTTTTTTTAGCCTGATGATGCCTGACCATCACCCATTTATTCACAGTGAATTTGTCATGGTTGGAGCTATAAAGATTAGTATACTAAGGAAGGGAAGAATTGGGGTGGAAAACCCCTGTAAGTCCCATCTGCCTATTCTTAAAATTCTGCTGATCAAATAGTGCTACAGAGCTCCCAATAGTCATACCTTCAAAAAAAAAAAAAAAATTTTGCTCTTCCCATTGTCTACCTATGTCAGTTAACTACCTATGGCAGTTCCATTCTCTGTTATTCAAACCAAAACTTAGGTCATCATTAACATCTTTCTGTTGGTCATTTCCCATATCTAATCAATTAGAAAATCCTGTTGATTCTACCTTCAAAATAGAACCATTATCCAACCACCTATGGTTTTTGACATAACTCAAAAGAAATGACAAAGTTCTTACTGTGACCTACAAGGCCCCATATTATTTGCTTACTTCCTAACATACACATTACCCCTCTGAACTCTCAGATCAATCCCTCGTCTCTCTGCTCCAAAAATACTGGCCACCATTACTTTCCTTCAGGGATCCAGACACTGTCATGTCACTCCACTAAATTGACCCATTAGCTAGAATTACCACCCAAATGGCAGGTGACATGCCCCTCAATTTTATCATATCCAAACTAGATCTTTTTAGAGAGGCCTTCCCTGACATCCTAGCTAAAACTTCACTTCTGTTCCTGACACCTTATATTTTCTTCTTTTACTATATCTTTATCCTGAGTACACTTCACTATTTAACAAACCAAAAATTTTCTTTATTTATATTAGTTATTGTTTCATTCTCATTAGAATAAGTTCCATAGTGGGTGTGGTGGGGGGGGGGCGGTTGACCATTATTTTTTTAACTACCACATTTCCAGAACTTAGAATTATCCTCATATCTGCCAGGCATTCAATAAAAGTTCATGAATGAATGCATCCATGAGTGACTTTGCCTCCAGGCAGTGGCTAAATGTACAGGATCCATAGTCTCATAATTTGTGCTTTATTTTCCTTAATGAGGTGTCAAGATTATAAAATTTGAAAGGAACTATGTTTTGAAGCTTGTCTTCTTAGATAAATTTTTCAAAATGGAATATAGCTTTCTTTTTACTATGAAGCTCTCTGCTGACTTGCCCAGAAAAAAGATTTTTGAACTTAGGTTTTGGAAAGGATTAAATGAGATATATATATATCATTTAATAAAATACCTTTAATATCATATATATGATATTAAAGGTATTTTTAATAAGGAAAAAATTATATTTTCAAATCATGAAATCTATAACTAAAAGAACTTAAAGGACTAGCTGAAAATCCAATAGAAAATCTCAGCATTAAGAAGAGGTACTGGTTACATTAATTTATAAAGTAAATAACAATTCAATGTGTCATTAGAGTATGTGTTGGGAGGACATCCTATTAACTGTAGTAACAAAATAGATGAAATATGAGAAAAAGAACTGCTTTGAATTGTGTAACACGTACATGAATAAAACGTTAAGATGCTATTAAGAAAGGCAAAGTAACTTAAATAATTGAAAAGGCATATCTTCATAAAAGTACTCAAAAATATTTACCTAGTACTAATCAAAATGTAGGACACCACTCTATGTACTGGGGATACAACAGTGACTCTAAGATTCCTCCTTCATGATGTCTCAAAAGTACCAAGAGTCCAATCTGTCCAAAACCAAACTCACAATGCACCAAACTCATAATGTACTCACCCCAAACAAGGTTCTATCCCAGTGATTACAATAGCCAAGAACAAATAAGTGTGCAAGCTGTAAACCAGGCATCATCTTTGACACTGCTCCTTTCCTTGTCACCCAATCAAATTCCTGACTTTCTCTATGCAACATTTCATGAGTGTGTCTCCTTCTCCACCTCCATCACCAACACCTGAACATAATCTCTCAGGAGACAGTGACTATATGATCTGTCTTGAACTAGATCTCCTAGAGACAGCAAGTGGATCCTTTCTGAAATAGAAGTTTTGAATCCTTGTCACTCAGATTTTAACTCAAACATCAGTTCCTCTGGGAAGACATTCAGGGCCATTCATAGATTATTTTATTTTGCCTTTGACAATTCATAGATTCTTATAATATATACTACTTTAATCTATTTCTTGACGCAGATGATACTTGATTACATAATTATTTTGGGGCTCTCCTGCAAACTCCAAGATCCATGAAGATAGAAACAGTACCTCTTTTGGATTCTATTATATTCCCAGTGCTTAGCATGGGATTCAGTATATAGTAGGTGTTCAGTAAATGTTATATACAGTACTCCTCTTATCCCAACTAAGATGGGGTTTTGCCATGGCCTATTCACCATAATTTTCTTCTATACCCCTGTCCATCCCACCACACACAGAGAGAACTAAAATATGTGGAGATGCCACTGTGTTTTCAGCATATAGCCATAGCACAGTGCAACGTTTAAATACTACTCCATCATTAACACCCTTCAGAACCAGGGAAATGCTGCCTTTCACTACTTGCCCTAATCCGTCCAACCAAAAAGTGCCAATGATTGAGAATAGGGTTGATGTGGCATTGCAAAGGAACTCAGCTTCAAATGAAAAGCAAGTGTCCAATTAGGTAAGAAAAAAGATGAATTAATCATCTTGTCAAATCCTTCCTCTCAGACAGTATGAATGCAAGAGATTCTTGCGAAACAACTATCATTTCCCAGAAGTGTCTAGCATATTCTTTATTTCTATTCATGTTCCAATTCATAGTTCTGGAGGTCATCACAAACAAACCCAGTATCTGATATGAGAATTGTTTACATGTCAGGATGGCAAAGTCTAAACCAAGCTAGGATTTACAACAACGTGGGGAAACAGGCACTCATCACTATTTCTGGGTCTTTAATATGGTATCAAAATTACAGAATGTAACTTTAAAAAATACATCAATTTTTTTTTTAAATTTCATACCCAGGAAAGGCAATATATCATAAAGGCTACAGGCACATGCTCTGGATTTAGGAAGATTGAACATATCCAATTCTGTCACATCCTTGCTATGTGAATTTGAGCAAGCTCCTTACCCTCACTATGCATCAGTTTTCTCCTCTGTGAAATGGTGATAACAATGGTACTTACATCCTATTTCTTAAAGTTGTGAGGACTAAAATGAATATTGCCTATAAAGTGCTTAGCACCGAGCTTAGCTATCAGTAATAACACTTGACTAGTATCCAATAACATCACCTTCCTGCTTATTCTCTTCCAATTTTCCCTCATCATTATCACCAGACCAAACACTACATGTCATTTTATCTTTACATTTTATCTTGTGCATAAAGAAATCATAAAAAGTAATGATAAAGATCCATATATGCTCTTAGGGGAAAATGCTCAGAAGACATTATTTGAATAAAGAATGCCCCCCCCCCCACATACACACACACCAAAAAAGAAAAAAATCTATGATCTATGAATTGGCATCTATGGAATGATTATAGATATATATAAAATGGAAAATTTCCAAAATGATACATAAAAACTATTAAAAGTATCCATATTTGAGATATCTGGATTAGGAAAAAGATTTTGATATTCACTTAAATATTCTTTTTAAATCTGAATTTTTTTAAGTGGGCACTTATCACTTTATAAAGTGTAAATTTACTTTAAAATGTCAATTTTAGCCTTTAAATTATTGTTCACCAAATCTAGGACTTGTTTGGTACCTGGAAGGACTTGCCACTCCCCTCCGCAGTGTGATGGGAGCCACATGACTTCTGTCAGTGAACTCTGAGTGCAAATGACAAAAAATCACTTCTAAGACAAGGTAAGATAATAGTTTATTTGATATTCTCACATGATCTTTTTTGTGGAAGACATCATGGTGCTGATGTGGTGATCAGATAAATTAGCACAACCCCATAACCTAATTTGAGAAGTGCTATGTATTTTTCCTTTTAGACTTTCTACTCCTTAAGGCCATTTCTCTTACTTTTTTCAACAATGTAGTAAAGTGTATCAGACCTTGGAAAGATACCAATAAATATTTATTAATGATATTATCATTCCTTCCTCATTCCCGGCCATGGATCTGCAAATTATAATGCACTTTATTGAAATTTGAAGGAGAATTGTACTTGCCATCTTTGAAAGTAGATAAAAAATGAGAGAAAAACAATTACATTACTACAGAACATTTGGGGGATTCAGGCACGTTTAACTGTTTTGACAGTTTACTGAATCACTACCCTCCCTATGTAACTTTCATTCAATAAGCAAGTTTTAACTACTTGTAGAAGGAAATTAGACAACAGAGATAACTGAGACTCAGAGCCACCTTGTCAAGGCCACATTCTAATTGGAAAGGAACATCTGAAAACAATTAACCAGAAGACAAAAGCTGAAAGTGCCTTGCACAGGGTGTTGTGGTTGGAAAGAGAAGGGAATGGCTCTCTGTTCTTGATGGTCCAGGGAACTTTTGAGAGGAGATGCTGTTTGGATCAATTAGGCAATAAATTTATTTTTGAAGTTCATACACTTCCCCCAAAAAGGTATTTAAAATAAATTCAGGTTAATTTTTCCCCTCCATTTATTTAATAGATCAGAGTGAATGTTTCTGAGCTCTGTTTGCACATACTTTCTCATAAAGTTGTACTTCTATTTAATTTGGCTCTACTTATTGCTAAATATAAGTATTTGTACTGCTGTTTGAATTATTTGATGACTTCTCATTAGGGATTGGTAAATAGTGATTTAGTATTTTAAACACATGAAACTCAGTCCAAAATCAGATTTATGGCAGCCTGCTAATTTAATTGAAAGCCATGACTACAGCTCACAAAGCCAGAGGTGTGATCGGATTGCATATCGAGCAGTAGATGGTAGAGTGATACTTACTCAGCATGTTGCACTCTTATCATGTTTCACCCGTTAAGGTGTAGGTAGAAAAACTGCAGGTTAAAACCACACAACAAAGTATGATATAAATTACATGAAATCTGATATTTGACATGCATTTTATCGTTCAGTAACCTCTGGAATAAAACCTTTTTCAACTGCCCCCCACACTACCATAGATCTGTAGTTTATATTTTCTATGAAAAACTAAAACTCAGCATGTGGAAACTGATATTTCTTAAGTGTATATAAGTTTAATGTTATACAATCAATAACTAATCCTGTGTCCATTGTATTGGACTGTTTATTCCAGGGTAGTTCTTAATCCTGTAACTACAGATTTTATTGCCAAGTGTAATGATCTTTGTCAATGTTTTCCAACTTTGCAAGGACTAGCAAGGTAATATTTTTCTGCTCTTCCAACATTTCTATCTGGTCACACTGATATTTCTTTGTCCTTTACCTACATTATTCATTTCTCGTCCAGGATCCCCAGCAAAAAAATGTAAATGTTTTCTGGCCAGCCATTGAATACAGATTGTGATTTACATGTGTCAGACAGGACCTTAATAGCATTGTCCCCATTCAGAAAACATTTTTAGTCTCTTTTTCAGATCTTGAAAATACTTATGTCTTCTAATCTAGTAAGTTTACTTCTTAAAAGACATCCTAAGGGGGAAAACTAAAAATGGATATAGGATGTCCAACAAAGAATTATTTGCAAATGTGAAAATTTGGAAACAAGTTAATTATTCAACAAGGTAGAATTTAAAAATACCATTATTCAACACTCAAGATCATGTTGCTGAAGACTGATAAATGGTATAAGGAAATATTTATGTTGTTAAACAGCAAAAAATAGATCAGATTACACAATATTATATATATTATAACCCCAAGTTAATAAATATATCCACAAATAAGACCAAAGGATATAAAACAAAATGTTAACAGTTGTCATTTCTGGGGTATCAGAGTGTAAATGCTTTTTATTTCTTATTATCTTGGTTCCAAATTTCTTTAATCTACACATACTTTTTAAGTATATTCACCTACACAGAATTTTACATCTTTCTCCAGGATTTAGGTCAATCTAACCAATAAGTACAATTACTTCTTAAGTAGAATGAAACTTCATCCAATATTACTCAACTGCTAGTTAAAGATAATTATTTTGAAATACTTAAGGGACCATCCAGGTCAGAAAGTAAGAATTATTCAAAACCCTGACGCCAACACTAAAATGTGTCTGTACCACAGGCAAATGCTGACACTTCAACTACAAAGGCCATGTCAGTTCCTGTTGGTTCAGATCCTCTTTGGTGTGCTGCTCTAGTCAAATTTAACTCAGTTGAAAAAAAAAAAAAACCACTAAATTTGAACTCTAACCTTTCCAATACCATTAGGCTAGACAGGGCTAGGCAAATGAAGAGAGGGAGCCTCACCAAGATTGTCCTGAAATTAAAACATAAATAAAATTTTATGTCTAAAATTATTCTGTTCACCTCTTCCCAGATTTTTACATTTTATAAATTGGCCTATTTTAAGTAGAGATTAAGGAACCAAAATAGTTAAAACATTATTTTGCTTCCTTCCATTTGCACCATCATTTTATAAAAGAAAGCCCATTTCATATGAACAAATGGGCATGATCTCAAAATAATTTTTTTCAAGAAAAATAATATGCCAACCTTACCTAAAAGTATATATGTGATAACATGCAGTGAAATTGTTATCACCAAATGGAGGTGATCTTTGGAAGGCATTTGGGAACTCCTGAGGCCACTGGTGTCTGGTGATTCCTCTGAGAAGCTTTCCCTTAGAGGATAGTTGAAACCTGGTTCATTGTTGAACCAAGGAATTTATTTTAAAAATCACAAAAAAACCCCGAATAGCCAAAGCTCTCCTGAAAAAAAAAAGAAGGGAATGGAGGCATCACACTCCCAGACTTCAAACTCTACTACAAAGCCATAATCATCAAAACTGCATGGTATTGGAACAAGAACAGACATACAGACCAATGGAATCGAATAGAAAATCCAGAAATAAACCCACAGATTTATGGTCAACTAATCTTTGACAAAGGAGCAAAGACTATACATTGGAGCTAAGAAAGTTTGTTCAATAAATGGTGCTGGGAAAACTGGGTCGCTACATGCAAAAGAATGAAGCTTGACCACTACCTCACACCATATACAAAAATCAACTCAAAATGGATTAAAGAACTAGACATAAGACCTGAAACCATAAAATACATAGAAGGAAATATAGGTGAAACACTACGTGATTTGCATATCAAAGACATCTTTACAGACACATCACCCAAAGCAGTGATAGTGAAGGCAAAGATCAACAGCTGGGACTACATCAAATTAAAGAGCTTCTGCACAGCAAAAGAGACAATAACAAAAACAAAGAGAAACCCCACCAACTGGGAGAAAATTTTTGCACCCAACACTAATGATAAAGGACTGATCACAAAAATCTGCAAAGAGCTGATGAGACTCAACAACAACAAAGAAAATAATCCAGTCAAAAAATGGACAGAGGAACTAAAAAGAAACTTCTCTGAAGAGGAAATGCGAATGGCCAACAGGCATATGAAAAAATGTTCAACATCACTTGCAATCAGGGAAATGCAAATCAAAACTACCATGAGATACCATCTTACACCAGTGAGAATGGCACATATTAAAAAAACTAGCAACAACAAATGTTGGCGAGGGTGTGGAGAAAAAGGAACTCTTCTGCACTGTTGGTGGGAGTGCAAACTGGTCCAACCACTATGGAGAGCTGTGTGGAGATTTCTGGACCTACTAAACATAGAGCTTCCACAGGATCCAGCAATTCCACTCCTAGGTATTTACCCAAAGGACACAGAAACATCAATTCCAAAGAACACCTGCACCCCTATGTTTATAGCAGCACTGTTTACAATAGCTAAGCTTTGGAAACAGCCCAAATGCCCAAAAATAGATGACTGGATCAAGAAGATGTGGTACATATATACCATGGAATATTACTCAGCATTCAAAAAAGATAAACACATGCAATTTGCAGCAACATGGATGACGCTGGAAGGGATCATGCTCAGTGAAATAAGCCAAAAAGAAAAAGAAAAATACCGGATGGTCTCACTCATAGCAGGGATCTAGAAAACTTAAATAAGGGACCAGGAAAATGAATAACTATAAGAAAGTGAAAATCAAAATCAACAAAAACTATGAACCAGAGACACTTTTTGGGGGGTGGAGGGCGGGAGGGGAGGGATTGAAAAAAAAAAAAAATCAGTGAAGATACAAAAATATTTGTTCACCCAGAATTGACATACTACAAAGATCACCCAACAATTATTCATTTGATAATCCATTTTAAAACTTATCTGGAGGATGAAATAAACATCAAAAATCTACCTCTTCTAAGAACACTATTACCCCATTATTTGGGAGTTGGATTTTTAGAATTTTCTTAAAAGAGCTCATCTCAAAGCAAATTCAGATTCCTAGCGCGGCACCAGAATCCTTTTAGTCTCACTAGAAACCTCTAGTCTACATGACAGCTAAGAGTAAGACAGACCTACCATCCTAGGACACATCAGAGAAAACCAAGGGATAGAGTAGCAAGTTTATCCCGAGGATTGATACAGATACTTTTTATCTCGCCAAGGCACTGAGCGCCAAACCATGAAAAGTCAAAATCACAATTCTTGAGCTCACTGATAGGGCAATAGAATTCACTTATCCAAAACAAAAGACTCTATTTTCTTGATTGACATCATTATTTCCAAAGCCATCCACAATATCCAGGAATGTTTACAAGCCAAATCTTGGCTTATTTATCATGGTCCATACATGTGAAAATACAAACTAATCATTCATTTTTGTTTAAAAATTATTATGTAGTATTTTAAAATCACAGAAAACTTTAATAAGAACCAAAAGGCAAAAATAAAGGTAAAGCAAAATGAGATTCCCTTTAGATTATTGGTTTCAGCTAATAGGCTTTTGGTAACACTTGGACAAGGGTCAATATTCATAACCATGTTTTCTCCATAGTTTTGTAGTCCACATTTTAAGGTAGTGGTTTCTTTTATGAATAGTTTATCAGATGAAAATAAATGCAACATTTTATTTGGATTACACCACTCAGAGAAAAAGGGAAATAGAGAAAGGCCAATAAATCTTAAAGAGTTAATTATTTATACGGAGAAAATTTACTTTGTATGTTGTGACTTGTTTTATTGGTATACTGCAGTTCAATTTAGATTAAGAAGCAGAAAGATTATTGTTTCCCAACAGAGAAGTATCATAAATACAACAGAGAATTTTTTTGTATTTATGCCAAACCATGCACAACTATTCAGAATAAAAAGAAAAAATATATTCCAAAAATTCCTTAAGTTTAAATTCTTGAAAAGGCGTTTATTTACACTTAGCACAAAAAAATTGGTGGTGGGGCTAATCAGATCAGAAACTTGTCTAGAGGTGAGGTCAACTGGAGTGTTGGCATCATAATCACCTCATCTTTGCTACAATCTTTTCTGGCTCTGGTTCAGTTTTGTTTACCCATAAAGCTACCAAATATATCATCATTCTGTGGACAAGAATATGCAATCATATAATATTACACTCTGATTACTAGAAGGGTTCCACTTTAATCTGAACTATTTATCTTTAATTATCATTACTTATCATACTGAAATTAAAATCTCTGCTAACCAATGAGAAAAAGTAATGAGGAAAAATTAGAGGAACATTTCATTCCCTGGCATAAAGCTAGGTACTCAATAAATATTTATTGAATTAGTGGATGGATGGGTTGGTGGGCGGATGGATAGATGTTTGTGGGAAGCATTATCAAGCCTGAATAGGCAAACAAAAGCAAAAATAAACAAATGGGACTACACCAAACTAAATGGCTTCTGCACAACAAAAGAAAGTATCATTAAAACAAAATGTCACGCTATTGAGTAGGAGAAAATATTTCCTCATCATACATCCAACAAGGGGCTTATATCCAAAATACACACACAAAAAAAAACAATCTACAGCTCAACAAGAAAACAAATAACCCAATCAAAAAATAGGCAGAAGATCTAAGGAGACAATTCTCCAAAGAAGACATATAGACGGCCTACAGGCACATGAAAAAATGCTCACCATCACTTATCATGAGGGAAATGCAAATCAAAACCACAAGGAGATACTACCTCACACCCTTGAAGCCCACATCACAAAGACCAGAAACAATTTTAAATTGTGTTGGGGAAAGTACCAAAAGAAAGGAAACCTCATACAATATGGGGTAGGAAAACAGTATGGAAGTTTTCTCAAAATATTAAAAATAGATCTATCATACGATCCAGCAATTCCACTCCCTGTTATCTACCCAAAGAATGCAAAACCATTAATTTGAAAGGATACATGCACTCCCATGTTTCTTGCAATAGCCAATTGAAAGAAATAATCTAAGTGGCCAACAACAGGTAAGTAAAGAAGATGTGGGGTGGGGGGGTGCAGGTGTGTGTGTGTGTGTATATATATATATATATATATATTCAGCTATGAAAAAGATGAAATATTGCTATTTGTGATTATGCTTAGTGAAATAAATCAGAAAGAGGGGGTCTCCCTGGTGGCGCAGGGGTTAAAGTCTCAGTGCTATGAAGCTATCGCCAGCCACTGCAGCACTAGTTCGATACCTGGCCAGAGAGCTGACCCACATGGCGCAGCAGACCTCTCCTGTCTTTCCTGCTATTCCCCTCAGCAGGTTTTTGGACATGCTATTGCCACACATCTGAAGAGGTGTCAACCTAAGCCCCTAAATCATTTACAGTGCTCCACACTAATATTACCTTGATTAAAAATAACACAATTTAAAAATAAAAGGGAAAAATACCAAAAAAAAAAAAAAATTGTCAAGCGTGAAACTACAGATACCTACCCCAAAACTCAGAGAATCCAAACAAAAGCAACACTGTGAGTTTGTTTGACTCCAATAAAACTTAGAAAGTATACAAATTTATAAAACAATTCCAGGTATAAGAATGTGAAATGTTCCATAATTTTGATGCTCTCCAGCACAGAGTCAATTTCTTGGGTTTAAAAATCAAACTTATAAGAGAGTTTACTCTATCCTTGAGTCTTCCCTGAAACACATTCTGCTATGAACAGAACCTAGGAACGATTTCCTCCATTATTATTAACTTCAATTTATCTCTTTATTTCTCCAGAATTGTAATGATAGTAGCTATCATTTATTGAACCCTAAATATGCATCAACCACAATGTAATGTACTTCAGATACATTATCTCATTTGATGCTAACAAAAATCCTATACATATATTTATTAATTCAACATGGAGTTCTTAAGTACCTCCTATGGATCAGGAAATGTTTTAAGAACTTAAATATTATTCAGTGACAAAAGTTGCTCTCATAAACTTACATTTTAGTCAGACGGGTAAGGGGTGAGCAATAATCATGTTTATTAATGTTATAATCATCCTTACTTTGAAGATGAAGTAATGATCAGAGAATCAGATAACACTCCAAAAAAGATATTAACAGTAAATAAAAGGTTTAAAATCACAATTCAGGATTCTAGTTCCAAAGCCTGTGTTTATCATCATGAAGTCATACTGCCTTCACTCTTAGAAGCAAGCTAGATTGGTCCAAGTCCTTGGAGGACAAACTGGACTGCCCAAGGTATGATATAACTTAACTGGCTACATGGTATACACTGCCAGATGCCAGTCATCTTCACAAAGCGCTGAATAAAGCCAAGACTTCTTGTTCATCCATCTGTGATCTTAACCTTCAACTAAGATCAAAGGCAGCTCGGCAAGCTTCCTGCTGCAGTACTTACTGCAACTCCAGTCCAACTCCTTCCAGGATGGAATTTTAGTCCCTCCTCCCCTTTGGTTATATAGGAACATGTGACTAATTTTACCCAATGTGCGGGAAATATAAACAAATATGCCAGTTACAGGATGGAATGTTTAATTTCTAACTCAGTATCTTTTGGAACACTCGCTTTCCTCCTATATTAAGCTGAGAAATATTCAAGGTGATGGTGGCCGCAATGGCATGATGCCCTGAGTGAAAATGAGCACGACCCCTCTGCTCAACTGTGGGCAAGGAGCATCAGTAAGAAGACGACTTTGTTCTTTAAGCCACTGGAACTTCAAAGATTTTCATTACACAGCACAGTCTAAATGTTCCGCCTTTCACCAGGACATAGGAAATTTCTAAGTCTTTTTCACTTAGTTCTGATGTATATGTAAAGGAAAATTGAATAAAAGCAAGTGCCCACAGGGCCTCCCCCAGTGACGCAGCGGTTGAGCGCTGGGCTGCGAAGCTGCCTGCAGCCTCTGCAGCGCCGGTTCAACCCTCGGCCACCAGCGAGGGTCCCACATGGCGCGCAGACCTCTCCTGCTGTGCCCGCTGCTCCCCTCAGCAGTGTGCTACGGTCCCTCTGCCTGCTCTGCTCCCCGCTCTGGCTCTGGTGAATTCTCTCACCATCCTGCGCTTCTGACTGTACCCAGTGCTTGTATACATAAATAAATAAATCTTTAAAAAAAAAAAAAAAAGCAAGAGGCCACAGTCTAGGAAGTAACCATATGCTCTCTGGAAGATATGATTTCTGAAAATTATATGCAGAACATTTTGATAAAAAGACACAGTTTGAGAAAAATAACTAAAAACTAATAAACAAAGAAAAATGTATAAAAAAAGAAATGAAGAGATTCTTCCCTCTACGCAACTCCCTCTACTTAAGAGTTATCACTATCTATAATCTCAGCAATTTTAATCTCAAGATTAAAAAAAAATTATTTAAGCCATTAATATATTTGTTTCTTTATATTTCTGTCAACATTTGGGCCCTCCCCCATTAAAAACCAAACATTGTGAAGATGACAGTATTGTACACTTGAATGTCAAAATCTTCAAATAAAAGTGAAAAGTTGACATTCAAATCTGATGTGATTTCTTCAAGATGTAGAGCCAGAAAGAAAGTCTCCCAAGAACCCAGATACCACCTGCATTTACATCTTCCAAATGAAAAGTGAAAAAGGAACCAGTGTGGTCTCATTACTTTCCATCAAGGGCAAGATTCTCACCACAACAATGTCTATTATAGTTGATTATCAAACACAGAATCACATTGTAACTTTAGGAGAATACAGAATATATATAGAGAGAGTACAGAGTCAAAAGACCTTCACAAAAGTATGCCTTACTTTGAGTGACTCAGATGTGATAGGAAAAAAATTTCTTATCACCAAAACAAGGAAAATTGAATAATAGAGACAAATTTTAAGGTTTCCTAGACTGAAATTACTCTTATAATTTGTTTTAATTTACTTTTCTTATAACTGTTCATATTCATATTTTAAAGTAAGTTTTATTCATACTTTTGTTAAAGTTTTGCCTTACAATACTTCTAGAAACATTAATTCCTATCTCATGCTATTGGGTTCAAACATTTCCACTACTCTAAACAGAAAAGGGAAAGTTAATATATTAGAACCCAGTTCATGAAAACCTAGGTCCATAGTCATAAAAGAGAATGATTCAAAGTATCTAAAAGCTGGTATTTCCAAACCCATGAGAAAAATGTTCCCTATATGTCATCCAAATCCTTCAACTGTCATCGATTTATGATGTAGTGACTGCATACCTGCATGAGGGGCCCCACAGAAGAGGCAGTATCAATAGTCAAATACAGACTGATACTGACTATCCCTACAGAGAGATAACGGGCTAATTTGTAGAATTATGGAAACCCTAAAATTCAACAAAATTTGTTCCCATTATCATAATCCATTTGAATTGATGTTTTTCTGTTCCAAGTTCCTTAGATAAAGTTCCAAAGTAGACAGGATTCTTCACATAAATCATACCTCCTTGTGTACATTTTTCCAATTAGCAAGAAGCAAGACTTAGTGAAACTGCATCCATGAAAGAATACTCAAAGATATACCTCAGAGACTCTAAGTGCTCATAAAGCTGATTATTTCATAAAAGCAAGTCAGGTAGTAGGAAACATTAAATATCACCTTCTGGACCCATAACATAGTATGGATGTCATGCTTTGCAAATAGTTCTTAGCTGAGTATTTTTATCATGCTCTGCAGATAATTCTTGACTAAAGATCAACCAAATATTTCTCTCCACAGATGTCAGCATTTAGTTTAGTTCATTTGTATAAAAATAATAATTCAGTGACCATTAGTTCTTAGCTATATGGCCCAGTTATTTTCACCATTTAGTCTACTTTCTATAATATTCTCAGCAACACAGTAACTGACTCACTGTAGACATATATTTGTTAAATGAAAGGATCCATTTTCTTAGAATTGTATATCATGCATAAAAGAGGAACCAAGAAGAGAAAGAAGATAAAGGAACATGTTTACTACATACCAATTATGTGGACGTTCTTTGAACACTGTTACCTCACTTGACATAACCCTGTGGGGCTTTTTTTTTTTTAGTTTTTTTTTTTTAAAGATTTATTTATTTATGCATACAAGAACTGGGGTATAGGCCAGAGGTGGGGAGGGGTGAGAGGATTCACCAGAGACAGAGCGGGGAGCAGAACAGGCAAACTGACTGAAATACACTGCTGAGGAGAGCAGCAGCTGAGTCAGGAGAGGTTTGCTGCACCATGTGAGTAGCTCCCTGGCTGGGGATCGAACTCGTGCTACAGTGGCTGCGGATAGCTTCATAGGTTGCATCTTAACCCCTTGCGCCAAGAGGGAGGCCCAACCCTGTGGTTTTTGTGTCTATTACACAGATGAGAAACTAAGACTTGGATAGTCTATTTGCTTGTGCAGAGTTGCCAAGTTATAAAATGATGAAAACTACTTCAGACTCAGGTCTGTCTGGCTGCCATTTCTATTCTCTTCCCAACATGCCATATCATTTAATCTCACCTTTCCCTACACCTTTAACCTATTTTTTTCTTTCCAAACTCTTGGCTACTGTATAGTAGATCTCATAGCAACAAACCCATTTTCACTACCCACATTTTCACATCAGGTTTCCTCCCTAACTGGATATCCTGCTGCTCCCTAACCATGTAAACATTACTCTCCCTTCAAAGCCATGAAGTCTCACTTCCCCATCAACCCCTCTCTTCTCTCAACGTGAATTACAGAGTTTGGCTTCTGTGAGCATAAGTTCGTTTGGGGTAGGTCCTTTCTTGAAGAGTTTTCTAAGTTAACAATTATTTCAGTCTCAGTCACATTACAAATTCTTGTATTTTAGTATTCCTTGAATTCCCCAGGCCTACTCCTCAGTATTATGATGTTAGATGTATGTACAAGTGTTTCACTGCTACTGAAAATATTGTATATGCTATGCAAATTTTGTCTCCATTTTCATAAATTGTTTCATTTGACTATGTTATAATAAATTAAGAGGTGACATCATGTACCAAAATTATGCTGGAATGGGAGTCAAGCGACCTCAGATGGCATTCTATGCAATAATCTGGTTGTGGCATTTGGGGATAAGTAA
This sequence comes from Talpa occidentalis, assembly GCF_014898055.3. Classification (NCBI taxonomy): domain Eukaryota; kingdom Metazoa; phylum Chordata; class Mammalia; order Eulipotyphla; family Talpidae; genus Talpa; species Talpa occidentalis. Next base: position 80,341,891 of record NW_023603184.1, on the reverse strand, counting down.
TATAACATCAGTACATCTCAGTTTGTTCATCTTTATGAAAGAAAGGGTTTACACTACATGTTACCTAAACAGAAGACTCATCCTTATGTATTTAAATTATGTTTCTATAAAGAAAAATTATAATTGTAATTGTGTAATACATTTTTGCAACCAAGTTTGTCCACGTTTTTCTGCACCTGGAAATAAGTCTCCCTTATCGGTATAAGGTCCAGCAGATGCAATATGGAAAATACAGACATTCACAAAAAGCTCTTTGCCAACTAATCAGTTTCCCAAAGCAACCCCCCACAAACCCAACCAGATACATTGAATTCCTGGTTTTCAGTCAATGTGACTTGCTAGCGAAAATCATTTCCCTATTCTGAAATTCAGGTTGTCATATAAGTATGATGCTTTGTGAATAAAGTATGTTGACATGTAAGACCTGAGACAATATCAGTTCTTTCTGGCCAGCATGACACTGCTTTTCCTTATAGCTTTGCTTTTATTTACATCAGTCACATGTACTAGAGGTGGGAGATAGATTCAAAGAATATTAATATGGACTTTACCAAGTTTATTATTAACCTAGAAAACACATTTTTTGTAAGGCCTATGACACAGATGAACATCAAAATTAAAACAACCCAAACAATCACTATGAGTGGTATAATAGCAATTACAACAGCCTACACCAGTCAGTACAACTTTTTTCTCCTACTTGCTCTAATTCATTGTTTTATTTATTCATCCATTCGCCCATGTGGTAGTTTCTGAATGTCTACTATGAATCAGCAACCAATCCAGCTGCTGAGTTTCAACTTTGTTGTACTAAATGAAGTGTCTGAGATTATTTTATTTCCAGAATATACTATACAAATATGAGAAAATAAGCAATTTAAGACAGCTTCACTATGAAAGGAAAGCAGAACATCCTATTCTTAAAGAAAAATCCCCCACAATTCTTTAGTAAAGAAGGAAAACTAATAATAGCTAGGAAGATGATACCTTTATCAGCATAGGAAGAAAAAAGCATGGTAGATAAATTGGGTAAAGTCATGTCCTCAGGAATGACATAAAATTTTTCTATGTCTCTTTTATTCGTATACTCTATTTGAAAGAAATAACCAGTTATTTAGTTATATCTTAAGAAGTTTTCCAAATAGTAGTTATTTCCTGATTTAATATTTACCTTTCTTCAAATAGCAACCAAATTCCACCCATTAGATATTTGTTTTTGCTTTATCTTCTATGCTCTATCCAGTATGGACATATCCTGGTACAAATGCATCTTAAAAATGGTAAATTATTCAATAATAGATACTCTGCTGACAAAACATTACCTTTCTTGATAGGCTCAATTACCTGACATTTTGTCTTCAAAGATTCAAACAATGTTGGAGACCTTGATAACATGAAGTTAAAAATGTATATATTACATCATGAAAATTAATGTTTTGGGTAAAAAACCCATTTCTTGTCTTTGCTGTGGCATTTACTCTTTCTGGCTTCCATGCTTTTGGATACTTTAAGTAAATAGTTAAATTAATTAAAGGGTAAAGGAAACAAAAGCTCTAAACATACAACAAGATGGCTCAGGAAATAAGTGCCCAAGAGAATTGACTTGTGTGGTACACTGGGGTGCAAACATTTCCTAAAAAAATGAATGAAAGGGGACTTAGAAGTATCTTGTAAATGTGTTGGCTTATTTGCCTGCTTTACTTATAGGAGTTTTTGGTATTATCTTTTTCTAAACATGCTCTAATTTAGCAAAGCTAAGAGCACCTCACTTGCTTTGAATGCCTTCTAAGCATATAAAGCATTTGTAGAGCACTTCACATAATTTAATGTCTTCTTTTAAAGCACCCAATGGTATATATGGTATTATCATCTCATTTTATAGAAAAGGTAAGAATTAGAGGGGTTAAGTGACTTGCACTGTGTCACAAGCAAGTATCAGGGGATTTGAGCAGTATGTCCAGATTCCAGATGTGTGTTCAGAGCCATACACCCAAGTGACTCATTAGATTCCAGCATGATGCTGGAGAACCCAGCACATTATGCTAGATCTCCATTAGGTCACTTTGCTGATAGCAGGAGAATTCTGCTTCATATATGCTACCAATATGTTCCATTGGTAACTCATGGAAACAGGTAAAAATGTCTGAATGGCCCAACATAAAATTTTCTCACTGATAGCACTGCTGGTAGGAATATAAACTCGTCCAACACTTTGGAAATCTGTGTGGACATTCCTCAAAACACTAAAAATATATCTACCATATGACTCAGCTATTCCACTCCTAGGAATCTACCCGAAGAACATAAAAACTCTAGTTCTAAAGGAAAACTGAATTCCTATGTTTATTGCAGCACTATTATAATAGACAAGATATGGAAACCCAAATGCCCCAGAAACTGACCAATAGATCAAAAAAATTGTAGTGTGGAATATTATTCAATGATCAAAAAAGACAAACTCTTGCCATTTTCAGCAACATGGATAGAGCTGGAAGGGATTATGCTAAGCCAGAAAGAAAAAGATAAATATTGAATGGTTTTATTGATATATGCGGAATAGAGAGAAAATGAGCAAAAGATCAAAAAAAGAAAAAACGAGCAAGCTGACTATAGATCTGAGGCATACAGCAAGGTTAGGATGGGGTCAAAATGGGAGGGAAGAACATAAGAGAAAATGGTGATGGTCATGGGTGATATAGTGGTGGGAGAACTATGGGTAGGGGAGAAACATATATCTATACAAAAATGAACAATGATATAGGAAAAAAAATTATCCACTGACAGTTAAACACTGAAGATGAATGTAGGACCAGTGGTGCTCATAGTTCTCACCGAGGAGAAATAAATGCATTGGTAAAATGAGAGAGCATCCATGGGAGGAAAGTTTACTGAGACACACTAATTTTCATGTTTTTTAAGTTTAGTTTAAGAAGAAATAAAGCCATCAACTTGGAATGCAAGCAACAGCAAGTGAATAATCATATGATTTGGTCCCCTCTCTAAGACTCTGATTATGTGGATTTTTATAAAGGAGGCACCATCCTATCAGATTATGTAAATAATTCAAAACTTCCTCTTGTGTATCCCTCCCTGGTCTTTGTAAGTCACCCAACAGTTTGCAAAAATAACCAAGAGAAATGTTTTGGGTGGGCTTTTGAAGATATTTTTAGCTAAAGTGGCGGAGGTTTAAAATACAAGCATGGGAGTGTCTGCCATTTAGAGCAATCACCTGTTCACACAGTTCCTTGGAAAAGTGGAATGTTTTAATGTGTGTCATTCAGAACAACATGTGGACTGCATTAGGGCAGGTTACAGCAGGTCATGCCACGTGACACAGCTGAGCCACATATAATCGCAAGCAACACAACTCGCTCAGTGCAACATAAATTTAAACAGGAGTAGGTTTTTTCTTCCTCAAAAAGAGGTAACAGCTGCAGTCGATAACAAAATGCCCACACCACCCCACACTGAGAGGGGTTTGTGATTTGACATGATCTGAATTATATGTAGGTAGTTCAGTACATCTATATTTAGGGGTATTTCTAAATATGAACAATGGGGATTTGGGTGCATAGAATACAAATCCCTAAGTGGCACAAACTTCATGATTTTTTAATAATCCATTTTGTAATTTGCAGATAAATAAGAAGTATTTTTAAATACAGCCTTAAAAATTAGACAGTAGAGACAAGTTTTGGCTTCGACAAGCTGGCTTCTGAGCCAGTAGGCCAAATATTTGGTATTCTTATTTAGACTAAAGATAAAATACTCAGCAAGGACAGACATTAAGAAGGCTCAGGGAAAAAAAGAAAGCAACACTGAATTATGGTACAACAAGAAGTGGGAGAGAAGTGGGGAATGTGTCTCTGAATTCCGTGGCAGTTAATTCCCAAGTCAGTGTCTGGGGGACCACTAACAACTATTATAGATAGCTCCAATACATTAAGAGGTTTGAGATTTTTTTTGTCCATGCCTTCCTCCCTGGAATAGGGTATGACATTATAATTGGAATAGCCTTGACTTTGGATACCCCTTCTGACATTCAGATTCAAATTCTCACTGGAGCCTCAATAGAATAGTTTAAGCAGGAAGAGAACAAGTCTTACCTAGAAAGCCCACCCAGCCCTGGTCACACTCACCACGACAGCACATTACTGTCCAGGCAACACTTGCAGATGTTTCTGTACAGCTACAATTAACCAAGTGCTCGCTTATAAATCTACTACTTGATGCACAGTTGTGTAAAAATAAGAACATGGGCAACATCTCTTCTGTGTCCATCAATAAATATGAATCGATGGTTTTACTGAATCAACATTTACACAACATAAAAACAAGCAAAGTATCTCATTTAAAAGGTGAAATTTAAAGTTCAGAAACAATCTCTGGGCTAGGTCGTGTGTAATGAAATCTCCATGCTGTAGGACACGGTCAATGAGTATATCATACCTTACCAACTAATTCAATCCACACAGGAAAACTGTGATACAAGCAAAGCATAGATAGATAGATAGATAGATAGGTAGATAGATAGATAGATAGATAGATAGATAGATAGATAGATAGATAGATAGATAGATAGATAGATAGATAGAAAAATAAAGACAACATTCTGGCATAAATTCCTAAGTCAGAACAAAAATTCAAAGCCAGATCTTGCTGATAATAGAGCCACAACTCCCAGCCAAACACCAATCAATGTCTCTCCTAACCTCACCCACAACGAGAATGTTCTCTCCACATTCAGGCTAAATGTTTTCCTTGGAACTCCTCTTTAGTCCTTAAGTTCTTTAAAATGAGTATATCACATCTCCACCAACAATTTGAAAAATCCCTATGGCCAAGGATGTTATAAATTATTTTTTAACCTCCACATGCCAAACTGTATGGGTGACTCAAAGAACCATATAATGTTTGCTGCATTAACATACATGGAGTCTTGCCTGTGTCTTCTTCACCATCAGCCCTGTCTTCCCCACTCAGTTCTGACAATAACAGAGGAGCAATTGGGGTCCTGAAAACAGGACTAGACTTAATCAAAGACCTGCATTTCACATCTAGCTTTGCCTCACAAAATTTGTGTGACCCCGAGGTTTCACTCTTATTCCTCTGAACCTTGTTTCTTTGTCTATTCACCAAGGTAAAATGATGTCACAGTTTCCATTGGATCTTTTAGCATTTTCCACAAAAGATCAGAGCTTTTAGCATACAAACTCCCAAGCATAAGCTGTGGATATAAGCAACTTTTCTGAATTCAGAAATCACTTATTTATTCATAAGGTGCCTCTTCCATGCAAGCAAGCACTGTTCTAAAACATGGTTGTACAATGATGAGGAAAAGCAGCCTAGTCTCTGCTCTCATGGTATTCACACTCCAATGGAAGGCCAGATGTTATATCTGAATATCATTTTATTTTAACACTTTCATTATGAAAATATATCTACAATTTCAATTTTTATTAAGACAACTTTCAAGAGTCAATTTAATATCCATCTGATCTGTGATCCTAATAATTGAAATTTCTTATAAAGTAACAAGAGTAAAAATTATACATGACACCAGGAGTACAGTTGCCCACACATTTCTGAAATATTACTAGTCTTGAGTTGAGCACTTGGGAATTCTAGGGACTGTCACAAAATCACAGAAAGGATTTCAACATGAAAGTGATGTTTTCAAAGTCAAACCAATCTCAATGCAATACCCCCACTCCGGTACTCCTGTCCCAGATGAACAATTAGACTAAGGGACACCAGAGCTTTTTTATCATCTCCATTGTCCTGTTTTAGACAACATGAAAATAAAGACAATCATTCTGAATTCTAGTGATATTTGGTATTAGATTAGATATTCTGGAGGACTGAATTCTCAATATAAAAAATTTGCCAGCATTATTTGCAGAATTCATGATACAAAATTAAGACATTTATACCATTAAGTTCTCATACCTGGTATTATCATAAAAATGTGTTCATATTGAATACATCTATGCTCTGTAGAATTACTTTTATTTCCTCTTATTTCTCACTAAGAGATAGGCTGTGTTTAATGTTAATCATTTCATAAACAACCAATTGATAGGAAATACAAAAAATGAATTTTTTCATAAGGAAAGAAGGAATTTTGGCAATGGATTTCAACAAATTCCCCAGCTGGCTAAAGAGATAGTGCCAGGAAATAGTGTAGGTAAACCTTCCATGGCAAACTTTCAACGACCCATCATTTATGGCCCTGCTTCCTGTCCTTTCTTGTCTTCCTTTAAAATGCCAGTCATGTATGGATGAGGCACATGTTTCTTCTGCCCGTGCCTGCTCAAGCAGACAGTTTACTAATTTGTAGCTCAGTAAACCTTTCACTGCACTGAACACCTTGAGGTTAGCACATCTCTAATCATTATTTGATAACAGAAATCTGCAAGCATCACATCCCTAGAAACAAGAACATTGTATCTTAGCAACCAGCCTTGATATTCAAACAATTTCATTAAAGCGTAGCACCTCTTAGCAGGTGGGTGAGTGCGGGTGTTGATAAACATTTATAACATGATCAGCCATTGTGTTTGCCAACACTATAATCAGCATGACAAATTTATGAATTTGTTTACAAGCTCCTAGATAGCCAATCTAGGTAGGTAAACTACATTTCAGACTGGTTAGGAGATCCAAATATCAGATTCTTATTTGAAATGGAGAGTTTCTTTACAAACCTATCAATTTAAGAGATTGCCAAGCTATTTTCAGTACAGAAACATCATTAATACTTCCATTGCGGTTTAATCTTCAAACAGTAGTGTTGAATTTAAATGCTTCAGGGGAAAAATCTGAGTGGGAACTTCATTGACATCGAGGTTCATGAGGATCAAGTTATGAAGGAAGTGAAGCTTGAATATTTTTTCTCCTAATGGGCACAGCTAGCTGATACACCCTTTGTGCCCACTGAACTGTTGTATGAATGCCTTAAAGAAAACAAATGTGGTAAAAATGCCCCTTTGGAGAAGAGATTTTTCCAGTGAATAATTTACTACAGATTTTAAAATGTATCATAAAAGTGTTTATATATATATATATATTCATTTAAGGACTTATTGTTACCAACATGAATTGATCCAAACAGGAAGTCTTTTTGCATCTCCTTACTATGGTATCTATCTATGGTATCAGGATTTCAATGAAATGTCATCTTTCATTTCAGAGATTTTGAACTTTTTTTATAGTGGACAAGCAGATGTATTTTAAATCTCCATCCAACCCGATGCTCTACAAAACTGAAGTCTTCCAATCCAGGAAGAACTGCCAAACAGTGCTCACTTTCTTTATTATATTACACAGCTCCCAATATTACTAGAAGTTCTCAAACCTGTGATTGTTCAAGTGTTACCAAGTATAAAAGTTCACTAAGGCATGCACTAGCAAGAAGGTGGAAGGAAAAACATGAACTTTTATACTTTCTGAAGTTTGAACCTTGAACCTACAGCACAGTTACAACAGGACCCCTGGGCTCCTCGTCTCTGAACAAGCTATTAATCTACCTGAAATAGGTGAACTTCAGTGAAGCATTATCAAATAGGTAACAAGCTCCCTTTCAAATTAAAACCAGCCATGATGAAAAACAAGTTTGTTGACCTAACTTGTTCACCATGAACCATGACACGTCAGTTAATAACTACCACCTGGGTAACTCTGAGCTTCGACAACTAGCAACATTCAAAAGATCTGGAGACAAAAATATAGGTAGAATGCAGTCTAAAAGACCAGCAGAGATATATTCAATACTGTTTTAAAAAAAAATAGGCACTATAGGAGAAAAGAAGAAACTAAAAATTTCGAAAGTTATACTCTGATAATGATCTGGGGGTTACTATAAAGCAGAGATAACAAAAATCACCATCTGAACTTGTGTGTCTACCAGCCGAGGTAGGGGACAGGTTGTGGGACACAAGACTATTTGCAATGTGCATTAGGTTAACTGTTACACTTACTAGTTTCAGTTAATCCTTCTAATTTCTTCAGTTTTCCAAAATCTATTTTTATATTTTAACCATGCATGTAAAAAGTGTTCTCATCTAAGACAGGGTGGAATAAGGAGGAACAGTGACTGAGACAGAGATGCAGTGAGAATCTGAAATTTACACTTGGTCTAGGCTTTAAACCTCTTTATTACGCAAGCATTTTCAATGAGCCAATTCTTTATCAGTGCCTTATATTCCTAATCTAACCTTTCTGAAAAATTAGAAATTTCTCTTCAGAATTTAAAACTTTCTCCTTCTATGTGAAATTTGGAGCAGGAACCACTGTGTTCGTGACTGTGTATCTGTGTGTGTGTAAATGAGCATCAGTGTGAGAATGTTATTAGTTTATTCTTCTCACTGAAGTCATTGGATAATTCTATACCTTATTTTATATCAAAGTATGACCACAATTCACTGATTTGGTGTTTGGTGGACTAATCCCTACATTGTAGGTCTGTGATCATTAAAACTTCCAAATATCTCATATAACACAGCTAATGCAACTGTTCAGAAGTAAATTCCAGATTTTTCTGTGTACTCATTTGTCTTCAAAATAGTATTGTATATTTTGAATTATCTTCCAGCTAAACAAGTACTGGAGGTACATCAATACATCATTTCCAATAACACCAACTAGACCAGACCCTGTTGAGCTGCCTTTTCCTTGCTCATGCTCAATGGTTAAAGGTAGATTGCACACCTTAGAGACCCATCTCAGATATGCAGCTACCCCTTGATTTGAGTGCCAATATATAGGCAAAACCTCAAGTTTCATACCATATACCACATCAGGTGTATATGCTCTATGTATAGAATTCAACTGATATGACTTCAAAGACATTTTTCATTCTGGTCATTCAAAGTTTCTAGCAAAATATTTTACACTAAAAAAAAAGATCCTACACCATTGGTTATAATAAAATTTAAAAAGAGTCTGAGAAAGAAAACAGGTAAGTACTGTAATTTTACTAATGGATTCAGCTACCAGCATAAACCAACACTGTTGTGGTTCTACAAAAGGAACTTTTTCCATAAAAGTCACTGAGTAGCTTGCTGTTGGCAAATTGTAAGGCTGAAAATTCCACAGAGTTCACGGTGCTTGATATTTGTGTAATACTTTTCATCTGCAGATATCAAGGTGCAGGATAAATATTAACTCACAATTCTGTCAGTTTTGCAGCACTTGAAGTCTGGAAGCTCTGGCTTTTAGTCAGGATTACTCCTGAGTTCCATTTTATTTTATTTCCCAGGACAAGAAGCTCTGCTTTTCCCCACAAACTTTAGATATCAATAAAATGTTAAAACACCCATGAAATTCAAACTTTTAGTCCTTCTGTTTCATTTGGAATCTATTCTCTTTTCAGATGCAAAAATTCTAATCAAATTAATACTTCATGTATCTTACATAACAAAAAGCTATCATTCTTTTTAAAATTTAAACATATTTGCTATCAAATTTTGGAAATACTTTTCATCAAAATATTTTTAAGCTTTATCATGAATTGTCTGGTCTTCTAAGACAGACAAGCCAAAGGCAAGTTTAAGCTTTCCTGATTATTCCAGACCACCATTATGACCATTTATGTACATTGTTTTACCCTAGAGCAAGTTCAGAAAACAATTTTGTTTTCCAATTTTTATATCTGATTTTGTGGACTTTTCAAATTCCCCTCCTTTCCATAAATTGCCATGCTACTCTTAGGACAATCTCTACTAACACTTACCTTGAAACTATCAATAAAAATATGGTATTAGCCAGGAAATCAGATACCTGAGCTAGAAGATTCAACTCACCATGAATGAGGGTCTACATGTATTGCCTAGGAATGACATGCATGGAGTTTATATTTATGATATTTTTACATTGCCCCTGCTGCTTTATTCAAAACAAACTTCTGAATGTATATGATTCACATCCCTGAATAGATGAGCTAACACCACAGTGCAAAATATACAAGTAAGAGAAACATCAACATCTATACCACAGTAAATTATAAGCTGGTAAGAGGGATTGGTCATAGAATAATGTATTTAAAGTAAATTTATGGGCCTGCCTGGTGGTTCAAAGGGTTAAGACACAGCACTATGAAGCTATCCACAACCACTGCAGCATGAGTTCGATCCCTGGCCAGGGAGCTACCTATATGGTGCAGCAGACCTCTCCTGCCTTGCCCACTGCTCCCCTCAGCAGTGCATTTCAGTACATCTCTGTTATGCTCCCCACTCTGTCTCTGGTGAATCCTCTTACCCACCGTATCTCTGGCCTGCTCCCCAGCTCTTGTATACATAAATAAATCAATCTTTAAAAAATAAAGTAAATTTAACAATATTCAAATAAAGAAGACTTAGAGCTGCTGAAGGTGGGGGTAGGGAGGCGGTCTTTGCTTTTGCAATGCTAGTTTCAGTTTCTAGAAGGTAATCATTTCAAAATCTTAATTCCTAGATAAATTTTCTTTATATTCATTGATCATTGGGAACAGTCAACATTGTTTCACAGTTTTCTTTTTTAAATTAGATTATCCCTAAGTTAGCAGCCAGGACAGTCAGGCTGGGGCTAATGGAGAGACACTACGGCCCAGAAAAGATACTAAATCAGAACTGTAAATTACTACCTGTAGAGTCAGGACTGGCCACTGAGCAGGTTTTCTAGGATCCCATGCAGACCGGGTAAAGGAGGAGTCCTGGAGCCCTCAGTGGTTTTGCAGGTTTTTATTGGGATTTACCAGGTACACGGCAGGCAGGGGTGCTGGCTGGCAGGCCTCCCATCCCCCAGCAGGTCTTCACTCCGGGCTCTCCGGCCCTCTCTCAGTGTAAGGGCCGGACTTGCCACTGTGCAGGTTTTCTGATCCCATGCAGACCGGGTAAAGGAAGAGTCAGAGTCCTCAGTGGTTTTGCAGGTCTTTTATTGGGGTTCACCAGGCATATGGCAGGCAGGGGTGCTGGCTGGGGGGCTGGGAGGCTGACAGGCCTCCCAGCCCCCAGCAAGTCTTTACTCTATCTGGGCTCTCTGGCGTTCGTTCTGCTGCTTCTACTACTGCTCCTTCAGCTTCTGCTTCGGCTTCTACTGCTTCTCCTGCTGCTGCTGCTGGCGTCCCCATGACGCCACCCTTAAAAGCACAGTCTTAGCTCAGCTGAATCCCATCTACCTAGGCCCACACCCTATTCCAGGTGCCCGCCATCAGGCATGCATTCAGGACAAGGATCCATCATCTATCCTGATGGCGGAAGGGCAGAAAAGCCTGATATTTTCTTTACCCTACACTCAGCTTCTGCTTCTCTCGGCTTCTCTGCTTCTTTCTGGGCTTCTCTTTCAGCTTCTCCTGGTGTCCCCGTGATGCCGCCCTTAAAAAAAGCACAGTCTTAGCCCAGGTGAATCCCATCTACCTATGCCCACACCCTATTCCAGGTGCCCACCATCAGGCATGCAATCAGGACCACAAGGATCCATCATCTATCCTGATGGCAGGAGGGCAGAAAAGCCTGATATTTTTCCTTACCCTACACTACCCATATCTGGGAACACAGCACAGAAAAATGTGAAAATCCTGGAGACAAAAAGTTTGTGCACAAAGTTTGAAGCACAAACACTTACCTGAAGTCAAGGTGACCCCCAAAACCCAGTGAGCAGAAGTTTCCCAACAGGATGAAGCCCACACAGTCATGTCAGCTACTGGCTGCTACCTGATCATGAGAGGCACCTGGGTCTTGCTAAACACCTCCCTGAAATGAAATCTAACGAGGCTTTCCAGAGACCTACAAAGCCAACTTCACACTTTATCTAAACCAGAGTTGTGTTTTGAATTTACAAAACAAAATTTTACTTCCTCAGAACACCTTTTTCTCCCAAATGCCTTACAGTCTACAAGTATGGAGGGGAATAGCCCGGAGGTTTGGTGAGATCACGGATTAAATTTCAGATTATGGATTATAATTACTCCTACACACATCATATAATCCTACATATTTTGAGAGATTTTAGAGCAAAAATACCAACAAAATAATCCCGTGCAACTCCTCTCTCTTGATCATCAGTAAAAGATAACCATGACACAGCACTAAGATCTCACAGACTCTGCAGTCACACCTGCAGCTAAATGAAATCTTTGCTCCTCAAAGTGGTCTCTGGCTCAGCAGCACGACCACCACCTGGGCCTTGTCAGAAAAGCAAAATGTCAACTCTCATGCCAGACCTACTGAGGCAGTGTCTGAATTGTCACAAGATTCCCAAATAAATCTTAAATTAAAATGTAAGGACTGAGCCAATGTATAAATCTAGAATATAATTCTTTTCTATATTCACTGCACTATTCTAGGAGCTTCTTAACCCACACAGTAAAGTCCTAAACTAGTAAGGCCATGATGGTTTTATAGATATGGGCATAAACCTAGTTTCTCTAATATATGCAAGATGTTTACGTGATACTTGAGTGGGAATTGTTTTCCTTTCTGACACTCCACCAACGGGTACATGGTGGTTCTTTAGGAAATGTCTGTGAACAGCTGTGGTGACCTTGGCCTGTGACATACCTCAGTTTATAATCTTCCTTCTTGGCTAAGAAAAATTGACAGAGGAATCAGGCCAGCTGCTCATCCCAGAATTGTGGTGCGGGGCGGCTCTTTTGGGAAAATTACAATCTCCACAGGGCAGATGAATTTTCCATCTCAACTTTCCTTTTCTGTCAAGGTGTGCCTGACTAGAAATTGGGACCACCATAAGGAAAAGCTATTCTTTTAAAAAATATATTCTTTGCATTACTAAGCATATTGAATAACTGGAAGGGGGGATTTCTTGTCTGTTATTCCTGGTAATGGTCCAAGATTAAAGTAATTTCAGGAATAAAATCAAAACAAAATTTGTGACTCCAGCATCTGTCAGAAAGAAAGGAGATAGGAAGGAATGCAAAAAGTAAAGGAAGGAGGGAAAAATGGAAGGAGAGAATTCCAAATCAGATTAACTTTAAACCTTACTTTAAAAAAAAAAAATTTTAGCCACCACCTTTAGCAATGCTTCATTGGCCATATCCATGTTCATCTCAAGCACAACATATTGCATATACTATGACAAGAAAGAATTCTGATGAAATTACAGTGTTTAGTCCCTTGGACACAGACCTACCTCATAGTATTTTTTTCTTGACAGTTATGGGCTATGGAATTTATTTAGTTATAACAATGATCAGAATTTTTGAGGTTTTGAACTTTCTTTTACCCATTACATAATAATCATTAATAGAAAATATGTTTTGTTACCTAGAATGTGGTTACTAAAAGTTTCTCCATTATTAGAGTTGGTAGAAAAATGAGAAGTTTAGTTTTTTTTTTTAATTTACCATTTACTTCTGTAATGCTGGAACTTCTTTTTTTGCTTCATATCATAATAATGCCTATATTTGAAGCAAAAACCCTCCACTTGATTTTCATTTTTGTGCTCAATCTAACTTTCACATTAAACTCTATAGAGCAACCATGATTAATCCTGACATCTTTGTATCAATAAGCCTCTATGATTTGATGAAAAGCCACAAAACTTCACCCAGGGTATCATTATATTAGGCAAGCCTGTTTTCCTGTATTTACTAACTGAAGCACATAGTCTCTGGTCATAGAAATGCATGCCCGACTAGGCAGTCATGACCAATTTTCACAATTTATCATTCCTTTTAATGGCTTTCTTTTAATCCCAATGAAATGTTCTGTCTCTTAATTTCAATGAATTTCCTTTACCTGGGAAAGTGGGGAAAAATGATAACACTTGTTTAAAATTAATTTCTTACTTTTCCCTTTGGTATAATGCATCTTAAGAAGCAAAATTTATTGAATTAAGTTTAATGACATAATAAATTCTTCCTTTCCAACAATTCTGTGTCTTAATTCACTAGTGCACTTTAAGCTTTTGCCTTTAGCATCTTATGGGTCATTAGTCTGTATGTAATCCAGCAGCCGGACTCCTCAGAGTCTAAACTCAATCAGCAAGCACCAAATCAGTGGTTTCTGAAATATGACTGGTAGGTCAAGTGTCCTGAAAAAGAGTGCCTTGGGCATCCCAGATGGAGAATAGGGCATGACAAGCCACAAACTAGGACAGAATTTGGTGCCAGCACTCACTAAAGACTACATTCATTCTAACTCAATAAACAACTATTCTACAAATTATTTGTCTTCTCCTTTTGATGTTTCTACATAGTGGATCATACAGAAGAGTCGGTTGCTATACGCCAACAGGCTTAACATACATGTCATTGAGTTGAACATAATCTAGTCATATTTTGTTCTAAGAATCTTTGCCTAATATCACAAAACAGACCAAGGAATCACAATCAATCATTCTAGACCAAAACAGGCTAGTTAGGACACATCACATCCCAATGTGAAATAAGCTCTCTACTGTGTCCCTTTTCCTTGAAGTATCACTTCTGTTACTGAAAAATAGAAAAAAGAAACACCATTAACACATTTCCCCATAATTTCACCTAATGTTTGGGAAAATGATCCCTTCTCCATGTTAAGTAATTGAAATAGACAACCTATTCAATCTATTTTGGTTCTGCTTAGTACTGCATTCATTTATTTAAACAGAGCTGTATTGGAAACAGAGATAAGGTTTGCAATTCCAGCCATCAAAAGTTGAAGAGGTCATTTTAAAAAAAAGCAATATAATAGTGTACTTTTGCCTACATCAACATTATCACCATCATCATGTTATGTTTTTAAAGAATTTAACATAAAGCACATCAATCTAGATACCAAATATAAATGAGACATGATTATGCATGGAAATATAGGGGGAAAAATCCTCCCCCAAATTCTAAAATGGGATTTGCAATGTTCCATAAAAAGCATGTTGTCTCACTTCATCATGGTGTCATCTTCCTAGAAGAAGTTGTTATAAAGACAAGATCAAATAGTTGAATCAAATCATCATATTGAGCAACTTAAAAGTTACCATCTAAAATGACTAGTTACACTTGGTCCCAATGAGCAGACAGAAGATTAGGGGTCACGATAACAGAAAAAATATCAGGGACTTGATTTTGAAAGGAAGGTAACTCTGAGAAGATGAGAAGGGAGGAGAGAGAAAAATAGGGAATTTGAAAGAGAAGTGAGTCGAGATAGAAATAGGAGGGCAGAGGAAGCAAGAAAGCAAGAAAAAAGGAGAAGAGAAATTGAAGAGTGAGAAGAGTATTAAATTACTGCACATATACCTAAACCCACAAAATTAACATATTGCAAAAAATTGACTGCTTCCTTGTAAGGAGAACAAGGGGTTGGATCAAGTTGAAGGGCTTCATAGAAGAGAAAGCCAAGTGACACATTGTAGTAGGCTCCTAAAATGGCTCCTGCCTCCTGATATTCATGTCCTTGTATAATCCCCTCCCACCGAGTGCGGGCTAAACCTAGTGACTTACTTCTAACAACGTGAAATAGTGAAAGTGATGGTATGTCGCTTCTAAAATTAAGTTACAAAAAAATCTCTGGCTTCCACTCTGCTTGTCTGTTCTGTTTTCTCACTTGCATTCTCCAAGAGTCACCAGCTGCCATATTGCAAGCTGACTCACAAAAATGGTGATGTGACAAAGAGCTGAGAGATGCCTCTGGTCAACAGCTGGTGAGGTCCTGGAGTGTTCGGAATATGGTTCTCAAGAAACCAAATCTTGCCAACAACTACCTAAGTGGTCTTAGAACTGAGTCCTTCCTCCTCTGATCCTTTGGATGAGACCATATTCCTGGTTAACAGCTTGATTTTAGCTTTGTGAGAATCTTAGAGACAAAAGCACTAAAGCAACCCTCATTCCTGACCCACAGAAACTGACATAATGTTTGTTGTTTGAGATTACCATGTTTTAGAGTATTGTTTCACACCAATGGATAACTAATATAGACATTTAATAAGGACTTGATGACTATGCAAAATTCACTATGGGCAAGTAGGTACAACACTCAGATGGTTCTAGAAGATTTAATAACAGAATAATGAAGATACAACTATGATAAACATAAGAGCATGGTTCAAATTCATCAGCAGATCTTAGTCAGGCTTCACACAGACACCTGGGTTTGAGCACCATTGTGGGCCAGGCCTTACTAGCTTTGAGATAATGGTGAAAATCATTTCCTGTGTTGCCTGTCATGAGATTGATTTGAGGTAGTGTAATTGAAACTGCTTTGGAAACTATAAAGTTAGTCACCCTGGAAGTCCTTAGAGACCACCGCTGTCCCACTCATGGGATTTCTCTAGGCCAATAACATTTCAAGTATTTGTAACTCCTTATAAAGTATTTCTTCCTTTTTATGAGGCAAAAGATAGTATCACTATACTTCTTAGCTTTTGCCATAACTGAAAATATCTGAAGTTTTCATCCTGTTTTTCCAAATGTAAGACATTATTAATGTCCATCTTAAAACTAGTCATTTCTTGTATACTTAAGATTTAGCCAAAGAATTTTAAGATTTTTCTTTATTTTAAAGGTGTATATCTTAAGTGAGTTTTCCTAGAAACAGAGACTAATAGGAATTCATGGTCAAGTGACTTTTTTGGAGGAGTGTTTAAAGGGGAAAAAAAAAAAAGGGAAATGAGAAAGAATGTGAGGCAAGAAGGGGACTCGGCTAGAGATTAGCTTCAGTTGATCCCACAGAGAAGGTCTGGAGGGCAAATTGCACCACAGCATTAGGTCCACTTTGAGGCCAAAGGCTGCTTTCCCTCTTCTAAATAAGATTCCTTCCAAAGAAGGAGGCAGCTGTGAGCTTACCAATTACATAAAAAAAAAAAAACCCAGGGGCAGGAACCGTGCACCAGCCATGGTCAGGATCTAGGCAGGTACCAACAGCACCTACTACAGGGTTTGAGGTGACTGCTTGTTTTCTCAGTGTATTTTATCACCATTTCTGCAAATAGATCTTGATAACCTGAATAGTATCCACATTTGAGCATTTTTATGCTAACTGTGTTAAATGAGACAACAGACAGAGTAGTAGTGTGGGGAAGTAAATATGTCTCTAATAAGAGTTGTAAAACTGCATTCATGTAAGAGAATAGAAGAAAGTAGGTCATTGGGAGACTTTTTCTCCCAGAATATAATCATTATGAAATATATATTAAAAGTGTTTAAGCAGGGCCTCCCTGATGGCACAAGGGGTTAAGTTGCAGCACTAGGAAGAAAGCCACAGCCTCTGCAACACGAGTTCGATCCCTGGCCAGGAGGTGACCCACATGGCACAGCAGACTTCTCCCGTCTCGCCCGCTGCTCCCCTTAGCAGTATTTCAGTCAATCCGCCTGTTCTGCTCCCCACTCTGTCTCTGGTGAATCCTCGCACCCACCCCCCACATCTCTGGCCTGTACCCCAGTTCTTGTATGCATAAATAATCTTTTTTTAAAAAAGTGCTTATGCGAGACTGAGGAGAGTAGGGCACAA
The DNA here is from genome assembly GCF_014898055.3 of Talpa occidentalis. Taxonomy (NCBI): domain Eukaryota; kingdom Metazoa; phylum Chordata; class Mammalia; order Eulipotyphla; family Talpidae; genus Talpa; species Talpa occidentalis. The sequence goes on along the minus strand of NW_023603184.1, from coordinate 80,324,471 downwards.
GGGAGCAACAGATCCTCAACTAGCCAAGTGGGCGAATGTTGGGTGTAGGGAAACGAGTGAAAGGAGAGGAGGGAAAAACATGGAGAAGAGGTCCGTGAGAGAAGCAAAGGCTAGAGAACCCCAAGTTAGTGCTAAGAGGAAAGGAGAGGGGAGCACAGGAGGAAGGATGATTTCAAAGATGAGAATATATCTAAGCAGTTCAGAATCGTACCTCTCCTAACACAGCACTACTCTGGTTTTCTCGTCAAGCTTTTTTTTTGTTTCTCAAATCTGACATGGACCACTTTTTCCCATATAAACTGTTTACATTTAAAAAGCTCAATCATGAAACAGAAGATGGTAAAACTTCTGTTTATCCAATGGTTATTACTAACACTTCAGCTGAAGCTTCCTGAAATATTGCTCTTGCTTGCATTTTGGGAAGGAATTTGTCAGAAAATGTATTTTGACATCAGTCGCCTAGAAGAAACTCTGAAGCTTCAGAATACATGAGACGCTTTATAGAGGAACTCAAAAGGGAAAGTGGAATCTAGGTTTTATATACCACACGGGGCTCCTGGCCTTCCCTCCTCCTGTCATGGATGCACGATCATTGCCAACCCTCGTTTGTGCTTCTGACATTAATTAATTTTGGCTTTTTTAGTATATCTGAAAAAAGATTGGAGATTCTCATGAATAAAATACTATAGTGGCAATAGTATTTCAACCAGAAGGCAGTCTCTTTCCATCATTCTCAAACATAGGTTACTACTTTTAAAACTATTTCAGCTAGGGAATGTTTATGTATGATAAAACTAAAATGTAAACATGGGTTTAAGGTGATTGCCCAGCTTGCTTTATATATGACAAAATATCTGCTGGTTTTCGGACTTATATTGAAACAGTATGTTAGTGCTGTCTGACAGTATATAAAGATACTGGCTTGCCTAGGCACACAAGCAGTCTTTTTTATGAGCTCTTAAAGGTTAGAGTTAGGAATATTTAAGTAGTGGGGAATTCATAGGACAATATCTTTAGTCATTCAACTAACATCCAGGGCAACAACAATTTATTCTCCTTAAATCGCTTCCTCTCATTTTTTATATTCTTAGGAGGTGAAAGGTATTTAGAAAGGACCCAAATCCATTTTTTTTTTATTATTGAACTATCAAAGATATGCTCTCTTGTGGGACTCCCTTCACTTCCTCACTTTGTGTATGCTAACCCACTTCAGAGAAGATGGTAAAATGAACCCAAAATGCCAACTTAATATTTGCATTATAAATGGAGGCACAAAAGGATATTTTAAAACTTTTGGTTGATCTGGCATATCAAAGATTTCTTTATAAGCTACTTCAGTGAGCACATTGAAGTAAACTAAAAGCAATAGCTTAAAAGTAGCAAAAAAAAAAAAAACCAGCTTATTTCCATGGAAATCTTCAGTTTACTTGCCAAACCCCCCTTCTGAGTTACTTCTCTTTCTTACCCTCTTCTCTATTTGCAAGATTCAGCAAGCAAGAAACTGGAGTTTTCTGAATTCAAGTGTTAAGCTAGTTCACACTAGTGCATCCCATTTTCCTTGCTTTGTCAATCCTGCATACAAACTTACACGAAGAACCTAACCCCCACTTCTTATGCCATCAAGCTAATTACCTGTACCCCAACCAGGACTCTACTGCCCCTTTTGCAACATCTGCCATTTTCCTCTGCTCCATAAAGTACTCAACAAAATTGCAAATCATTAGAGTATCTACCTGAGAGTCAATATAAATGTGGCTAATGAAATTTAAGCAGGACATTTCCACATCTTAACAATCTCTACAGCCTTATTAACTTCCCCTTTGACCATCATAGATCTGTGGTTTTGTTTTCTGCTTTCAAAATGGAGGCCAGAACCTTCCTGAAAATCATGGGAGAGTTGAAATCTTTCATAGACAAGTGGTGTTTTGATTCTACTAAATAACTACTGAACCTGATTGTCTTCCACGGCTCCTATAATCAGAGCCCCCAGAAAGGGACTAAGGTTGCCATGTGATAATGTCTGTGACCATAGAAGGGACTGAACTTCTTTTTAGCATAACTTGGGAGGGAGAGTTGACATAAGGCTCAAGATTGTTCATAGACTCAGAAGGCTAAGAAATATAAAATGCTCACAGCATATGAAATCTTATACAAACATGGGAGTGAAGGCAAAGTGCTTTGGTCACCAAATTTATAAAATACACACTACTACTGAATTTGTATCATACTACTGAATTTGTATAATAATTTGAATAAAAAAAGTTGTGATCACATTTAACCATTTTGTCATTTCCAAGTGTCATTTTAACCATACCCTCTTTAGAGAGTTATCTCCCTGTCATTTTACACTGTTTAAGTATTTAGACTAAATTAATATCTGACATACATCCATCTGCAAAATCTAGCTCCTGCAAAAGGATCCCAAAATTTTCTTTTTTCACACTTTGTCATTCCTTATATTAATAGGAAAATAATTCATGTGGGAATAAAAAGTCCCTAAGCTCTGACTTTTGTTTAAAGCAGCAAACCTTCCTGGATATGAAAAGTTGAGGACAGGGGCCTCCATGGTGGTAAAAGAGGTTAAGTCGCAGCACAGTGAAGCTATCCAAAACCACTGCAGCATAAGTTCGATCCCTGGCCAGGGGGGTGACCAGGTGCAGCACACATGGTGCAGCACACCTCCCCTGTCTTGCCAGCTGCTCCCCTCAGCAGTGTATTTCAGTCAATCCGCCTCTTCTGTTCCCCACTCTGTAGCTGGTAAATCCTCTACACCCCTGCACCTCTGGCCTGTACCCCAGTTCTTATATGCATAAATAAATAAATCTTTACAAAAAAAAAGTTGAGGACAGAATTCTGGTTATAATTCCATCAACTATTTCAGTGTTACACTTTGGATACAAACTAACTTGCCACCTATATTCTGAACATCCACTCCTCCATCCATCCTGGTTACCACAAAGAAATAAATAAGATAATTTGCTGCAGATTCAGTGAAAAATATTAAGCTTAAATTTTGGAAAACACTGATGAAGGGAGATGCTGGCATTGCCATATAACAATATGGAACGAGGTACATCTGTCTCTAATTAAGTAAAAGAATATACTACATTGTCATTTCAGCTTTACAATTAAATTCATTTCTTTAGGTTGGCTAAATACTTGATTTGGGTTTGAAAAGCTACTGTCTTGAACTATAATGTAAAATACGCTTTCCTGATTAAACCTAGAATACTTACAGTTAACTGTCAGGTTATTTCATTGTATCAGTTTTCACAAATCAGGCCCTTAGAAAGATATGCATGTGTCAGTAACTTTGGTATCACACCTACTTAAATTCAAAGCCACAATATGAGCTTTAGTTGTGAATTCTGAATGCATTTATTCGTTGTCAATCAATTTTCCAGCCATTCCTAAACGCAAGTTCATAAAAATCATAGAAATTGGTATTTTCATGGGGCGGAATAAAGCTTCAGATTATATTTGACAATGCTTCATTCTAGAGAGAAACTTTAGTAATGTTCTATTATTGCCACATATTCCTGCGCCCATGCAAGAAACACCTCAGTATCTTTCCCATTCTACCACCACCTCCTACCTACTTCCTCCAGAGTTAAGAGACTCAAGGCTATGTTTAATGACCTCTGCCATACTTTCCTAAGACTTCTTCCCAATGCCTCCACTAAGTCTTCCTGAAAACACACCTCCATATAATTACCCATTTAAACTTCTCTGGGGAAGTCTGATCAACAGTAATAAGGAAACAAAAATTCATCATAATGTAAGGAAGTCAGACCCATTATATATTTGAATAGCCCTGTTCAACCTCATTTGGCATTTCTCTAAATTGTCCATCTCACTGAGATTGGAAACCAAGTTGAATACTGGAAGACTTCCTGCTAATTCTTAAGAAATAATCATTAGAAGAAATAATAATGAGACTTTATAAACACTATTAAGATGTATTTGGTTAACAGTTTGATCATCTTTGGAAATGAGAGAAAAAAAATGTCCCTGGTATTTTTAAAAGCAAGTAACAAGAAGCATGGTAAACCTTCAACTTGTCAGAAAAATGAAGTTTCCCAGAAATTATCTCTGTATTGATAGGATATGAAATTTTAAAATATGAAAATTACCTCAAACTGACATTTTATTTAGGCTCTTCACTGCCATAAGACTGAAGCATAGTCAACCACAAAAACATATTTTTAAAAGACTTTCAAATATGTATTTTCCTTTTGAGAAGAATGTGTCAGACTTCCTAAAAGTATAATTCAAAAGTTTATTTTGTATAATTTCTTAAGATTCTATGTAAATCAGAAATCAAAATGCCACTTGTAAATCTCTACATTTAAACAATCTTGGTTAGCTAATGCAGAGCTATTGGAAAACAACTATGAATTTTTATATATTTAAACATGATAGAAACAAGTTTTATAGAAAATGATCCACTCCTGATCATCCACCACCCAGGAAAGAAACACATGTGATAGATGGTGATGTTTAATTGGACAAACACAGACAAGTGTTAAATCCTACAAAATAACAAGATCAGTCTGATTCTTAATGATAACATTTTATTGTTCATTTCTGACACTGTCTGAAATAATCCTGGGTTTAATTTAATCTCTGCCATGGTACTAAAAATTTCAGAAAGCAATAAAAATACAAGACACAGTTCATGCAGCAAGAACTGCAGCTTTCAGTGCACCCAATAAAAGAAGCAACTCCTCCCCCACTTCAGGTTCAGACACACCGGAGCGGGTTTTCCTGTTATTCTGGTGCAAGCTTTTCTTCTCGTATTAACAATAAAAGTTTAATATGCTATCTGGCAGCAGAAGTTCCTTCCTGAGCACAAATGTGTCTTATCTGTTAAGAAATTCTGACACCAGGTAGATAGTTGTTTATATCAAAAAGCATCTCTCTCACGCAGATAACTGAGTGTTTTAAGAACCTACATAATCAAGCAAGTGCTCTGGGCTAATATATCAAATATCATGAATACAATCTTTTTTTCTGGAAAAACTATTATGCTCTTCTATGATGCACATTTTTACATCCAATCCTGGTATATGTCTATGTTTTAAAGTCTTCCCAATGATTGCACATCCATCTAACCTCTTCATAGTTTGTCCCTACTCAGTCCCCACCATCTAGTCAAGAAATGCTAAAAGACTGATTATATATATACCCTAACACTTCCGATATTCTCACCATGACCACGCTAAAAGCAGGAAAGAACTAGCTGCTTTACCTTTCTTCTTTTCCCACATCTTGGCCAGTACTGCAAGTTTACCTGTACTACTAACTTTTGCTCCCCTAAAATCAGCTGTACTTGAGCCAGCAGGCCACCACCCCAGCCCTGCTCTTGAGAAGAAGTCAATCAGATCAACTAATTTAGTTTCATGTGTTAACACATTACTGATCTATCCTTCCAATTAACTAAAGGCCTTTTTCAAATTTAAATGTGCAAGTCACCAGATAAGACCTTCATCATCATTTGTTATTTCTTTTTTTAAAGATTTATTTATTTATACAAGAACTGTGGTACAGGCCAGAGGTATGGGAGGGTGAGAGAATTTACCAGAGACACAGTGGGGAGCAGAACAGGCAAACAACCGAAAACACTGCTGAAGGGGGCAGCAGGTGAGAAAGGAGAGGTCTACCACACCATGTGGGTATCTCCCTGGCTGGACAGGAATCAAACCCACACTGCAGAGGCTGCAGACAGCTCTACAGCGCTGCACTCAACCCACTGTGCCATTGGGGAGCCCTCATTTGTTATTTCTTAAGCACTAAGTATGTGCTGGGCACTCTGGTGGGGTTACAAGAGACAAGAGAGCTCTTGCCCTCCAGGAGCTCATTGTTGAGTAAAGTCTGCAGACATAAACTGTGTGGTTGGTGCTGTGACAGAGATCTCTACAGAACATACTGAGAAAACATTGGGGGACAGCCAAAGTCACACAGATTTAGGAAGGAACAGTAATAGGGGTCATTCTCAATACTAAGTCAAAGAAGAATCATGAGGTCTGCGCTGTGGTTAACGGCTAACGTTTTCATTTTCTCAGATGATGAATGTTTGGGAGCCACCTCAAATGAAACACTGTACTCAAGCAATATTAGTTCCACCTACTGTTTCTTATCTGTTCTTTTTTCCTCCAAACCCCCTGACCCAGCCCAGGCCCTCATGCTCTACCTGGAGTATGACCCCACTCTTCCCTAGACACTCCTGATTGGCCCCCAGGAACCCACACTATTAGCATATAGAACTTGCTAAGATGCAGATCCCTAACCCACCTAGTGGGTTGGGGTAAGAGCCTGAGAAAGACACCCTAAAAAGAAGTGACTCTTGACACAGTGTCAAAACAGGAAGTAAAAACAAAGGCGGGAAGGGATACCAGAAGAAGGACCATCCTGAGTAAAATTATGGGAGGGAGGTGGGGCAAACTACGGGAAACAGAAAAATTCAAAGTCCTATTATTTGCATAAGAATGGAATCTGATTTGAATGTTCTCAAGTCACTGGAAGAGAGATTTGCATTTAAGTGAGTATTGTGATAAGTTGGTCATCCTAAAGCAGCAACTTCCTTTTTTTGAGAAAGATATTAGCCCTTACTTCAGAATTTCTTTTCCACCCCCCTCCCCACAAAGATTCCTCCAAAGAATATTCTTTCCCTCCTTGAGAATCCAATATATCTGGAAACCTTTCCCTAACTGAAACTATTCCATCCATCCCCTCATATTTAATTGGTTCATATGCTTATGAACCAATTCAATGGTTATTTTGATAATAAAGGTTCTGAGCACCCAATTTCACTGTGGGAAGGAAGAGTTTTCTCACATCAACAAGTCATTATGGGACACCAGCTGGATGTCCTACAATTCAACTTAATACTGACACTACCTACTAGAGGCAGAGTCAGATTTCACAGATTTAGCATTCAGTCCCACAAGAGTGTCCTCCCACACACATTTCATACACCACTCACAAGCCCAGGGTGTTACCTTTGTTTCAGTAGGATTGCCTACAAACTAGAGGTTCCAACAACTCCTCCACATCAGGATGCCACTTGCAAGCCCAGGATATAACCTGTCCTTCTGAGCAACTGGCTATAAATTAGAGATCCCCACAACCTCCTCCTTGGGTTTGGTTAATATCCTAGCACAGCTCACAGAACATAGGAAACCTATTACTCATAAGACTATTGGTTCATTATTAAAGAATATCAAAGAATACAGATGAACATCCAGATGGAAGAGATACATAGGCTAAGGTACAGGCAAAGGGTTGAATTCCATGCCCTCACCATGTATATCACTTTCCCGGTACCAACCTGGAAGCTACACAAACCCCATTCTTTTGGGTGACTCTGAGATGTCATTACACAGGCACAGGTGATGAAAGCATTTCCTATTGGCTATTGATTCAACCTCCAGTCTGTCCCCTTCCCCAGAGTTCCAACCCTGTAATCACATGGTTGGTTCTCCTGGCCTAAATATTAGGTGAGGTCCTAAAATAACTCGCTAATTTAAGAAAAGATAACTTTCTAGCCCAGAACCCAGGAAATTCCAAGTTTTTCAGCAGCTCAATACTAGTGCCGTGGAAGAAAACCAAGTATATATTGCTTATGAAAAATTGCAACATCACAGAGAGTTTTTCTGAATTATTACCTTGTATGCCCTACAACACTTCAGAGGCAGAAAACTTGAATGCTATTTCTTTCTGGTCCCCCTCTCAGAACATTTCAGAGCTCTGTAAATGCTCTAAAATTGTCATCTGACAGCATTTTGTAAACAGAAGTAAACAACTATTTTTCATACTTGTTTCTCAAAGGTAATGTTTTCAGATATACCAGCAAAGTGATTCACAGCAGGAGTTAAGTGTTCAAGTTCATTAATGATAAAACAGGAGTCTACACCCACCGCCTCATCTAATCTTCACAATATAACATCACAGGATTGGTATTACCTCTAGCTTATAGATGAGAAAGCTAAAGTACAGAGAGATTAATTTGCCCTTGTTTTTCAGCATTCAATAAAATACATTTACAGAATAATGACTTTAACAGGAACTATGCACTTAGTGGCAATGGGATGCTTAGTTAAAACATGGTCCCTGCCCACAGGGAGCTTACAGTCTAGTTTAAAAAATAAAAATTAGGCACTAAAAATCATTCACACAAACAAGTGTGAAATTGTACATTTGGGAGGTTTTAACCTGGCCAGAAAGTTAGAAGAAATCTTGTTACACAGGAGAATCAAAAGTGATCGGGATTTAACCATAGGAAGAAAGGAGGAAGATTCTTTTTTGGTGTAACAGGGCAGAGACAGAATTCAAACCTATAGTCATTTAACTTTGTGATCCAAATATTTCAAAATCCATGAATTCAAAATGAAACAATTTTTAAAATGCACACAGCTCTCATTTGGTCACTTTTGAGATTGCTAGAAATGAAGCTCAAACTGGTAATTACAAGGTTAAACACAGTAATTATCCTGAGTTTCATATATAAATAATTATGAACATATAATTCCTCAGAGTAATCAAATATTGGGAATTTCTCTTAATAAAATTACCTAAGCCACTAAGTTAAAAAAATAATTATACTAATAGAAGTAATATATTTCAGCCTCTAATAATTAAGAGTTGTGAAAAATTATCAATAATGCCTACAAATATCACAAAAAGTGAGGCAATGAGACAGGGTGAGCCTCCTAACAGAAACAGTAGACATCTGTGAAGTAGAGTTGTCCAAAAAACAAACTAGAGCCTAATCTTACCTGTAAGTACCAGGAAACAAAAGAGACTGAGGAATATTTCAAAGGATAACACAGAAATTTAATCACTAAACCTGGAAAATTCATAGCAAATGTGATGTTTCTTCACCAAGAATATGATGTGAGAGAAAGAGAGAAAAAGAAACCTATAAATTAAAAGAGGTTTAACAGGGTCTCCTTGGTGGCACAAGGGGTTAAGCACCACACTATGAAATAATCTGCAGCCTCTGCAGCATGAGCTCAATCCCTGGCTGGCCAAGGAGCTACACACATGGCGAGGCAGACCTCTCCTGGAATACCCACTGCTCCCCTCAGCAGTGTATTTCAGTCAGTCTGCCTGTTTTGTTCCCCACTCTGTCTCTGCTGGATTATCTCACTCCCCTCATCTCTGGTCTGTACCCCAGCTCTTATATACATAAATAAATAAATCTTTAAAAAAAGAGAGATTTAAGAGACATGTTCACCAATAGTTACCTATGGACCTTAATAGGCTCCCAATTCAAACAAAAAAAAAGGGGGGGTGGCTTCCTCTGATGGCGCAGCAGTTGAGAGCTGGGCTGCAAAGCTGCCTGCAGCCTCTGCAGCGCCTGTTCAATCTCCGGCCACAGGCGAGGGCCCCACATGGTGCGCAGACCTCTCCTGCTGCACCCGCTGCTCCCCTCAGCAGTGTATTTCGTCAGTCTGCCTGTTCTGTTCCCCGCTCTGGCTCTGGTGAATTCTCTTACCCTCCCGCGCTTCTGACTGTACGCTGTGCTTGTATAAATAAATAAATCTTTAAAAAAAAAAAAAAAGGCATGAAACAATTGGAGAAAACTGAATCTTGACATGATGCTAAATAATATTAAGAAATTCATGGTAGGTTTTTAGGTATGTTAATAATATTAAACTCCCCAATTACATAAAGAGTCCTTAAATGTCATAGACATATTTGGAAATATTTACAGGTAAAATTATGTGAGAAATGTGCCTCATAATTGAAACAATACTAAGGGAAGATAAATGAAACAAGATTGGCCATGAACTGATTGTTGAATTTTGATGGGAACATGGAAATTTATTCTATTTCTCACTATTTTTTTTGTATATGTTTGAAACTTAAATAAATTTCAATAATAAATTTGTGTCACTTATTAAAAATGTCTTTTGAGTCTCTCCTCTGTCACTCTCTGGCCCCAAGCCTGGCCCTTCCTTGAAGTCAGGCACTCTCTTTTAAAGACAGTGGAAATGCAACCATCCCAGGATTTCCTCCATCTGAGGCATAGGACTATCCCTGCTTCAGATATCATCTTTTCTGGACAAAGTAGTTCCCAGCTAAACTGTCGTTCAGACATCTCCAAAGTATGCTAAGGAAAGACATATATTTTTTCAGTCCTGACCTTCAACAGCTAAAAATGTGCACACCCTTTGAAACTATTTAGATTACACTGTCACACCTCTTCCTCATTTTTCAACTTCACTTTTTACCATCCTGCATTTTGACATAATGGGCATTTACAATTATCAGTAAAGACAGAGTCCTTCTCCATAGTTACTGTAAGTTTACTTAGTGTTTATATAGAAAAGGCCAGAGTCATTGGCATGCAAATTCAGATGGGGCCTTAGAGAGCCTTGGGTCCAGCACCTTCATTTTATAGGGACAATGAGGTAGGCTCCAAGAGGTGTGGAGACGTGCCCAAAACACATAGTGAGGGGAAACGCCAGTCCTGGGCATTGTAGAATGACAAATATAATTTTCCTCTCCAATTGTCTATCTCTAGGAACAGAGGATCACTCTAAACAATGATTTTATTACTCATTTTAACCAATGTGTCCCCAAAGTATACAATTCTAAGCTGAGTAGTAATTGCCTCCCTGAACCACTCCTCTTGCCTGGCCCATCCTGATGGCATAAAAAATGAGCAAAGCCAGGGCCTTCCTGGTGGCACAGGGTTTAATGTCTCAGAGCTATCAAGCTATCGCCAGCCACTGCGGCATGAGGTCAATCCCCACCCAGGAAGCTAACCCACATGGCGCAGCAGACCTCTCCTGTTTCACCTGCTGCTCCCCTCAGCAGTGCATTTCAGTAGATCTGCCTGTTCTGCTCCCCACTCTGTCTCTGGTGACACCTCTCACCCGCCCCCCCCCCCCCGCCCCCCGCACCTCTGGCCTACACCCCGGTTCTTGTGTGCATAAATAAAAATAAATCTTAAAAAAAAAAAAAATGAGCAAAGCAGGACCTAGCTAAGGCAGGAGAGTTCAGAAACTTGAAGGTGCTACTGGACCACTAAAAGATAGCTCATGAGCAGCACAGGGTAGACCATGCTTTCTGGTCTGGAAGATGCTGTGTGTTCTTGAAGGCTGCCATGGTGAATACTTCTTTACATTTGACCCTCTTTATTCCTTGCCTAGGTTGCTTGGCTTTATTTATGGTTTCAAAAACCCTGGAGTAAAACAAAATTAGGAGGGCCATTTTAAACCCTCTCTTTCTCTCACTTGACACTAAATAGATACAATGATGAATAAAATTAACCTCCTGAGTCAGTGCTCTGGCATCAGTCATTCCTCAGCTGAAACAATTGACTAAGTGACTACTGAAAACAATGTTAAAATTTCTTCTGTGCCAATTTCCTATAAATTCATAAAAATTCTCCCCTCCCATTCTGTAACTTTTACAGTTTTCCAAGAAAGCCATACCCAAGAATAATAAATGCATTGCCCAAGGTATCAGAGGTGGCCAGGACATTGCAGAGAAGGAGGCCTCCATCTGACCCGGAAACCCTCTCCCTCCAGGCAGCACTACAGGGAGAACCACAGCCTCTGGGTGTCTTTCAGAAAAAGAACCATCTCCCAGGAAGGGACCCTTAGGCCTTAGGGCATCTGTTCTTTAATCTCGATCCTCCTACGAAAAGGCCAACATAAATTCTGTGCTTTTTAGTCAGAACTGTAAAATGGCTGTGGGAGAACAGCCTTGGAGAGAAGCTGATATTGGGTGTGTGTGACCGTTCATGACTCTGCTGTTTAGTGGACATGAGTCACCCAGAACATGGTGAGATTCCAACATAAACCATGTCCTCGGGCCTCACCCTTAGCCCCTGCAACAAGCTTATTCACACATGATGTGCTAGCCTGGCATCCAAAACCCCCAAATCATCTGTGAGTCAGAGCTCATTACGTGGAACACTCCACACTTGCTATCCTTAAGTTTGGCCATTATTTTCTGCATTGAACCAAGGAAAGGGAGTAGGGGCCGAGCTTGTACTGAAGCAGACCCAGTCTGTCCCTGGGGCCAGACTGCTGAATTCAAGAGCAGTTTGGTCCATGTGTATGACTGGGCATGTTACCCCTGCTTCATCCTCCATAAATGGACATAAAATAGCCTCCTTTTAGGGTTTACTCTCATTCAAATAACAAGTGCAAAATGTATATGTAGAAGTAGCATTATTATTTTGCCTTCAGAATACATTGGTTTAAAACCTTATAATATAAACCATGAAGTTTAACTCATCAACCTATTGCAACAGAGATAATCATGAAACTGAATTTTGATAGTTTTGTGAATTACAAGCTTGTTCAATATTTGACACCTGGCATTGAAAAACAAAACAAGTTGGAAATTAGTAACCAATATAAATGAACTTAAAATTATAATCTTTAATAATTGTTCTCTCATGTAATTCCGTCTTCGAGCTATATCAAGGTATTTTTCGTTAAGTTATAGGTTCATGAGCTTATTTATCTTCTCACTAAAGTTCAAAATCTAATTTCTAACACAGGTTACTTTCCGTAATAAACTCTACAAGCTTTAAAATGACAGGTTGAAAGATACAATTTTTTAGAGTTATGAATTAATAGCCATATATGTCAAAGACTTGGAAAGTGCCAACTTTTTCATATTTATAGATATATTATTGAAATGATAAAAAATGAACTGCAGAAAGAGGAAAGAACTGAGAACCGTATATAATGAATCAAACATACTTAATAAGACGTGTACGGACACTTTGGTGTGCATCTCTTTTATTACATTACATTAATCAAATACTGCTAAAGAAATCCATCTGAGCAAAGTGTCACAATGATATTCTATAAAAACATTCTCTTGAAAAGAGTTGTCCTGACAACGGCATCAACTATATTGTCTTAAGTGATTGTCAGAACCACATTTCTCAGAAATTAAGACAATTTATGTATATGCCTCTTGAGCGCCCCACTCCTTCCTCCCACTTCCTCCTACCCCACCCCTGCAGAAGCTGGCTTTTTAAATGAAAATAATGCAATTGAAAAAATTGCATAAACTCTGATAAGTCAGAAAAGGGTGGTTACAGATGATTTAAATTTTTTGAAAGCATGATTCAATTTTAACTTTTCTGTTTTTACAAATCAGAATCAAAAATTCTGGTTATTGGGTCTCCCTGGTGGCACAAGGGGCTAAGACGAAACCTATGAAGCTACCCATGGCCATTGCAGCACCAGTTCAATCCCCATCCAGGGAGCTACCCACATGGCACAGCAGACCTCTCCTGACTTGCCCACTACTCCCCTCAGCAGTGTATTTCAGTCAATCTGCCTGTTCTGTTCCCTGCTCTGTCTCTGGTGAATCCTCTCACCCTCCACACCTCTGGCCTATACCCCAGTTCTTGTATGCATAAATAAATAAATCTTTTAAAAAATTCTGGTTATTTAGCAAAATAATTAATCGAACCTTAGGGGATTTCTTTTTCCTAATAAATACAGACCTGATGGTTTTACAAAGTTACTAATTACAGTGAGCTATCTTTTTATTTTCATGCTGATAAACCACCTATTTTTATTCAGAATTGTTCATTATATACTTGGATTTCTTTGTTTAAATCCTACTAAAGTCATACTTTGTGGAAAGCCAAGTATATCACTTAACATTCTGCTTAATATTAAGATGAATACACATAAAAGCAAACAATGAGAAGGATAAGTAATATCTGAGGATCTGCAGCCATCAGACTATGTGGAAGTGATAGTATGTCAAGTCCCTGCTGTTAGAGTCAGATATTCCAGGGGAAAAAAATAACAACAATGTATTAATAACACAACTTCTCTTGTCTTTAAATAGCCCATGTAATTCAACTTACACATCCAGAAAATACATATAGTTCTATAAACCTATGATTCTGTTTTGCTCTTTCTAAATTAAATTGAGGGGTCTCCATGGTGGCACAGGGGTTAAGATGCAACCTATGAAGCTGTCCATGGCCACTGCAGCACAAGTTCAATTTCCGGCCACGGAGCTACCCACATGGTGCAGTAGACCTCTCCTACTCGCCCACTGCTCCCCTCAGCAGTGTACTTAGGTCAATCTGCCAGTTCTGTTACCAGTTCTTTCTCTGGTGAATTCTCTCACCCCCTGTACCTCTGGCCTGTACCCCAGCACTTGAATGCATAAATAAATCTTTTTAAAAATTCATTCATTCATTCATTCATTAATCAATTTGAATCTTCAAACAATGTAGGCATCAAGTTTTTTTTATCCTGAACAAAAAAAATTTCAACGAACTTGAGAACTAGCCATTACCTTAATTTCCATACAACTGACTGTGAGTCTTTATTTTTAAAGAGACACTACGTACCAAATTGAGGGCAGGTAGAAAGAGAATAAAGGCATCCATGTAATGTTTCCTCAGTTATTCGCACAGGGGTTGATTTATAATGATGCATAAGTGAAATCTTTGTTATAATGCAAGGTTACTTTAATAGAAACAAAAGTTTTAAAGAACATTTGGAAAAAGGACCACTTAGGACAACCATACCTTCATCATCATAGATTCAGTTTTCTCTTTCGGTTTGATAATAATGTTTTGTATTTATATTACTCTTCTACCCCTGAAAAAACCCCACCTACCAAATAAGCAAGTGATTTTTCAGTTTGACGTAATATAACTAGGACTTTCTCTTCTAAAATTACAGTAACTGCATAAAAAGAAAATCCAATGTGGACACATGATAATTTCTAAGACCACTGAACTCACCTCCAAATTCTGGTTCTCTTATTATAAGACATCTGTGCAAATTCCTTTTCTTCTAGTCATTGACACAGAATGACCAGCACCATTTAATGCTGTAACTCCCATGTAAACCTAATAAATGCTATCTACGTATAACTAATCTCTATTAACCTTCATCTGCTAGATGATTTCTTACTTGTATGTAAAAGAATAACCTGACTTTCTAAAAAAGATCACTCTCATCATTTTGTCCATTAGGTCGAGCCCCCAAATTAAAGAAGTTCTCGCTTCAGATTTTACACTGAGAAGCTAGCTATTTTATTCTGATTAGCATTTCAGCTTTTTTAATTCATATAATTGCACTAGTGTGCTAGATGTCGGACATGTTTTACTGTTGAAACTGAAAATGTTAGATGCTGCTTAAATTGAAATAAGATTTACCAAGAAGGTTTATTAACTTTCTTTAAATATTCTGGAAAAAGCATAAAATGGTTTTAACTCAAATAAATATAAAGTATGTTTGTAATTTGAACCTTAACCAGTTTAAAGCATGTATTTAGCTATTCAGTTTCATGACCACAATCTGTGTTATATGAAAGATTAACAACAGGATTAACTTAAGCATTCCTTTCTAACCCTGACCCCAGTCCTACAAGGTGAATCAGTGTCTTACATTTATTTTACCAATGGAGAAATGGAGGCTGTGCTGGATGGATTGGCTTGCCCCAGACTGCAGTGTAGTGAGTAGGCTGAGCCCAGATGGAACCAAATCCAAACACTACAACTCCTAAACTGTGTTTTCTGGATCCTACAGGACTGTTGGCCTAAGAGAAGTTTGTTGATTCTCCTTAATAATGACAGAAATAGTCAGTCAAGACTCAGAGCATTTCTTCTCATTCAAAGTAAGTTTTAATGAGTCCCAAAGGGTTCGCCCAAGGAACCCTCCGGCATTTAGGGACAACTCACAATCCGGTGGGGCAATCTCCTTAGAGATCCTTTTCCAAGTGTTTAGACCTAACATTCACAAGAAAATTGCAAAATCCAAGTAACACTTGTTACATATGTAAATCTACCTTTGCTTTTTTTTAACCTCTCTTCTAACCTATCAAGATTACAAAAGGAAGAGTTACAAGTGGAAAAATATAATTTAAAGCAGAAATCATCAACCAGCAGCCTGTGGCCTGCAGTCAGGCCACTAGTTTTGTTTCACCCACACGAAGATTTAAATTTTTTAATTTAATTTAATCCTTTAAAAGCAGGATATTTTTCCATAAAATTCCAGATTTCTGGCTCCTCTTAAGTATTTAGGAAATCTGGCCACCCTGTACCCACATTCTAG
The DNA here is from genome assembly GCF_014898055.3 of Talpa occidentalis. Taxonomy (NCBI): domain Eukaryota; kingdom Metazoa; phylum Chordata; class Mammalia; order Eulipotyphla; family Talpidae; genus Talpa; species Talpa occidentalis. The sequence continues at coordinate 80,308,401 of NW_023603184.1, read as the reverse complement.
CAACTGGCTGGAGCTGAATGAATGTAGTTCAAATTTAAAGAAGCCACCTACTGCCCGGCTCACCAGCGCTTCCTCCCTCCCCACCTAGCTCTCAATATGTTCAATTTCATTATTCATTTGGTCCCTATATGCATTTTCATGCATGAGAACTGGTCTAAAGTATTTGTGGTCTAAAGTATAACTGGTCTTGCATTTGTGGCCTTACAAAAGTGTTCCAGTCTCCATTTTGCAGACTCCTTGCCCAGGTTTTCTTGCTCCTGCACCAACAGCTCTCCATGAGCAAGAAAGAAGGAGGTTGTAACAGGGAAGTAAAATCTGGCTTCAAACCATTCATGCTTCTTTTCCAACTAGCTGAGCTGCCATTACTTTCTCAACCCCGATTTTCTATTGTAGAAGCTGAAACTAAGCAGGTTGGTTTGATTCCAAATCAGCAAAGCATTTCTCAACAGGCTCCATCTCTCCCAGTCAGAGCAGCAGGCAGGTAAAGCAACCTGCCAATTCTCCATGCCACTTTGGAGCTGCTCAGGGAGGGTCTGGGGGTAAAACAAGCAACAAATGGGGGAAATTCTATTTAGAAAGAGAGTCCCAGGCTGTGGCCCTTCCCTTTTCACTGTTTGCATCCTTACAGCCCCCATGACTTTCCCACTCATCTAGAGTTTTGAAACACAGCAAACACTCAGAGACAATTGGCAGGTGATTTCAAGTCATTACCTGCCTGTCATGCTAATTACAAGCCATTACCTGCCAGCAGCATGCAGTTTGGTATGGTTTGAGACGCAGGGAGGATCTACTTAACTGGAAGGATCATTTTTCTCAGACTAAGGAAAGCCAGCATTGGCAATCCCCGCGCCTACCACTGTTACGTAATGTTCAGCTGGCACTCTTTCTGTAAGGATCATCCTTGTTGATATGCACACGTGCATCTTGCATGGATAAGGCCAGAGAGACATACACAAATTTCTGGCATTCATCACAATTTGCTTCAAATTTCACAGTGCTGTGTTTTAAGAGGGGGTGGGGAAGCTCACAAATCCCATTTTGCAGTTATCCCTACTATAATGACTCTTTGAAAACATCAAGTATAGACTATCAGTTTGAAAGTGCCTTTTATAATAAGTATGGTTTTACAGTGCCATCTGTTATTACCTATCAATAAGACAAAGTTCCATTACAATCTTAATTTCCACTTGCAGAATGGGTATTGCTAATGTCTGCAAATTATGCACATCTTTATGAAATGGAAGTCCATCAAAGATTGTCATTTCTAATCCAAACTGTATATAAAGTATGACACAATGGATAATTAAAAAACTGAATGCTTTTCGGCGACTTTTTAAATTATGAAAACCCCAGCCCTCCTGTTTTCATTTTTAAATTTTATTTTCTTGTTGCCCTATTTCAGCGTGAAAAACACAGGAATTTACCAGCTTTTAATTTACATCATTTTTCATAATGCCCTTATTTTACTCATCTTTGCCTTGTGATGAATACAGGATACACCAGGTATGTCACACACTGTATTCTGCCTGGACTTTGAGGGTAATTTACAGGATTTTCCAAAATGACACTTCCTTCTTATTCAGCAGCTTGAGCATAAAGACAGAAGACTCCTCTGACTGCAAATATAGCAATTATACCAAGTTATGCTTTGACACTGTTACCACAGGCAAGTGGCCAAAGAGCATCCACAGTCCAAATATCTAAGCAAGTTAACAAGCTCCCTTTACTCTCTACAGAGCAGGAGAAGAAAGGGAATCCAAGCGCTGAGAGATGTTAAAATGAAGGAGAAAAAAGGCTGTTGGTGTTTGTTAAAGAAAACGGTGTCAGTGTCTCGAGCTGATCAAGGTGTAGAATCTGAGGCCCTGACAGATGTCCGAGCCTACATTTGACAAGAAGCCTTTTTCCAGGTCAGATCTGCTTGATGATCTCAACTAATGAATGACTCGGGTCGGCAAGCCCATTCCTTGGAATTACACCTTGCTTTCATGGCCTGGTCCTGTGGGTCTCGCCACCTCTCATCTCCCCTCACCCCCGCCCCTTGCAAAACTGCATTTTGCCTCCTCTTTTCAGCTCCGTTTTATAAAATATCACCACATTTACCACACAAAAGACATTGAAACTAATTAAGTAAACTCCCAAGAACTATTACAAATCATTTTGCTTCAGCCAGAGATATCAGATTTAATTAGGCGACCGGTGTTGATGGGGTACAAAAACAAAAGCTATCTCCTGTTTGAAAAGGTTCAGGCCCTATAGAGACCCAGGCTTCCCACTAAGACACAAATAATAATTGAGCATTTCTTTAAAAAAAAAAAAAGACAAGCATGAAAAGAGTTTTCTGTTAGAGACAAAAGCTTTCAACTAAGGTTTGTTTTCTCTTTTTGCCAGGTGATTTAAAAACACAACACACCATCTACAGAGAAATAGCTATAACCTACATTGATATCACCATGACATAGAATATAAACTGGTTCTAACAAGCATAATTTTTGCAAGTGATTAATCAAAATCTATTTAGCTGGTCATCTTCAACGATTATCAACAGACTTGGTTCATTGTACAACAAAATAGTTTGTCTTTCCAGAGTTATCCATCAGATAATAATTTCAGCTTATAAAACGAAAGGTTCAAGTTTCAAGCTAATACAGTAGTTAAAAGATGCAAAATTTATTATGATAAATTTCCTGTTCATACAGAAATGGCAGAAAAACTGCTAGTGCTCCTTGGCCCCCTTCAAGCTTAGCATTATGGACGGGGCCAAGTCCTTTTCTGTCCTTCTCTAGCGAACTGTTATTTTGATATGCTGACAATAGATAATATAGGATGGGGTAATTATTTCTGAATCAGTCTTTATTATGAATTAGTTATAAATCTCCAATATACACAAATATTGGTTCTTAAAAGAAGGTGATGTTCCTCTTAAAGAACGACAGCTTATTTTTATTGTAATATTTTTTGGATTAGAAATTGAAAAGGTGATATCATTTTTATTTCAGGCCACAGGCTTATGACAGCGAGACTTCTTATGAGAGTTCAAATTTGTGTCATTGTCAACTCTCACCTTACACACAAGCACACACATATAGAAATTATGAGAGAAAACAATATTGGTTTCCCCATGATAAGCACGGGATCCTTTTGTTTTGCACTGATATTTATAGTGTGAAGCAGCTCTGAATAATGGCTTTTTTTATAGGCTGTTGTTAAACAATTTTCCTGGAAATTTTATCCAACAAATGCACGTAACTTTATATGATGGAATAGCCTTAAAGCAAGTCTGGAGCAGTCATACGAGTTACCAAAAAGGCCAAGGCAATATTTCCCGACTTTAAGTACACCTCGAAATTCTTTTCTTTAGCTCTTAAAATGTTGAAAGGAAAATAATTTTCTACGTTGGCATTTAAATGGTATCATTCTGTGTGAAAAGAGTTACTGAGACATTTGTGGGAAGTCAACAAAAATAATTTGGACATATTTTGAACTTATTTTATCTGACTCCTCGACATTTAATTTGGTGTGAAAAACGGCAACGGTAGAAAACAGATGTTAAGGGGCCAAGTATACAGCAGAGGTCAAAACAAACATAAAACACCACTTCCATTTCTAAAAGAGGGGGGAAAAAAATGACTCCTCCAGCAACAGGTTCTACGTGAAAGCTGCTTTTTTTATTGTTCTGCTTGGGATATCTGTAGACTGTGCAATGCTATGCTGTCTGCCGTGGAGCAGTACCTCTCAGCACTGGTAATTTAAGACTTTCTTCTCTGTAATACACTGAACCATCATAACCTGTCTCTTCCCATTTAGTTTAACCTACAACCACCACATACTGATTTGGCTGTGTGTGGCTTTTTCTATTGCCATTTATTACTCTGCTCGACTCCTGAAATTCTGTTTGCAATTTAAGGCCACAAATTAGAAGCGTAAGTCATCTGTTTCCTATAATCCCCCTGTCAGGACTGGAATCGCATTTGGAGCTCAGCACTGAGCCTGGGCCTGGGCCCTAACAGACTTTCTGATTGGCTGGCTTCTCTAAAAGCTGCAGTGGAATAAATAAAATGCTCTGGGAAATATGGCCTTTTACAAAAAAAATAAATAAATAAGATGAAAGAAAATCAACTGGGTTTCAAATATTTTCTTCTCCTTTACATAATTATCAAATAAATTGCTACAGAAGTAGGTGTTTGGGGTTTTTTCCCCCCAATAAATAGTGGAGCTGAGTATTAGTTCTTTAAGTACAAAATGCGAAGTATTTAAGATTCCATGTGGGAGAAAAGTGTAATCCTGCTTCAATCAGCTATGTATTTTTGCTGCATGTGGAATGTCCTTTGTAAGTCCTGCCATGTCCTTTACAAAACACATTTTTATATTGCAGATGTACTAATTAACTGGTTATTTTTTAATTGTCATAGATCTTTGCTAAACTAAAAATCTATGAAGTCCTAATCCACTCAACCTAACAGACTTTCCCTTTAAAAATAATTCAGCAAAATTTCACTTAGTACCTCTTTCAAGAAATCAAATTCGAAATCAACTACCTTTTTGAAAAACATATATTTAATAACAAAGAATTTTTTAAATGTGGAAATATGATCGTTTCTTCTTTTCCTTTCCTAGGTTCATTTTATAGATTTCCTACTATCCCCGTGGAGGATTTAGACTCTTTTAGCATTTCACATTTTAAAATATTCCCATTTTCTTGTCATTATGTTATAAGTGCATAACATATCAGATTACATATTAAAGACAGCAAGATACAAAATGTAGACGAGAGAGAGATATAGAATAGCCACATCTAAAAAAAATTCTGAGTTCTCCGTGCAATTGTGACTGCCATTGGAACTTTAAAAAATCATTAGTTAACCAGAATAAAATCCAACAGACTGACTCATGTTTATTTATATACTAGCTATACCTGGGCCAAAAGGTTGAAAATAAATAGATCAATATTAGCTTAATGCCCCCAAAGCAAAGTTTGTATTTCAAAGGAAAACAAATTCAGTGGGGAAAATTTTACATATGATACAAGCTATATGTTAGCCCCAAATTTAAAAAAAGTGAAAAAATAATAACCATTTTTAGAGACAAACAAGTTTAAGAAAAGCAAAAGAATCATAATATTAAGTCATTTTAAAGGTATGGGATTATTTACAGTACCACTTCTGGTAATGTTTTGCGTTTTTGTAACTTAAATTTGGTTTCCATTTTTTTAAAACACCAATTTTTTTTCTGGCTTTTACTCCATAGTGAGGCCTGTGATCTCTGGTTATTTAAAAGAAACAAAGGGGGGAAACTCGCCAAGATGCTGAGGTTTCCAAACAAACAAACAAACAAACAAACCACTACTGTACATGCGCACTCTGATTATTTTCTAGATTTTTTTTCCAACTATACTTTCTGTGTTGCAGATTTATTTAATAAACAAATGCATCTTCTGGGCCCATAATACACAAATGCATGCTACTGTTAATTCATTTACAGAATGCGCTGTGATGGCCCCTGAGCAAAAGAGCAATCTTGTTATAATGAATGTGTACTATTCTTAATAAGCACACTGTAGCAACGACCCACACTGCACACAAAAGCACACCCAAACCATTTGGTTTGTTCCCAGAGCTCGGACACCAGCACCACTATTAAATAGCTGTGCGCTGGGAGAGCAATCCAGTATTGGCATGCAAATGAGCGCACGGAGAGGCCAGATGCTGCTCTTTAGAAAGGAAAGTGCCTCAGCTCAAATTTGGGGGTGAGAGAACCTGTGAATGTTACAAGCACAGGGCAGCTTGGAGATTGTGCTCCATTATATTTCTGACGGGAGTGGAACCGCCAGTGGGATGAACCTAGGAAAGCTGAATAGAACCGAACTTTTGCACACACGTGAGCATTCAAGCGCTCCATATTTCTGTGGGTCCGCTAGCGATTGCCCACCACATTTTTGGTTTTATTTTGACTTTCTATTTTTAATGTGTTTGCTTAGGGATATTTTCTCTTCTTCTTTTCTGGGCCAGAAACTTGAGAGCATTGTGTTGAAAACTTGACCTCTCTGTGCTTTTTAAGTTGGAAGCATCATTATTCACAGGCATCCATTGACTCTCAAAAGCTTTATCATTTCAAATACTAGATTGTTAAAGTGACTGTGATTTTCTTTTTCCCAAACTAGCTCATCGTACATGATATTCATCTGTGTTTGGTGAGCTTTCATAATTTGTGGTGGACAGATGACACATTATTCACTGCCTTTATCTTATCATAATTGACTCCTTTGCCTTGGAGGAGGAGGGGAGGCTAGTCAGGAGAAGCCAGTCTTGCAACAACTTTGGTAGATCCTGTTCCCACCAAAATCAGAATGTTGTGTTCCTCTTGGTTTATTTTTCATTTTTCTTTCCTTCATGTTTAAGAAGTCATTGATTCATTCAATTTTTTGAAGATAGTTGGAGATGATAAAGATTAAAGTCAGGGTATGTGTTTTAAGGAAAAGACCAGCAAAAAATGCAGGAACTGCCATATATGGTAAAATTCACCAGGGGAGATAAAAAGATTTCTGTGACATAGTTCATTAAAAAATACAAATGTGGGCCTCCCTGGTGGCGCTGGCGGTTGAGCGTCGCACTGCGAAGCTGTTCACAGCCTCTGCAGTGTGGGTTCGATCCCAGCCGGCTGGCAAGAAGCCCACATGGCGAAGCAGACATCTCCTGTCTCGCCTGCTGCTCCCCTCAGCAGTGTTTATTTCATCAGTCTGCCTGTTCTGTTCCCCGCTCTGTCTCTGGTGAATCCTCTCACCCTCCTGCACATCTGGCCTGTACCCCAGTTCTTGTATAAATAAATAAATCTTTAAAAAGAAAAAAAATACAAATGTAATGTGTCCTCTTTATAATAGTGGGATTTGGGGACAGAACCTTCCCCTACCTTCATTATTAATCATGTAATAATAAAACTTACCATTCATCTTATTCCTATAAACATTTTGGAGTACCTACAATAGGCTGGATATTGCACAAAACTCTGAGTCTTGTGTCACAGGAAATAAAATGGAAGTGGCTGAGTGTATACACTAAACCTCCTTGATTATGGATTATCAATGATAAACCCCACAATAAATAAAACATTTATGCAGAAATAATGAGAACAAAATGGATAATAATATACCTGGAGAAAGTATATCATAGTTTTTCTTAGTTGATCATAGCAGGGTATCTAAATTTCTAAATTTTTAACTGTCTGTTGGCCAGTAAAATTCATCCATACATATCATAAATATTTACTGAGCTCTGTATTAGTTCCTAGGATTGCCAAAACAAAGCATCACAAATTGAGTGGCTTGAAACAACAGAAATTTGGGGCTTCCCTGGTGGCACAAGGGGTTAAGTCGCAGCACTATGAAACTATCCCAATCCACTGCAGCATAAGTTCTATCCCTGGGCAGGGAGCTGACCCACATGGCGCAGCAGACCTCTCCTGTCTTGCCAGCTGCTCCCTCAGCAGTGTATTTCAGTAGACCTGCCTGTTCTGCTCCCCACTCTCTCTCTCACCCCCTGCTTCTCTGGCCTATACCCCAGTTCTTGTATGCATAAAAAATAAATCTTTAAAAAGGAAAAAAAATTAAAAAACAGAAATTTATTTCCTCAATTCTGGAGGCTAGAAAATGAAAACCAATATGTTGGCAGGGCCATGTACCCTCTGAAACCTCTAGGGGAGAATGCTTTTTTGCCTCTGCCTACTTCTGGTGGCCCCAGGCTTTCTTTGGTGAGTGGTAGATAACACAACTCCAATCCCTACCTCTGTCTGCCTATGGTAATCTTCCTTGCCTGTGACTCTTCCCTTTTCATACAGACACCAGTCACACAAGATGAGAACCCATCCTATTCAATAGACCTGCAAAGATCCTATTTCCAAATTAAGTAACCATCATGGGTGTGGGAGGTTAGGACTCCACTATCTTTGGGAGGAAACACAGTTCAACCCCCAACAAGCACTACTAAGCAAGAGACACTGGCACTTGCACTTTTCCATGATAAAATGGAAAAATGGAAAAAATCCTATGAATCTGTTGTGGAATTCACGCTAAGAATATTGCTGAAGATATTCTTACTTCATTCTAGTGCATCCTCCCTATAAGAACTGGGCCTCCCCGGTGGCGCAGCAGTTGAGCGCTGGGTTGCGAAGCTGCCCACAGCCTCTGCAGCGACGGTCCAATCCCTGGTCCCTGGCTGCTCCCTGGCCACCGGAGGAGGGTCCCACAGGGCGCGCAGACCTCTCCTGCCACCCGCTGCTCCCCTCAGCAGTGTACTTCGGTCCTTCTGCCCGCTCTGCTGCTCTGGCTCTGGTGAATTCTCTCACCCTCCCGCGCTTCTGACTGTACCCAGTGCTTGTATAAACAAACAAACAAATAAATAAATAAAAATAAATCTTTAAAAAAAAAAAAGAACTTAGGAGACAATGGTCTCAGGACTCAGCATGAGGAGACCTTGGATTTCTTTTGTCATTTTAACATTTTAGATGCTGGTCTTATTTTTCTCTTTGTTTTGGCTAATAGCAAGTTCAGAATCAAATTTGAATGCACCACAAATAATAACCTCACAAATATGTATAGTAAACTTCACCCAGTTCTATATTATTTTTCTGCATTTTATTTCTATTTGCCATTTCCATGCTTTTTATTTTATCTTATTTATATTATCAGAAGTGGTTTTAAATGACTAACTCTAGGGCAAAATAAGCTATAAATAATTTTTTAATTAATTTGGATAAAGCCAAGTGGATTTGATTTTGCCTTAATAAAATAATCCAAAAGAGAAAGTATGGAAGCAAAGGGGAGATGGGGGAGGGTCCAGTAGAGGATTACTGGGGCTTTGGTAGTGGGTGTGGTGATTGATACATCACACAGTTGGTAAATACACTGTGATGTAAATCACTATTACCTCAATAAATGCAACTTAACAAAATAAACAGTAAATAAAAGATAAAATATATGAGGGAAAAGAATCCATTCCAGATACTATCTTATTTGATTTCAATTAGTGGAAATAATCAAATATTAAAGCATAGAACTTAGAGGTAAAGTTGAATCTTCATGTAATAAAGTTTGAGGGAAGTTTTTGAAGAGATGAAGTTTCTAAAAACTTCTCTTGGTCCTATAATGAGTGAAAAAGAAAGAACTAAGGGATTATCAAATAATAAAAGGAACTGACAGTGTATTCTAAAGGTTAAGATTTGTAGCAATTGATATAGACCTCACAAGACCAAATGAAAAGGACTAACAACCCAAGATGATCAACTCCAACAAAGGATATTCCATACTCAACTTCTCATTATTAGAAATGTTCAAGTTATGGCATATCGTGAATCCGAGATTGGAAATTACAAATCCCAGCATTTGGAAAGACATTCACTCAGAGAACATATTTCCTTCCATCTAATCTTCAAATCCCAAAATCAATGATGCTCTAGATGTCTTATTTTTAATTTTAAAAATGCCATTATTTTATTATAATTACACTCATTTAAATAAAACCATATATATTATAATTTCACATTTAGAAAAGAACTGGATATAGCAATGGGTCCAAACCGACACTTCCTTTCGATAATCTTACTGACTAACACAGCCACAAAACCTAGATTTTTTGATGAGCAGGCCATATTTCATCTTACTAATTTTTAAAAATAAGCAACTGAAACTTAACAAAGTTATTTGTCCATTAACATGCAGCAAGTCTAAATAACATAACCAGAATTATAAGCTTCCAGTCCTGAGATACACTTGGCGATGCAGTCATACCCTTTCCAAAGAATCAGAAAATCATGACCCACCCCCTTATCCAACCACTCAATTCAAGCCATGTATGGCTTCTCCTTATGCAACCTCCAGTTTCTGAATCCCTTCACTAAAAGGCAACAGGTCACTCTGTGGCTCTTGGAGTGACAATTGTGAACACGGTTCCAGAGTCCCAAAACTCTCAGGCCACATCCATGCACCTCAGCCATTGTCATGACTAAACTTTTCTCCCAGTCACATGCCACTGAGCCAAATTTCCACAGGGCAGGATGGCAGGATCTCCCCAGTCATTTCCCTGTAAACATGTCTACTCTGCTGTGCTGCCCTTTGATTCCTGCGTTTTCTTTCAAATGCATGTGCCCTGGGTTTAGTAGATGAGATCATTATTCTTTACCCCTATCCCTGATGGATGACAGACTACTGCAACAAAAGCGGGTAGTCACTCTATGTTATTTCCGGCTTCACCAGTGACATGTCAGTCACTCACCCTCTCTGCAGATGGGGTCTTTCAGTGGTAAGTGGGAGGTTGGTCATTTCACCAAATCATACTCGGGAAACTCTGAAGCCTGAACGTGAACGTTCCTGTAGACAAGGGAAAGTGTTCTCATTGTTGTTGTTTATGAGTAATACAGCTGCAGAACTTGAAGATTTAAGATCTCCCTGTGGATTTTAGTATGGCCTCTAGAACCTGAGATTTAATTTTAAAAGAATTAAATTTCCCTGCTTTACAGGGGTGACTGTGAGAACATATGCTGACAGACTGTTGTCTTCAGAGGCAAAATCCAGACACACTGAGACAATGCCACCGCTCGAACAGAGGGTGACCCTTTCCCATTCATCTTAATGGAGTGTTAAACTTGAAGCCTAATTAGGTCCACTTAAATGCCAGCATTATTATACTTTTCTCTGCTTATCTTCATACCAGAAACAATCAACTAATGCACTCATTTAATCTGAGTGCGTGCAACGATCACATCCAGACACCCTGTCATTTTGATAGCCTGCTTTGCAGTCATAAAAGTACAAGTTTTAAACTTGCACTTTGCTTGTTTTTAATTATCCACATAATTAGATTACTTTCTACTACCTTGAAATTTTAGAGGTGAGACTGTATATACATGCATATGATGTTTGTAAGGCAGTGGGGTCTGATCACTGTTGCCATAATGAGAAACTGGTATCAAACTCAGCCCTAGGATGACAAACTAATAAGATGTGTTAAATGAAAGATCCCATTCCTGCCCCTCACAGAAGGCTCACAGCTCTGTTTATCCAATGTAGTACGTGCCTGAGTTTTCTAAAGTCTCCTTCTGATTCATCATTGCTGCCTGGACTCTATCTTCATTTTTAATTCCTACAACAAACCTTAGAAGGAAACAATAAAAAATATGTAGGCCCACATTTACCTATTTTACACTTAGTTAGATCCAGCTCTAGGCCCTCAATTGGAAGTCTTTGACTACCTTATAAAATATCTCGTAAAAGTACATTTATTTACTGATGGCTATGAGGAGATTGGTCTGTTTTTCTTTCATTATCCCTGTGCCAAGATGACATGCAAGAAAAATCTTGGAAGTTTATCATGCAGGCTTGTGAAACAGACCTTGGTGGCACTGGTGGGTGTCTTCAAACAAGACAAATTTTACAGTCTTCTGCCTACACACTCTTCCACCCAAGGCCATACCTTGGCCCAGTTCATATTTGTGTAGCCCCAGAATATGAATGTCAAAGAACATGAGGCTTGGAGTAACATTTTCCAAAGGTGTCTGTAATAGACATTGCCAGTGTCTGCCTTGGTTCTCTGACCCTTCCCAGACACAGACAGTATTATATTTTCTGGCCCCTTTTGCAGTCGAATGGGACGATGATTACTTCTACTTCTAACCAACAGATTGGACATGGGGATCACTTCAGGGAGGAAGTACTTAAGAGCCTATGCATAGTCCTCAATGCTCTCTCTGTTTACAGAAATTCTGAAGCCCCAAGTTGAGAAAAGTGCCTTGAGATGGAAGCAGCCTGGACGGGGACCCCCACATGGAGAAATCCTGAATAGATATCTGGGTCAACAGACTCAGGTATCATGCAATAGATGATAACTTGCATGTTTGAAAATAGTATTATTTTGGTGAGCCATTGAGCTTTATGATGGTGTGTGTTGCTACCATTACCTGCCCTAGCTGGTCTAACACAGTGTCTTAGAATTAATTTCCAAATGAAACATCACAGATGGCCACCCACATACAGTTGTCATCACTGCCTTCTTCCAACTTCAAATACAAGAGCATAAACAACGGAGGAAGCAGTCACCCCAAACAGTCCACCAAGTTCTAACCACATTCCTCATCATTGATTCCCTATGTCTTCGATCTTAAAAGAAGTGAATTAAGTCACATCACAGACTGTTCTTTCCTACCAAGAAAGAGACTTAGAAGACAATGGTTGCTCACAATGCTCGGGACATTTTCCAGAGACAGAGAATTAATATCCAAAGCCAGGCCAGAGTCACAGAGGATTGGGGAAAATTCCCTTAGGTGAAACCATAAAATGCAGGTTTGCATTATTCAAACAGGCACAGGGCAAATGCCCATTAGCTAGTTACAGAAATAAGGCACTATCCAGAGAGCCACAGAAAAGAATTGGAAAAACAAAACTTGTAATGAATCTTTCAAAGCGGAGTTATGTTAATAAAATATCAAATCATATTAGAATTGAGCTAAGGGGTATTTTTATTGAACTCTTCAGATGGCTCTTGCAAGCATCTAAACTTTTTAAGCAGTTGCTCTGAAGAGTTTGAAAGACAAGGAACTAATTTTTATTTTGACAGGAATGTGTTTATTGTGTTTACATTAAATCAGATCACATGGCCTAAATGGTTTCTGACTTCAGGAGGAGTCTGTTTCCTACTTACAGACTCTGCTATGCAAATTTCCTAGCTGATCCATAGATACTAATGAGATCCAGCAGGGATTCCAGAAGGAAAGTGAGTCTTAGGGAGCCTTAGTAAAGAAAGGCGTGAAAGGGTAAAGTGGTAATAAAGGAGGAGGTTACTGCTAGTGAGGACTGGGCACAGGCAAGCCACATGGTCAGGGGACCCTGAGAGTTAACCAACAGTAAGGGTGTGCTCTGCTGGTGCAGAAACTAACAAGCCGGGAAGAGCAGGTGCACAGTGGAAGGGATACTCACTTTGAAGTCACTGGGGCTAGGAAAACAATTCTCCAACTTACTGGTTGTGCGACCTTAGGAAAGTCAGTCTTCCCATCAATTAAAAAAGGGGATTAAAATACCTACCTCACAGAGTTAGCATGTGGATGAAAATTTGAATACGACCATGAATGTAATGTTCATACAATTTACATACAACAAACATTAATGGTTAAGTTTTCAGTTACTATTAACTATTATTAGATTTACATGCTACATGAATCTAATTTATGTTAATAAAACCATATGTACACAGTCAATAATAATAGTAGTAGCCTTGCAGGAAACACAGTGACTGTTTGCCTCAGTGAGAAGGGAGACACAAGTCTGACATTTCTTTGCTTGATCTTAATTTGTAAGTGCTCATAGCGAGAGCATTTCCCAGCAGACGTGTGAGTGATAGAAAGAAAATTTGGGTTTGTTTTTTACCACGTAGAATTTTATCCCCGTGGACTGCATAAGAAGCGACACTATGGTATTGATACAATAAGGAATCCTTGGATTGCAGCTTGTGAAGGATCTCTCCCAGTTTTGCTAAGCATAATTTTTACTTGTTCTCTCTTCCACTCTGAGAAGCTGCATGTGCTGCAAGTAATATAACATTGTAGTCAGCAGACCTGGGCTCAAATTTCAGCTTCACCATTTATTAGTTTGGACACAAAAAGAAGTTCTGAACCTCTCTAAATTTCCATTTTCCCATCAGTAAAATTGGTATAACTAGAAGTAATGTAGAGAGGATTAAATCAAATAACATATACAATGTGCCTGATATAATGTAAGCAAAAATATTAACTCTCTTTCCAGTCCATAACCCCCAATAATTTTAATATACAATTATCAGAACATTACATTATTTGTGTACATCTCTCTATTACTAGATTAGGAGTTTCTTAAAGCTGTTGGCTAGTATCTTTGCTACTTTGTACTCTTAAGTGTCTGAAAGGGCAGAGTTAGAAATTTGGCTCTGATAGAAAAAGGTGCTAAACTAAGATCATTGGTTTTTAAGTACAAATGAAATAAAGAGAGCTGTATTATCTTCCAGAAGCTTAAAGAAGTAACCATGAACTCTACTTACCTCAAATTCTCTCCTTTTATACTCCAAAAGGCATTCACTCTACTTTTTTAAAAATTTTTTATTTTACATATTTTCTCATCATTTTTCATTTTTGCACAATGTATGCATTTTCATCTTGACTATAGTCCCCATACAATTCCCACCACCCTTGTTTTGATCCTACTCCCTTTCCCCCCCCACCACCACCCCATAGTGTGTCTCTGCTTTATAGTTGCTTGTTGATTTTGATTTTTTCTTTATTGTAATTGGTCTTTTTCCTGGTCCCTTATTTAGGTTTTCTAAATTCCTGCTATGTGTGAGATCATCCGGTATTTTTCTTTTTTCTTTCTGGTTTATTTCACTGAGCACTCTCACTATTTTCATATTGCTTTGGTCAAAGTCACCACTGACCAAATCCAGTGGTTGCCTTTCTATTCTTACTCAACATCTCAGTACCATTCAGGGGAAATGACTATTCTCTTTAGCCTGAAACATTGTTTCTCTTGGTTTCCAGAGACTACATCAATTTCCTCGGTTCAATCTTTTATTCTTCCTTTTGATGGGTTCTAAACTTTGCAGTGTCAAACTCACACCTAGGCTTCTTCTCTATCTACACTTTGTCACTAGTAAACTCAACCATTCATTGATTAATGGAGAGTTAATGAATCCCAATCTTTATCACTACCCCTGACCATTCTCCAGAATCATATAACCAACTGTTACTTATGGTCTCCACTTGGATATCAAATAAGTGTTTCAAAATCTGCACATGTGAAAGATTAATTTTGATTCCCTCTCCCTACCCCAAATGACTTCTGACACAGGGTTCTCCATCTGAACAAATAGCACTATTCTCCCTGGAGATTGAGATAATAAATAACCCAGCAAAGGGTTACTCAAATTTTAAGAATTTATTTTTCAACTCACAATAGTCAATGCCACTATCATCTTTCACCTGTATTGGTGTCATAGACTCCCAACTAGTCCCCTGCTTCTACATCATCCTCTGTCCTGTAGGGTGTTCTCTCCACGACAGCCTTATACTACCAATCATATCAGATCACAACTAATCAAGGGCTTTTTCTAGAACACATATGATTGAATCAACGTTTCTTATGGGACCTTCCCTGTCCTTCAACCTCATGATATCACTCACTCTTGCCCATAATACTCCAGCTTCACGGATCTTCCATTCCTTAAACTTGCCAAGCTCTCTCCCACCTAGAGGCTTTTGTAGAAACTGCTACCTCTACTTAGAGGACTTTTCCCCCTTAATCTTTCACATGACTTTCTCTTGCCTTTCAAACCACAATTTACATGTCATCTCAGAATCACCATCCCCAACTACCCAACCCAAAACTGCCACCCTACCACCTGTCACTTAATGTCAAATCAATTGTATTTCTTTTTATTTTACTTATTGCTATGGGATATTTTCTGGGTTATTAATTTGCTCATACTCTCTCTCTCTCCCTCCCTCTCTCTCTCTCTCTCTCTCTCTCTCCCTTTCTCCCTCCACAATCTCTCCATGTCCCCTTCACACCCCTCCCATCATCTCCTCCCTCCCTATTTCCCTCCCTCCCTCTCTCTCTGTCCCTCAATTTTCCCTCCCCCCCTTACCTCCCTCTCCATCCACATTCACACCAAGAGATACGCCCCATGAAAATAGAAAAGATGTCTATTTTTGGTTACAGGTGTGACTGCCATGTAGAGAGAATTTCTGGCATGCAGTAGGCATTCAGCCACCACTTGGTGAGTGACTGACTGAATATAACAATTGAATGAGAGCTATGGTGCTCACTGCAGAATGAGAGGGAATCTTCTGCAGTGTCCTCCTTGTCCTCCTTCTCTGGGTCCTCCCAACTCCACATGAGATACTTGAAACTGAAGATGAGCATCTAGGAGTGAGCTGTCATCACTTCTGGCATTGAAAGACCTTGTGTTTCATAGTCTCTGCCATAAGCACTGGAATTCGGTTCATTTCAAAATAAGGCAGCTAGTTTCTAAAATAAAAAAGTGTAGCCCCTCTGAGCATGAATAATTTCAATAACACTTATCTGATCATTTTCAAACTTTACTTGATTCCATGCCAATTCATTATTAGGAATGGGCCAAGTTCACTCAGAACGATTTGAATATGTCGTGTGACTGGATTATTATAAAACACATGCATGAAGATAGGTGGTTTCAGTGGATCACAAAGTACAGTCCCCCAACCAGCAGTATCTACATCACCTGTGAATCTGGTCAAAATACAAATTCTCAGACTCTGCCCTCGACATTCTGAACAGAAAATCTGGGGATGGAGCCAAACAATCTGCGTTTTAAAGGCTCTCC
Source organism: Talpa occidentalis (assembly GCF_014898055.3). Lineage (NCBI taxonomy): Eukaryota > Metazoa > Chordata > Mammalia > Eulipotyphla > Talpidae > Talpa > Talpa occidentalis. Next base: position 80,292,037 of record NW_023603184.1, on the reverse strand, counting down.
AGATGATTCTGATGCATGCTAAAATTTGAGAACCACCTATTTAAACCATTCACACATACCATCATGAGTTTCCATTGCTCAGGAAAATTGGTGACCTCAAAAATACTTAGTCTAGGCATTAAATAATGTCCAAAGAGTGACTCAGTTCTGCCCAAGTTGGGTATTAGCAAACACATATTCTGGAACATTTTAGGCTGACCTAAGTTTATCCAGGAAACAGAATTCAACATAATGCTTCACTTAGCACACTTTCACACTCCCTATCATTCTCCGTAGTTCCCTCCAATCTACCTGACACCACTCTTCTGACACCACTGGTTCTTAGCATCCATGACAATAACCTGAGTTTTAAACTAGCCATGCTGAGCAGCTCTTCTAGAAAGACACACACACACACACACACACACACACACAGCAAAAGCTATTTAGTTAACAAAAGAAATTCCAAGTGTACAGTCATATCTGAACCATGATCTGTATTTCACCCAGTTGTTCAATGAACCAGATCTCAGCAGTTCCAACATGTATTCAATTCAGACAAATTTAATGTTCTTAACTACACAACCATGGCATCTACCTGATTTCAGTTTTGATCTTAGAAATATTTGTCAGTCGTCTCTAGTTTCAAAATGAGAACTTACATAAGTTAGTGGTGTGTGAATTAGTTAAAATACATTTTTAAGTCAGTACTTGTATTGTCAATTCTCAGTGACTATAATCCGTGAAGTCACTGTGGATCTATGCTTTACTTTCAAATTTAGAACAAAAGCAGATCCTGTAGGTTGCTTTGTTGATCACAGTTTTTATGAATCACTCTCATTGCTTATAGAGACAAACCCTTTTTATCTATTACACACCTCAGGTATAGTTGCTGATTCATATGAAACAATAACTGTAGGCATAAATTGAAGGTGATAGTATCACAAAAGTTTAAGAAGAAGTGAGCACAGAGGGCACATCAGGAAATTTGAATTAGCTACTTGATCATCACTTGGTTATATTTAGGGATTGGACAACTAAGAAAAATGTCTTAGTGTAAAGTGAGAAAAACAATGGGGAGCTCTTACTCAAGTTGCCCCAAATCATTCTAGAACACCTATTCTTACATATAGCTTTTGTTTTTTTGAATCAGATTATGTTCCAAAAATGAAACACAAGGAAAGAGCAATCCTTTTCCACAATGTCAATAATATGAAACGTTTTGCTTTACATTAAATATTGCCTCAATTATAAAACCATCTTTAAAATGATACCATTGTTAAAAGTTACTTGATTACAAAGCACCCTCAGATGCATATGATGCATTGTTAATTTTAATGATTATGATGAATCTGGAGGAGAACTGAACAAAGATTATCCTCCTCATTTGAAATATCATCTGAAATTCAGAGATGTTAAGTACCATAATCAAGACTACATAACTAATTCACATGGCATTGAACTGAATTCTAGGTCTGGCACTTTTTCTATTATACTATACACACTTAACTACAATTCCCAGTTATCTTTGGCAGCAGTAGAAGAAATCTTTGTTTAATAAAGTAATGCTTCTTTACTCTATCCTGATTATGCAACTTTTTTTCAGTCATAATGACAAATGGTAGTTAAAACCTATCCTAAAGTGAGAAATCACCTACTAAAGACCCAGGCACATCTCATACTTTGCAATATTTCTTATCATACTAGTGCAAGATGCTGGAGGTAGCAACAGCAGGGAAGATAAAAAAGGACATTCATTATATGAAGAAACAGCACATATTGATTTTTCTTTCCATCGTAGAGACAGGTGATACAATTTTGTTGCCCATTCGTTATGAAAATGGAACTTAATGGAGTGAGGGTTTATGATTTGGCCATTGTGTGAGCCTTCCTTTCCAGCTATCTCTTCTTTTTCATATCAGGCTCTATCCCAGGACACTAGGTAACCAGACAGCTACCTTTTACCTATTTGGGATCAAATGCCACTGGTCTTGCAGAACATGAGACAGAGTATATGAAAGAAAATAATGAGGGCCCACTTTTTTTTAAGATTTATTTTTTTATATTCCCCATACAATTGCACCCCCCTTATTTTGACCCCTTTATATTTGACTCCTCCCCCCCAGAGCATGTCTCTGGTTTATTCCTGCTATGAGTGAGACCATCCAGTATTTTTCTTTTTCTTTCTGGCTTATTTCGTTAAGCATGATCCCTTCCAGCTCCATCCATTTGCTGCAAATTGCATGAGTTTCATTTTTGATTGCTGAGTAACATTCCACTGTGTATATATACCACATCTTCTTGATCCAGTCATCAATTTTTGGGCATTTGGGTTGTTTCCAAAGCTTAGCTATTGTAAATAGTGTTCCTATAAACATAGGGGTGCAGGTGAGGGCCCACTTTTTCTAAGCTCTTAACCTATGGTAACTGTGGCTGAAGAACCCTGGAGATACAGGCCCACAGGGACCATCCCTCAGTAGCACAAAAGGCCATACTTCCCCAGACATCCAAAGGTAATGTCAACCTGGGAATTTACTAGTCATGGCCATTTCTTCCAGGAAAGATGGACTCTCAAACAACAGAAATGTCAGGTTCATTGTCCACTTTTGGGCTGATTTCCTTAATATCAGACATGAGTGTAATTTGTCCAGTTGTGTATGCAAGTAGAGACACTAACTTCTTTTATTCCAGACCATCTATGCCAGGTTATTCACATAGTGAACAATCCCAGAAGACAGAGACAGTGTGTCTCTCTCAAGCAATGGGGCAGCAAGCTGGTTGCCCAAGTTGAAATATTAGGTTCCCTAAGTGCAAGTATTCCATCCTGTAACACAACTTAAATGCACATGTGGATATTACCTGTTCTTCTTATCTCCCTCAGGAAGAGTGGGCTGTTTAGGGCACCAAATATACTGCGCTCAAGCTATATGCTGATTTGTGAATAATAAGATCCTTTATCTCTAAGTCTGCCTCAGTGACCTCGCCTTGAAATGACCAGGTAAAAGTAGCAGCAATAAGATTTTTGGTCATTCATGTTCAGTTTTTCTAAGTGAGTTTGCTAAATGACAGATTTGTGGTGTTGGTTACACTTCTCTGCTACTCAGATGAGTACTGACTTACTGTTGATCTGCCTGTTTGGTGAATGGGTCTTCAGTGTCATTGCACAAAAGAGGAAAAGATTCATGAAAAACTATGCTGAAACTGATTCAACACTGAAAAAAATGCCAGGAAATTATCCAATCTACATGTGTCCTATGAGGACAAATTTGGTTAAAGTGAAATTCATACATAAATTATTCTGATGGACCTCTACCTCCTGTAAAACAAGCACACATACAAACTCACACATATTTCTAGGAGTTCCCAAGGGATGTCTTATGAGTACCCCATTCCTGCCTCACATACCATGTTCTGCATGTAACTTGTGATTCTTGCCACCCTGAGCATTTAGCATCTCCAGTTCTGGATGCAGAAGAGCAATTCTTCACAGACTGTGGTCTTTCATTCCCAAGAGACAACAAATCCCAAGACACAGTTCAAGTGTTAAGTGCAGGAAAGAAAGTCTCCCAAGGGAACCTCAAGGCCTAGAAGATAATTTTCTCCCTGCACTCTAAATGGCATAGTCCCTTCTGCTCTGATGTCTGTAAAGCAGGGAAGGTGAGTCCTCCCCTGTTGTAATATACTCAGAGCTAATGCAATATTGTCTGGGCAGCAAAGTTCTTTCTAGATTATCCAGAACCTGAATTAAATGTGAACTACTGTGTAGGCTATCTTGTCCTCTCCTTGTCTGCAGTGGCTTATGACTCCAATACATCATACATAGAGCTATCTTCCCTCAGGACCTGTTCTCTTATAGGTTTATTGAACTTTTTCCCAAAGACTTTTGTTGAACCAATCTTGGTTCCAGTAGACCAGATATGTCTGAACCCCATGGGGTAAATGCTGAAAAATACTTGCCCCAGGCATATGTCTGACTCATTTCTTCACCTCTGTCAAGTTTGACTCAAAAGTCATCTTGTCTGACAGGTCTTTCCTGATGACCCATTTAAAACTGTTACCCTCCACTCCCACCCCAAGCTACGTCCCTTTCTCTGTCTGATTTCACTCTGCTGCAGTAACTACTCCAAAAGGTTTTATATAAAATGTTTTTCTTGTATTGATTATTGTCTTCCCCCCAAATACGTAAGTTCCAAGAAGGAAAGGGTTTTCATCTGTTTGGTTCACTGATGTGCTTTGAATGCGTCCCAGCACCCAGTTGATCCATAATGAATATTGAATGAAGGAATCCTAGACTCAGACCACATGTGCAATGTGTGCTTCACGTAAATTTTACCAGTGACATACCCATTCAACCTGATATCAGGTAAACATACTTTTGTTGAAAAGACAATTGTTGGACCTGCCTGGTGGTGCAGAGGGTTGAGAGCAGTGGGTTGAGCATAGTGGTGGGAAGTTGTCCACAGCCTCTGTAGCACAGATGCCATTCCCAGCCAGCCAGGGAGATACCCACATGGTGTGGCAGACCTCTCCTGCCTCTCCCGCTGCTCCCCTCAGCAGTGTTTTCAGTCTGTCTGGTCTGCCTACTTTGTTCCCCGCTCTGTCTCTGATGAATCCACTCACCCTCCTGTGCCTCTGACCTGTACCCCAGCTCTTGTATATATAAATAATTTTTTAAAAAAGAAAAGACAATTGTTAATAATGATGCAAAGAAGATATACCCCACATGAAGGACCAAGTAGGCATGATCCAGTCTCTCATTCTAGTTACTTTTTAGCTTAGAAAATACAAATACCTTCAGAGTGACTTTTCAGTTTTTTCTAATAATTAGCTATTTTTAAATCCATAAAGTTCTTTTATCCAATAATATCATTCTTTTTAATCCTTCTTTTTCTGCTGCCACTTAAAATTTCTTTAGAAATGAATCATAACTCTTGAAACTTTAATGTGATTAAAGATATGCAGTTAATCAAAATGGATTAAAGACTTGAATGTGTGGCTGGAACCCAGAAAAGGCATAGAAGAAAACATAGGCAGTAAGTTTCAGGACATCTATTGGTCTTAGCAATGTTTTTGTAAATTTGACTCCAACAGTAAGAGAACAAATGCAAAAGTAAGCAAAATGCAATACATCAAACTAAAAAGCTTCTGCAGCATGGAGGAAACTGTCATCAAAATGAAAAAAGCAACCTATGGAATAGAGAAAGCATTTGTAAATCATACATCCAATTAAGTGTCAATATGCAAAATACACAACGAAATAAACCTCAGCAAGAACAAAAAATCCCATTAAAAACCAGGAAGAGCATCTAAATAGACATATCTCCAAAGAAGACAAACAGAGAGCCAACAAGCACATGAAAAGACGCACAATAGTACTAAATATTAGGAAAATGTGAATTAAAACCACATTGTGATAGCTCTTTACACCGATTAAAATGGCTATCATCAAAAAGACAAGAAACAACAAGTGCTGGAAAAGACATGGAAAAAAACAAACTCTTTGTGGGAATGTAAATTGGTGTAGCCACTGTGGAAAATAGGATGGAGATTCCTCAAAAAATTAAGAACAGAAATACCACATGATCCAAGTATTCCATTCCTGCATATATATCCCAAGAATTTGAAGACTATCTCCACTAATTCAAAAAAAAAATGACCTGTATGTTCATTATAGCATTATTTATAACAGCCAAGATACAGAAATAACCTTAATGTCCACTGACAGGCTTTGAGGAAAATAAATGGAAAAATTTAGCAAGAATTTGCCCATTATTACAGATGAGTACCAAGCCAAAATAAAGAAGGAGTATGTCTTGATTGAGGCGTCACAAATCCATGAGGCAATACTGATGCACAGACAAATTGCTACAAATTTTCAGGAAAACACTTAGTATATATCAAATTACTTTAAAATATTCATATATTTGAATGTATTTATTATACTTTTAAATATGTATGTGGGATGTTCATGAAGATGTTATTCATAATGAATAAAAATGGCAAGCAACCTAAATACTAAACCATAGGGGAATATTTAAATGTCACATTCTTACAAACCATTGTAATAGAATTATTTAATCACTTAAAATTATGACTTTGAAGACCATCTTTGTTCTCAGAATATAACACTGGAAATGTAAAGTTGGATATACATTATAAGGCCCATTTTTCAAACAAATATATAATGTATTCACAGAAAAAAATGGAATGAAATTTGCAAATATGTTAATGGTGATTCCATCTATCTTAGTCCATTTGGGTTGTTATAACATAATACCATATCTTGGGTAGCTTATACACAACCTAAATTTATTTTTCACAATCCTGGAGGCTGGAAGTCAGAGATCAGGGTAGCAGGATAATTGAGTGAGGTCCCAGAGAATTCTTATATCCTCAAAGAACAAAAGGGAGCTCTATAAGACCTCTTTTTAAAAGGCAGTCAACCCAACAACCTAATCAACTCTGTCACCAAAGACCTCATCTTCTCATACCAATGGTTTGAGGATTAGGACTTCACCAAATATATATGTGGGGAGAATGAAAGCAATCAGATCACAGCAAATTTAGATTATCAAATCAGAAGTCATTTTCATTGGTAACACCTAATATTTCAAAATATTCAGTTGGCATAAGCCACTGTATTCTCAAATGCTTTAATAGATAGACAAAATGCTTTTAGGTCAAAAGATTTTGTGACAATGAAATACATTTAGATGATGATGCAAAATAAATTCAATGTAGCTATCACAAGATCTGGCCTTGAGTGAACTTGGCTTTGAAATCAGATACTGTGCTAAATTTCTTTAACCTTTCTGTGAAATAGGTATTATAATATATTGCAGATGAGGAAACTGAGATTTTTTTTTAAGATTGATTGATTGATTGATTGATTGATTGATTGATTGATTGATTTATACAAGCACTGGGTACTGTCAGAAGTGCGGGAGGGTAAGAGAATTCACCAGAGCCAGAGCGGGGAGCAGAGCAGGCAGAAGGACTGAAGTACACTACTGAGGGGAGCAGCGGGCGGCAGGAGAGGTCTGCGCGCCATGCAGGACCCTCCTCCGGTGGCCGGGGAGCAGCCGGGGATCGAACCAGCGCTGCAGAGGCTGCGGGCAGCTTCGCAACCCAGCGCTCAACTGCTGCGCCACCAGAGAGGCCCTAGAACTTCTCTTTTAAAAACTGCACTCCCTTAAAAACAGTTAACAATGAACCATCATGAGTCAGTTTGTCATTTATTCTTAGTTGACACCAAAGATTCTTTCCAGGTAGTTTAGCATTCCTGATGGTAATTACAATTCAGATGACTACTATCCTTTAACTCTTAGATATTCACTGCCTCTCTCTAGGGTAAGTGATATAATATATAGAATACTTTGGCTTACACACTAACAAAAAATGGGAATATTAACAACTGTAGTCAATTGCAATTTAACCAGCATTGTAATAGAAAGCCCAAAAAGGAAAATAATCCTTTCAAAAATAGATACTTTTCACTAATAGATGGACTATAAAGTAACTAAACTAAGAGTCAGATAAAGACAAGCTTAAAAATTAACCCTTGGATGCTGACTACAGAACTGAGGCATCCAGAGGGAGGAGCAGGTGGAGGAGGTAAGAACAAAAAGTGGGGGCCTCCCTGGTGGCACAAGGGGTAAAGCATCAGCATTATGAAGCTATCTGCAGCTACTGTAGCACGAGTTCGATCCCCTGCCAAGGAGCTAACCCACATGGCACAACAGAACTCTCCTGACTTGCCTGCTGCTCCCCTCAGCAGTGTACTTCAGTAGATCTGCCTGTTCTGCTCCCCACTCTGTCTCTGGTGATTCCTCTCACTCCCTGCACCCCTGGCCCATACCCCAGTTCTTGTATGCATAAATAAATAAATATTAAAAAAAAAGAGGGAAGGAAGAACAATAGACTATGGTGGCCATTCCCGATGAGGGTATCCAAATATTACCTCAATTAAAAATAAAGAAAAAAAATTAAATAACCTGAATTACATTATTTGAACATAAATGCATTTATATAATTTTTAAATTTTTATTTATTTATTTATTTATTTATTTATGCATACAAGAACTGGGGTATAGGCCAGAGGTGTTGGGGGTATGAGAGGACTTGCCAGAGACAGAGTGGGGAACAGAACAGGCAGATTGACCAAGGTACACTGCTGAGGGGAGCTGCCGGCAAGGCAGGAGAGGTTTGCTGTACCATGTGGGTAGCTTCCTGAACAGCCAGGGATCGAACCGTGCTGCAGAGGCTGCGGATAGCTTCACAGTACTGTGCTTAACACACTGCGCCACCAGGGAGGCCCACATTTATATAATTTTTAAGAAAAAAAAAAAGAGACACTTTTAAAATTAAAATTAGCACAAGTGTGGAGCCAGAATACTAGAGTTGATTTCCTGATAAATGAAGAAAATATTAGAACAATGGCAAAGTCAAATTGACCTTAAAAAAAAAAAAAACTGACAGTTTCATAGACTCTGCCTCTGAATGAAATGTTGAAGATTCTCTTGACAGTTCTCCCAGACATCCAGGTAGAACAGGACGTACTGATTATTTTAACTAAAACAATCTGCTTGTGCACAAACCCACCTCAGGTTCAACCGAGTGTGAATCTTATCAAGCTGCTAGGTCAAGAGAAAGACAGTTTTCACATGAAGAGAGAAACCGCACAGAACAGAGTCAGCCCTTATAAACTAAGATATTCACAGTCTCATATTAACAAGAAGAGAATTCTAGCTCAAAAAGAATTCCCACAGAAAACTCCAAATTATGCAAAATAAAAGGAGGGAATTTTACAAAATATATTTACTGTGAATCAAAGACAACAAAATTACAAATTCAAATTTTAATAAGCAATAATAACCATAAAAGTAAGGTATAGAACTGTAAACTTAAATCTTTTAAGATATACTTTATTTATATATGCATACAAGAATCGGGGTATAGGCCAGAGGTGCAGGGGTGAAGGATTTACCAGAGACAGAGTGGGCAACAGAACAGACAGATCTACTGAAATACACTGTTGAGGGGAGCAGCTAGTGAAACAGGAGAGGTCTGCTGCACCATGTGGGTCAGCTCCCTGGCTGGGGATTGAACTTGTGCTACAGTGGCTTTGGATAGCTTTTTAGTGCTGACACTTAACCCCTTGCTCCACCAGGGAGGCATATAAACTTAAATCTTAAAGACACTAATGCCACTTAGATGGTAAACATTTTAATAATCCCACAATTTAAAACTACCTTAAATGGACAAGCTCAGGAATTATCAAAATGTTTATATTTATCTGCGTGAAGGAATCTGTGTGTTTAGAATTTAGTGTGTTAAATACACGTTCTATTTCTCAGGTATACTCTAAAATACAATAATAATAAACATCATATTTTTTAATCTACTACTAACAGATGATATTCTCAAGTTAAAAAATGAAAACTGTTCCTACACAATAACGTCTCCTCCCTGAAGTACCCCTTAAAAATTAGGGGTCAGTAACACAATCAGGTATCTAGGGTTACTTCAGCTGCCTGCCAAAGTATCACTCATGACTACAAAAATATGCTGAAAACACCACTACATCAATGACAGAAAGGCCATGATTGTTCCTATTTCTGGAATTCTTCTAATGTGAGTCAATTCACTGGGTGGGATTTCACTGGAAAATGGCTTTAGGAATTTTTCAATTGAAGGCAGAACAGACCCATGGCTTTCAAACACAGACATAATGGAAAACCATAGAGTCAGACTTTACCCAGCAGGCATTGACAGAGATTAAATTCAAAATAAAATTTGTAGTTACAGAAGTAGTTAAAGAATCTCCAATATTCTGTACAATTTTGCTGTTCAATAAAATTATGTGACTTTGCTTGTTATTTCAGACCTAGCAATATCAAATTAAAGGAAGAGAGAGAATATGAGATTATTTTATACATTTTTTCATATTTGCTCCAAAAACCCAAAAGGCACATAGAAATTTGGATAATTTGGAGATGCAGAAATAATTCATAACAAAAATACATTCTGATACATTTTTTAATCTTTGGACTCAGAACACTAAACCATCATCGAGAAGGCCCTCTCTGTTGGGTTGCTCATACACACACTCTCCCTTAGAAACCCTTCTAGAAGGAGACAAGAACAGCCTGTTTGTGTTTATGGGCTACTGCCCACTGAAATCAGTTCCTCTGTTGGCATTTTATCATGTTTTGCTTGCTTTGTCTTTCCAAATACGCAGTTAAGGAAATTGTCTTTTTCTCTATTTTCTTATTCCCCTAAAAAGGGTAGTATAGGGCCTCCCTGGTAGCGCAAGGGGTTAAGCACAGCACTATGCAGCTATCAGCAGCCACTGCAGCACAAGTTCGATCCCCAGACGGCCAAGGAACCTCTCCTGTGTTGGCGCAGCAGACTTCTCCTGTGTTGCCTGCTGCTCCCCTCAGCAGTGCATTTCAGCAGATCCTCCTGCTCTGCTCTCTACTCTGAACAGGTATGAAGCTATCTTCCTGTATCATATACAGTGCTGTAAACATTAGCTCAGCCTAAAAAAAAAATTTTTTTAAAGATACAATTAAAGGACCTCCCCTGGTGGTGCAGCAGTTGAGCGCTGGGCTACGAAGCTGCCTGCAGCCTCTGCAGCGCCGGTTCAATTCCTGGCTGCCAGTGAGGGTCCCACTTGGTGCAACAGACCTCTCCTGCCACGCCCACTGCTCCTCTCAGCAGTGCATTTCATCAGTCTGCCTGTTCTGTTCCCTGCTCTGGCTCTGGTGAATCCTCTCACCCTCTCGCACTTCTGACTGTACCCAGTGCTTGTATAAATAAATAAATAAATCTTTAAAAAAAGATACAATTAAAAAAATATTTTTTTTCAAGTAAGACAAGTTTTCCAGGTCTGTATATGCATGTTCCCAATATTTGGTCTTAGGAGTAGGAAGATATTTACTTAATTAATATAAGTATGCTAACAGTTTTTATGGTAGCACATAATATTTAGCCAAGTAATCTTCAAACTTTTTTCATAAAAGTTTTTTCTGCTCAGATACTCAACAAACACTGAAATTCTTCTAGTTGAATTAAATGGAGAGAATTTGGTGAGAAAGTGGGTACTGAAGGTGGGAAGAGATGGAGGGTCAGAGGAACAGAAGCCCAACCTCTGAACTCCCTACCCATTACTTCACAAAGGCCACTGGGAACTGTCAGCAACCCTACAACACTAGCTAAAAGCCTCTAGTTCATATTAACTAAATCATTTAGACTTAGTAGTGCAATAGATTGGTTGGAATTTATCAATATATTTTAATAAAAAGATTCAGTGCCAGAAATTGAGTTCCATGTTTCAGAGTATAAATACTTGTTGAATAAACAAGTTAACAAAGTGAATGAATACTTGTAATGAAACTGAACAAAATCCTTATTATATTTATGATACTTGCTCTAGTCAATTTGAATGGGATATGAGAATCTAAATATAATTGGAATTAGAGAAACGAACAAGTGAGAAATTCCAGCTAAGACCGCATGCCAAAATCTACATTTTTTAAAAAATTATTTTACAAAGTAAATATTGGTATACATAGTACTCTTTCCTATACACGGTCATGAAATGGACTCTAGGACATCTGTATGTTTTGGTTTGCCCTAAATCCATGTCTCCTTTTTGGTAAAATGGCTCAGTTTGAGGTTAGTTTTTTTGTTTTCTTTGTACTTCCTTTTTGGAATCGCCCTTCTCTATGCAGCCAATCTTAGCTCAATCTATCCATCAAAATATTCCACTTTTCCCTACCCACGTACCCCACACCCAACCAAGATACAAGCACATTTCGCAAGCTAGTTCCACTGACCATGAAAGATGAAACTTTCCTGAGAGGATAAGAAGTAGGAGTGGCGAAAGGGCTGCCCCACCCCCAGACAGCGAGCAGACCCTCCACTAGGTTCTACCACAGGAGCCCTGACAGTCACAATGGCCCGGAGCTGTCTGAGTCTGACCTTTGGACCTCTTCTTCCATGAGCTAGATTATATCTTTCCAATGCATCCTTACTTTATTTATTCATGCATTAATTTTTCTTTATTTGGATTGGATTTAAGTTAGTCAGAGTCTATTCGGAAACCTAAGAGCACTAAGACATACAGGCGACCTGAACACTGATAACACAGACTGAAATTCCCTTAGAGAAGCTTAGATCAAATAAGCAATGTTCACATGCCACAGTGAAATAGATCCCAAAGTCTCAGCTTGGTTTACTAGGATGCATCTCCATATTATCTGGCCTTTGAAAATAATGCTAATGGTATCCAATGATCTGCCACATGCAAAGTAAGGAACACTGGACTAAGATCAGGAGAGCAACTATCTTTGTAGATGGGGGAAAATAACAAAATCTTCTTAAATAATCCTTTCTTCAACTATGAAAGGATGAGGCTAAAATAGAAGATCTATAAAGCCTTCTTGAATTGTGACAACCTATGAATTTTTAAGTTTACAATTATAGAATAACACACACCAACTGCTTTTTTTTAAGTTTGAAGTAGGTGCTCTGAAGGAATCCCTGCTGTCTCATTTCAAGGCAGCATTTAAAATTAACTCCAAACCCACCCAGAATCAGTGTCTGCTGTGGTGTGACTTTCCTGCAGAGCTTTGTAGAATCTGTTTTGTGATGGAAATCAACGCCACTTTCTGTACTCATATTTTCCCTTTCCGCTCTCCTTCTATGGTTGGAAAAAAAAATGAGTTATAATTAGAATGAAGAAAATACTGTAAGGATAAATACAATGTATCCTGTTTTTATAAAAGGTCATTCTTTGAAGCTATCAAAGCCCTTTATAACAAATACCTAATTGATGGTCACAGTCTCCACTGTAGGAATAAAACTCCCTGGTTTACAGATGAAGAAACCAAGAGTCAACAGAATTTCAGTTGACCCTCTCAAATCTGGAACAAGAAATTCAAAGCATATCCATTTTAGAACACTGTGTGTCAGAATACCAAATGAGCTCAGTGAGTTGTAGATTATTTAATGTTGACCTAGAAATATGTGTAATACATTTATAATGAAAACAAAGTGAAAGACATATTCAAATAGCTAAGAGTCAATCCTAAAGCAAATAGCTATTACAGCGGTTTTCAGAATAAGTTCTTTGGTGACTGGTTGATGACTTCTGTGAAACTCCCATGTAAGTGTGCTAAGTCTAATTTACTGTACTATTACAAAAAACTGGAATAGAGTCTGCACTTAAGACCAAGTTATACATATTAATAAACCCGTACTGATAAGTGGTGATCAGAACAGCATTTGTATGTCATTCACTTAAACCAAAAACATACTTCCCAGCACCAGACTACCAAGTTTCCCAAAACAGTTACTTACTTAGACTGACTGGGATGAGAAGGAAAGCTTACATGCCTTGTTCATTACAGAATACACACATAGCATTCAATCATCCACTCTTTTATTTATTTGAAAAATAATTATTTTTCATGTGCCACGCACTGTGCTATGCACTCCATCAAATTACTCACCCTTGAAGATCTAGAACTCATTTTCTCAACTTGGAGAGACCAAGGAGCCGAGGAGAAGCTTTATTAATAAAGCAACAGAAGCCTTTTCTTGAAATATTTAACAATATGCCTTTAGGCATTTTCCCTATAATTATTTGGTGGAATGAATGACTTTCTTCAATCATCAGTCACTGAAGACAAACTCATATGGAAAGCTACCACTTTATATGGGGGTAAAACCCCAGGGTACCAGTAAAATCCCATTTGAAAATTTTCCAACTGCCATTGAACTTCCCAGATAAAAATGAGGCAACACGGCCCACTTGGGTCCCAACAACAAGTAAACACAAGGTACAAATATAAGCCACCCTGCAGGTGTGCAGAGGGGAGGAAAGAAACATTTTTCAACACCTGCTCTTCATCAGCTACTAAACACATCTTTGGATCTCATCATCCTACTAAATCTTTAGTTGACTTGTTCTGTGAGACTTTCCTGACCAAACCCTCCTGTGATAGACCACACATTTCTCACTATTTGTTTCCTATATCTTCCTCTAGAATGTAATCTCCCAAAGGTATGAAAAGACATCCTTGAAAAATGGAATGATAGTCCGACCATGATAGCCCAGTCCTTTTCCTTCCCAGTTCTGAACCAATAAAAAGATAGCATAGGAGGGCAGAAGAGAATCTACTACTTGCACTTTATTCCTGGTAAATTGCTTGGAGAATGCTGCTTCTATCCAAAGCATAATGTGAGTGATACATGTTCCCTACCACCAATCCTTGAATTAAACTCATGCACTTACAATAGACAGGAGACATGAGAAATAATAAAAGGATGTTGGGGGGAAAAGCGGGGGATAACATGGTGTACCTGCAGGGGGAAGCTCTGGGAAAAGGAAGACAGACACATTAGAACTTCCCTACTCTACAGGTAATCCTTAGGCAGGCAACATTGGTCCCTGGAAGCTTCTTAAAAAGGCAATCAGGACCCATTCTAAACCAACAGCTTTGGAGTATTTTCTTAAGATGCCTAGGCGATCCATACGCATATTAAAATTTCAATAACACCTATGAAATAAGCCTTAACATATGAATCCCACCACAGACACATGACCCACTGGGTATCCAGAGGACTTGTCGTAGTAGCCGTCAGGCAAATCCCTCTTCCTTCCATTATTAGGTGCTAATAACATGAAGAGACAAGGCAGAATTCATTCTGAATTCTTCCAAGAGAGGACAGAAGTGATGGTTTTAAAATAGAAGTTTGTTTGAGGCACTGGGGCTTTGGTGGAAGGTGAGTAAAGCATGTGCACATGTGGAGATGTGACCCTGGACTCCCCAAAATTAAGTTGTAATGCAAATGACTGACAAAAAGTATACATACGTGAGTTTGTTAGCTTGTTTGTTTTTTTGGGTATGTTAAAGATGTAGCAGGACCATGGAGAGAGAGAAAAAATGAATCACAACCTTCATCCTTAATTTCTCTAGCTTTGTTCTTCACCTGTTAAAAAAGGGAATAATAATACCTACAATGTGTACTGTCGTTACTCAAGTGAGACAATGCACATACAGATCTCAATAAACTACTAAGTGTTACTTTTTAAGTTTGTTTTTTTACATAGAGAAAACTCAAATCATTAGCCCCCCCCCCGCCCCCCAGATTTGGTAAAATCAGCATATCAACGTTCTTTGGCTAGATTACGGAAAATACTGCAAATATTTTTATATTATCATGCTGGTTAAATATGTGCAGCACTGATGTCTATCTGCAAATCTAATAAAAAAAATTATGTTAGTACTTAGCAGGCAATTTCTGTAAGATAAAAATGAGGAGTTAAGAAGAAACAGTTTGAAGACTGACTACTTTATGTTGAAAAAGTAATCAGGTACATTGAGACTACATATTTTTCTTAGTTTAGAAAATTCAAAGCTAATGTCTATTTCACTCAGCCTGCAACTTGCCAGATGATGTAAAGTAGAAATGGTTGTCCTGAACTATGCCCTCAATAAAACAGCCAGTTACCTTTTTTTAATTAGCAGGTAATGAGCTATTTTGTCTATTTATACAGAAGCATAAATTTTAGGTTGTCATTTGTTTCAAACTGATTAAACAACATATTCATATTTCAAAGATTATGAAGCTTTTCCTTGGGACAGTCTTTTTATCTTTAAAAGAAAACAATGCTAATAGTTTCCTTTTTCCTACACTCAATGACTATTTACTACCCTTTCTTGATGTGGGCTTTCAAAATACAAAGAAGGTTTGGCAAGTTTTCAACGTCCTTTTTAAAAGTCTGTTTTAAGCGCCTGGATAAAAGCTTAGAGTGTACTTCTTTGGAGAATTGATAATGCCCCACGTTCAGTATTTGTATATTAAGGACTGTCAGTTACATTTAGTGTCTTCATTCACTGGAATCTGTTCTGTTAATCTGCATGCAACTAATTTCAGGGAAGCAAAATGATCAGAAGCAGTCAAAGTTAACATAACAATTCCTTTTCTACAAAAAAAAAAAAATGTTCAAAATGTTATAGGTCCAAATTTCAAAGCAAGTTACTGTACTTGCAAGTTTTAAGTCACACTTGGCAGTTTTTCCAAACACAGTGGTCAGGAACTGAAAAAAATAAACATGTGTTTCCAGGATTTTCTTTTCACATGCCACACAAAAAGTAATGCTACAAGTAAGTTTTCATTCCCTTTGAAAAGTCTTCTTAAGGAAGAAAGCTTTGCTGATTTGTGTTATGTTAAGGTAGATTTTGCAAAATAACGATAAGAGGCAAGATAAATATTACTTTCACTACATAAATGGAAGTTTAACTTCCCCAAAGGGATTTCTTGAAAAATCTGATCTATCATTATGCAGTGATATTTTGTACTTTAACTCTCATACTTAAATTCAGAACATTTAGCACTTTCCATCTTCCAGGGGTTTCAAACAAAAGTGAAAATTAAAGAAGGTCAATCTAGATACAATTCTTAACAGCAAGTCTAAAGCCATTCCCATTTTGCCGACAGAATAACTGAGGTAAAGTAAATTTATGACTTTCCTGAGGCTTAGCAAAGTTTTAGTACCTGCAGGAGAATGAAAATTCACAGGTGTGGTTCTTATTCAAGACAGAGGAAACAATCAATCATAAAGTGGGATTTCAGCAGTTCATAAAGGTCTCCAGACTCAAAAATACCTCCATTACTGGTATGCCAGGTGGCCTAAATCTCCTCTCCAAAATTCCCACCCCCTGTAAAGTACTGCCATAAAAATTCTGACTTATTAAAATATGAATATCATACTTCATAAGAATAGCAATACTAACCATTAATTCATGAGGAGGAATTACTTTTCAGTTGCCGATCCAAGATCTGGACAAACAGAGAAAAGGATATACGGCAGAAAGAAAGCTGGATGGAATTCAGTGCGGAATCCTTTTTAGGGACACGGGGTATAGTAGAGACCATGAGGGCTGCCGTGGATAGTGGTCTTGCCCCAGCACTGGGAGAGATGGGTGAAGGTGAATGAATGCTAGGATAAGGTAGATTTCTCTGAGCAGGATGGGTAGTTTCAGGGATGCCTTCAGAGGAAAGGATGACTGGAAAGGGTTACAAAATGCCAGGGAAAAAATTGTTCCAGGAATTACACTCCTTGCCTATTTACTCAAATGAGCTGAAAATTGCATGTCCACTCAAAAATTTGCTCAGGGATATTCCTAGCTTCTTTATTCATAAATGCCAAACTTGGATGCAACCAAGATGTCCTTCAGTAGGTGATTAAACTGTGGCACATCCAGATTGTGGAGTATTGTTCAAGCCAAAATGAGACACTAAACCATGAAAGACACACAGAAATCTTAAATACATACTATTAAGTGAAAGATATCTATCTGAAAGTCTAGATACTGAATGATTCCAAGTGCATGACATTCTAGAAAAGGCAAAACTATGGAGACAGTAAAAAGATCAGTGGTTTCCAGAAGTCAGGGGAGTGCAAGGATGATGGTTTCCAGAAGTCAGGGGAGTGCAAGGATGACTAGGCAGAGCCTGGAGGGCCTCTCAGGCAGCGAAACAACTCTGTGATATGCTCAGACTGGATACCTGTCATTATACACTTGTCCAAACCTGGTGCAACACCGGGAGTGAACCCTAAAGTAAATTGTGGTTTTGGGGCGATAATGATGTGTCAATGTAGGTTCATTGGTTGCTACAAATGTGTCACTCTGATGTGGGATGCTGGTCCTGGAGAAGGCTGTGCGCATGTGGGGGGCAAGGAGCTCATGAGAACTCTCTGTACTTTCCACTCAATTTTGCTGTAAACCTAGAACTGCCCTAAAAAAACAAATTCTATTTTTTGCAACTGTTTAACAACTTTGGCTAGGACAGTCTTTCTTAATCTTTACTTCGGGTTTTTTGGGTTGTGTTTGTTTTTAATCTTCGTTATTGTTATTCATAAGGTAAAGACTCCTTTGAGGTCCCAGGGATAGTCACATACTATCTCCCCAGACTGGGGGGTGGATGGGGGAGGGCAGGGTAAATGGAAACAGGACTTAAACACATTCTCACAAAACAATGCACGCAATTTTCAGTATTCGCACATAGTCCCTGAAATCCACCCATAAAACTAATACTAGCTAATTTTTTTTTGATATGCTGCTAAGTACCAGACATTCATTAACCCGTGACTTACACTCTAGCTCACTTCATCCCAGCAAGAACCTCACAGATTAGATGTCATTATCAGCCCTGCATATGATAATCAAATCTAACTGCACAAAGTTCTTATGTTTTAACACCTGCTAAGTATCAAAGCTCTGACTCCAACCCAGCTGTCTGGGGAAGAGTTAGGAACATGTTCTCTCAAGAGAATCTGACTCTGGCACTTCATGGGCCCCAGCAAAGCACCCCTCATCAAAGAATGGGACAGTTTGCCTGTTCCCAAGTTGCTAGTCTTCAGTCAATAAAATATTTATCTAGGACCAATATGTGGAGATTACACAGAGCTGGACCTACACAGGAATAGAAGGTTAATCATCTACTGCTATTCTAGTTTCTACAAATGGCCCCACACTCACTGCACCCCCCCCCAGTCTGTCTCACCACTTACCAGGCCATAGGTGATGGCAAGAGTGGGGTTTCTCCTTATTTACCTGGTAGTAGAGAACTCAGATGGTGGTAGATCATTACCATAGAAGTAAAAAAGACTGGATCAGTTCAACATGAGTCTCAGTGTTAGTGGCTGATAAAAATATTCCATATTCAATAGAAATATATAGTATCTGATGCACAAATCTCATATATTAAAAGAGATTTATAAACTCTGGGTAAATTGAATTAAGCATGAGTCAATGAACAGAAGGCAAAAATAAGAGACAAAGACCTTCCTATGTCACAAAAATATGCATCATAAGTCCCTCAGTCCAAAAGTTCTGGCTCTAAGGTATAGGGTCTTTTTCTTAGGCTAGACCTACAAAATCTTCCTTTTCATGTTCCAGAAGGACATGAGTTCCAAAGTGTATAAAATAGAATACATGTTTCCCCTTATGAGTATGTTCCTAACACTAATTTTAAAATCAGTTAATGATTTAATGAAATCAGTGTCCATCGAGTCAAAAAGTCAGAAACATCACTGTAAAGAGGCTTTAGCTCTCTCATCCCCATCATTTGCATTTTCAGATCCTCAAAACACTTTTTAGGGTCTCCCATTTTTGGTCAACAGTGTTAAAATAAACTCCCGACTGGTCCCATCTCCATTATTAGTCCCATCTCCAAATTTCTTCTCAACACTGTCAAATGAGCTACTCATTCTTTAGCATGAATCTATGGTTCTCGTCCTCAAAAATATCAGTGTTTCCTCAATTGTTTTATTTTTTTTGTGTGTGCTGCACATAATGAAGGAGTTGTGATGTGCTTTTTTTTTTATTTAAATAATAAATTTTATTTTTATATTCCCCCATACAACTGCACATGCCCCATTCTGACCCCAATCCCTCCCCTCCCGGCCCCCACCCCCCAAAAAGTGTCTCTGGTTCATAGTTTTTTGTTGATTTTGATTTTCACTTTCTTATAGTTATTCATTTTCCTGATCCCTTATTTAAGTTTTCTAGATTCCTGCTATGAGTGAGACCATCCGGTACTTTTCTTTTTCTTTTTGGCTTATTTCACTGAGCATGATCCCTTCCAGCGCCATCCATGTTGCTGCAAATTGCATGTGTTTATCTTTTTTGAATGCTGAGTAATATTCCATGGTATATATGTACCACATCTTCTTGATCCAGTCATCTATTTTTGGGCATTTGGGCTGTTTCCAAAGCTTAGCTATTGTAAATAGTGCTGCTATAAACATAGGGGTGCAGGTGTTCTTTGGAATTGATGTTTCTGTGTGTTTTAGATAGCATCCAAACTCCTCAACATGTTATTACAGGTTCTAATTCCTACAAATGTCCACTTGTTGTTGGTACCCACAACAAACTATGGTACCATCTTTTTTTCCTCAGTGTATTTGCACAGAATCTTCCCCTGTCCATAACACATACCACCTCTGAAATCTTGATGTCTCTCCTAAACCTACTCAGACTACCTTACATACTTCAGTATAGCCTACATAGCTTCAAGTTCAATAAGATTCAACTCAAGCATTGTCCACCCTTGGAAGTCTTCTCTGAAAGTCCCTTGCTAGATGATGGTCCATCACATGTTAATAACACCAACTAGAGGGGCATCAAAACACTGAGGGAAATATTTAATTTGAAATCAGTCAGTGTTTAAAGCAATAAAGTATTTATAGCAGGCAAAAACAAAGCATTGCTGGTCTTTATTAACATTACTTCTATTTTTAATTAAAAAGGAATACCACATAACCTTGTCAGTGGCAAAATCTTCAAAATCATAGATACCCTGATACCCCCCCTTAATGCTCCCTTATGTAAGATACCCTCCAAATTGCTGCTTTTCTTGAACATCATTCCAACTGGAATGTGAATTCCTCCTGAACAGGAACTGTGGCTTTCCTTGTTTACACCCAGTGGTCATTACAATGTCTGCCAAATACTAGGAATTCAATAAATGCTTATATAGAGAAGGGAAAAGGAGGGAAGAAGGGAGAATGAGAGGAAGAAAGGAGAGAAAGAAGAACAAGGGGAAAAAGGAAGTTTCTTCTAGTCTAAGTATCCTATATCGCAATTTTGGAACCGAATTCTCAATACCCCTTTTGACCTGATAGCTTTGTTAGCAACATACAGAAAGGCACCTTTGAATTTGGGCAACCCTGAACGCAGCTTAAATAAGTACTTGTCAAACCCAGAGTACTCAAAGGTTAGGTTGATCTTTCCATAGCTGTAACCTGGAAAGGCATTTAAAGAGAATCCACTCTCAACTTTGGGTTCCTGGGGGATATATAACTAGTCACTTCCCTGACCTACACTATTTCTTATATATACCTCAAGACAGTCTCTAGACCACCAGTATCTCAGGGACAGACCAGAGAATCCCAAACACTGGACATCTCCACCTATCAATGCTTAGAAGAGTCTTAACTTGTGATGACCAAGCAAATAGTCCTAATTGCTCACACCCAACCATGGGCAATGACCTGCACCTTCTGCACTATTTATACAATGACAAAAGCTTAAATCCAATAGGTCACAGGGCCATTTTGTTCCATTTAAAAAAAGTAATAAAGGGCTAATATGAGACATGTGCTAAAAAAAAAACCCAAGTTTTTTGAAGAATTATAATGAATTTTATGACAGGAATTATATTATGCATAATATAAACATCTGTATTTAAAGGAGATAATTGTTTAGCTCCAGGAAATAATAGCTAAGCAGTGATGACTTAAGCAAATGTTTTACAATTAATGAAAATAAAAATTACATATTATTACAGTTAAGGGATGCCAGGAGAATGGGACAGGAGGTAACTCACACCAATGGACTCTAACACACTAAAGAGAATTAAAGTTCATATAAAACAGACTTTTCCCAAAGAGGGAAACTTCAAAAAGATCAAACTTATTGAAGTTCATATATGGTAAATTCTACTCTTTAAGCGCCATTACATCTGTAGTTACTGGCCTAGCCATTTCTTACCTTCAACAGTCAGTTCCTCTCTTAAAATGAGATATTTAAAGGCAGACTGTTGGCCTGGTGTTTTGGATAGCAGATCACAGACCTCCAATGCCCTTAAGACACTGTAGCACCAGTTCTTACTAAGTCGTAATTAACTTCATTGGGAGTATATGATAGCAACTTTGAACAGAATTTGGCCGAACATTTTTAGTATTCTTCCATTTGGTAATTACTACTTCAGTGGGAATCTCAAGTAAGAAACGGAGGGCAGTATTTGGCCCACAAAGAGAAGCACAGTCAAGCAACTGGTCCAATTTATAATGTCAATAACAGAATGCATTAAAATCTCCCATGAAGAATCCCCTTTAGCAGGTTGATTTCATCATGAATATAAATTCAACCAAAATGACTACTCAGATCCTTTACCAAGTCTCTATGAAGGGTATCGTGTAAGGAAGACTATGGCTAGGGGATGGCTCCATTGACCTGATAACCATCCTAGAAGGCAACCATGTAAAATGCTGGATGCTGCTTAGCAGTTTGAGCTCATAATAAATTCTTGTGGAACCATCACAGCATTCATCTGGGGGTTAAATATCTAAAAAAGAAGATTCAAGTCACTAAGATTTGGACTTGTAGTTCAAAATGAAAACCCAATACTAGGTTCAAAATGGTAGCTATATATTACAAAACTTCAAATCATAAAATATGCAATTTTTCATTACCATTAAATGTAGACCATAACATTTCCTAAAACTCAACTGTGAGTGTCATTCAAAAGTTTATACTGTGCATGACTTAATTTTGATCGTAAAAATGGAGACTTTTTTTTACTTGCTTGTTTTAAATTAAAATATTTGGTTGGAAAGTAATTTTAGTGTATTACCAATGTAAGGACACTCAAAAATCATAAATTGATGCAAAATATAGGAAGACTAGATTTTTCTAATACCTATGTTTCCTCCAGTGATTCACATGAGGCACTGAAGAAGATAAGTAATTCATCTCCTGAAATACAATCCACAATTCCCTTGATGTGGTATCTTGGTCAGACATTCAATTGAAGGCCATTACCACTACTTGTCCAATAACCTAGCGTTGACTCTTCCTTGTCATAAAGCCCTCATTCTCTACTACCACCACCACCACTGCACCACCACCACCAACCCCTCCAGCAGCTCCTACTTCTCAATGGCCATAATATCGTGAAACAAAGAAAAATCATACCGGAATGTTCTACCAAGTTAGGCAGACTGCTTTCCCATTGGCCAGCCCAGCCATCAGCGCACCATGTTTGTTAACATTCTGAAAGACATTTGTGTGGAGCACAAATTGATGGAGCCCATGTTTATATCAGACATTTCAGAAATGGCAAAAGATTTATTCCTGGAATCTTAACACCCATTCAGACTGTCATAAAACACAAAGGACCAGATTCAATAAGAACTCTGTCCAACTTCTACAACACTAAAGTCTGTGTAAGTCTTCAAAACAAAATCAATTTTTCCAGTTTTGCAAGGGGCTGTTCAGTCTTCAGTAGCATGGAAGCCAGCTGGGGCACTTCCTTACTCATCTCCTAAATTAATTTCAAAAGTAGTTTTGAGGACCACATTTGATCAGAAAATTAGCATATTCTCTCTCTCTCTCTTTCAGTCTCTCTCTCTCTCTCTCTCTCTCTCTCTCTCTCTCTCTCTGTCCCTCTCTCCCCACCCCTCCTTCAGAGTACATTACATAGAGAACAAACAACAGAACTGCAGCATATGTCTCATGCAGTTAAAAGCTTTGAAACTGGCCCATAAAACAGAATTCTTTGGTACACAGTGAAAAATATTTTTTGATTCTATAATCCATACTGCAGTAAAGTTGGTTATAATCATTTTTAAAAGTTGCTGTGCTCATGGACAGCTGTTCTTCATACATACTGGGAATGTTTCCTTTACATTCCTAAGGACATGAGAGTTTGACATCAAGCCAATACCTCTAGAAATGGTGAAAGCTAAACACACCCCATACTGATGCTTTTACTCTCCCAACAAACTTTCTCCCACAACTAAAATGTTAAAACCTTTACCCCACAGCCCACATTCTGAGATTAGGCCAATAACTAATGTTCTGTCCAAGTAAAATACATTTTGTCATAGCTTGAAAATGTTACCTTTCACAGAAGTATAGTATTTCTGACCAGCAGGGAACATATGTCAACATTATCTATTATTACCCAATGTCAGGACCAAAAAGGGAAGGTGGGTGGTGGATGTTAATAACGACTTAAGCGATTTCTAAAAGAGGCATTTGAGAAGTACAAAGCCAGAAGTTTCAAATGTTTTGTCTTATTTTCGCTGTGTCAGCAACCTGCTCCCCCCCAAAGAACAAACTTAATGCTGCCTCCAACCCAACGCCTAGTTCTCTTTTCAATTTTAGCCAACGCTTTGCTAAGCTGGAAAGTTTGAAAAATACCCTAGAAAACTTCACCAGAAATGAAAAACAAAAACATATGACCAGCAATGATGAAAGCAACTCCCACTCGCTAAGAAAAAGATTTTGAATCACAGAAGCACACGGCTTTTGAATTTGAAAATTTATTTTCATTTTTCAAGCTACTTGTCTGGTGTTAAGATTTGGGGGTTGGGGTTCTTGTTTAATATTGGAGGAGCCAAGGGAAATGCTGATTGGGAGCACAGTTGCATGTTAGCTCTTTTCACAAAGGTAAGCAGAAAGCATTCTCCTCATCTAGGCTGCAGAGGAGACAACGCGCAACTCCTGTTGAATGTGGCTTTCCCCTGCAGGGGAATCATATTCTGCAACAGTTCAGAGGAGGAAATGTGCCTTCCACCTTTCCTAAGTTTGGATCAAGATGTGCCTCATGATAGCTTGTCGACCTATCAGTCACTCATTCCCTATCCTGAGCAGTAATGACCTTGATCTACAAACATACTTGGAAGAACTATGGTTGGGAGCAGTTGGTTCTTGCCTCCTGGGGCCATGTGGCTCTCTCCAGTGTGTCTCAAGGGAAGGGACTTGAGTTTTCAGCTCACCCAAGAAAATCTTGGGGGGAGATATCACTTTGGGTCACAGGTAAACATGTATGTCCTTGTTCAGGAAATACTGGGGTAATATGTCCCCGAGTGTTGGGTATTTATGTTCTCTCCTTGGGGGTCATGGTGTCCTAGGATTTGGGCTGATTAGAAAGTAGCTCCTCCTTTACTCATCTCCTTGGTTCTTGTGAAAATGGATTTTTACCACTGGAAAAAAGTCATTCGGGAAAGATTATAAAATAAAAGCATTTACATAAATCCCTCATGCTGGGAGACTCTTAGGCTTACAGAAAACCCCACCACGGTCACAAGACTATGGAGGAAGGTAGCAGTGCTTACTGTTTTGATTTTTGGAGGAAGTTATCCTAATTTGTCCTTCCTCATCTTACTTAGCTCTGAGAACAGAAGTCATGCAGTTAAAAGCTTTGAAACTGGCCCATATAACAGAGCTATAGGTTCCTTCTAGATATTCTATCATTAAGGCAAAAAGAAAAGTTTAACCTTATTCCTTAAATAGTTAATATTGCAACCCAAACAGCATTTTAATTGCTAAGTGGCAGAAGTCCATCTTCATCCCACAACTGAATGGTAGATCTGAAACAATCAAGTCATAGAGAATTCTCCACTCTTCATGATATATGTTGCCCAAAGTACCAAGCAGTGCTTTGAGGTAAGTCACTCAGTGTTATAGGAGAAGCAGAGTTCCCTTAGTTACTTCAGTTTGTTCAATTCATCCATGTTTAATCACCTACTCCTCCAGGATCATGCTTATAATATGACCAACTAGAGGTTTCTTTATATTCATGGTCGAGAATAAAGTTAAGTGAGCACTCCTCATGTAGAACACAGCTTCCTTGAAGAGTCAACTGAGTTAACAAACCCACAGAAGATGTACAAAAAGCGTACTAACCTAGATATATACAATGTCCATTCAAAGAATCATTAAATATTGAAATTAAAAACTAAACAAAACCGTAAATGTTAAACCTCCTTATTTGTAAAGAGCAGAATGGAAGCCGGGAGACTTTGGGCAATTTGCTGTATATACAGCACAGTAGGTGCCCTGATTCCATTCTGTTTGGCATCATGGGAAACTTGTGATAGTCTTAGAAGCCAGGATCATGGTCCCCTTGGGCACATGAAAGAGAGGGAGTGATTGGAAAGGTATGAGGGGACCTGCTAGGATGTTGTTTGCATGGGCTTCTTCACCTATGATATGGGCACATTATTACAAGTCTATTATCCTTTAATTAAAGGAAAGAGAAAGCTCATTAAATATAGTAAAATAGGCAAAGCAAGGCATCAATTCTTGTAATAAAAAAATACTAGAGGGCCTCCCTGATGGAGCAGGGGTTAAGGACAGCGCTATCAAGCTATTGCTAGCCACTGCAGCTCAAGTTCGATTCCATCCGGCAAGAAAGCAAGCCACATGGCCTGGCAGACCTTTCCTGCCTCACCCGCTGTTCCCCTCAACAGTGTATTTCAGCCAGTCTGCCTGTTCTGTTCCCCAGTCTGTCTCTGGTGAATCCTCTCATCCCCCACACTTCTGGCCTGCACCCCAGTTCTTGTATGCACAAATAAATCTTAAAAAAAATACTAGATAAAAAATTTAACATAAAATAAGACAGATTCTAGTCCCAACTCTGGAAAATAAGAATCCCAATAAGGAAAACAATAATGTGTATCCTCAAAATAATATTTCATTTGAAATATACTAATCAGATTAACAAAATATTTTTTCATTTTTCTTGATCTACAAAATAACCTGTTCTCTAAGAAGAAATTTTATTTATATCATTGATCAGTAATTATGAAAACTAAAGTTCAGAAGGATTACTAACTTGCCAAAGGTGACATAGTTAATAGCTGGTCCCCAGAAGGAGAAGCTGGCTATTTAGATCCCTGTTTATCTCCATGTTCTCTTTACTACAATGTGTAGCCAGCAATAATAATATCTTGCTTATGTGGGTACACTGGATATTCTCATCTATTCCACAAAAACACATCAAAGATTGGGCCCTTCAGGGATTAGAAACATGGAATAGAAACTTGTTTCTATCTTCAAGAAACTTGATTTTTCATAAGGAAGTGAAACAGCTTAGTTTTTAGATAGAAGTTCTATCACCAAAAATTAATCTTCAGTACAATTTTGTCTTCACTTGCATTTTGAGATGGCCAGAGTCTAAAAAAAGCTGAAGAAGCATTTTGAGCTAAAATTGCCGAGAACTAAGTTCCTTTTTGAGGCTAGAAACATTTTTAGGGGTGGAAGTGGGGATAGATTTGATTATTTCAATTGTTTTTCTCTCCTGGTACATGAGTCACAAATAGTTTTTATGCCTTTTAGAGAAGTTAATAGACACTAATGAAAACATTAGTATCAATGTTTTCACAATTTTTTCACAATTTAGAATTTAAAAATGTAAATGAAATATATCTCTCCACACTTCACCTAGTAAAATTTGCAAAGGAAAAAATCTTGGACGAGACAATAATATTAAAAGATGAAATTACGTCTGGCGTTTCTTCCTACCAGTGTGATCTAAGCAGCAAACCTGTGTTGGAAGCTCTGCCCACTTTCACGGTGAGCGCATTCATATGTGCGATAACTTCCTAAATGAATAGGTGACATGTTCTGCTTCAGAGTTATCCATGAACCTCACAATTCTTACTTCTTTTTTTGGCCTATGATGAATGGATGACATTTGCCTGAATTTGGATTGAGTGTTAATATACCATGTTAGACTGCAACTGGCAGGCTCCCTTTTCCAATTTACTTGAGTCTTCTTGCAGAAGTAGAGTCAAACACATGAAGGATCCAAATACAACTAACCAAAGAAGGTAGGGAAAAGAATCATACCAAATTAATATAATTAAAATAATCAAGGCATTATAGAATGCAGCCAATTATTTTTACCCTTCTACTACCAATTTGGGCAACATATTATCAGTATGCTTGGCTGACACAAGAAGAATTGTTGTGAGGTTTTAAAATGTCAAAATAATAAGCTCAAGCAGATTATTGTGTGACTTAATGTAATCTTTCTGAAAATAAATGTACTAATAAGAACTAAAAACCTAAAATCCATATATACTTTTGATGCAGCATTTTCACTACTAGAAATATAGTCTAGGAGAGTTATCAAAAGTATGAACAAATATTTGCCTACATGGAACATTTATGCCAACCATATCTGTAATCTTAAAAAAAAAACTGGAAAGAACCTAGTTCTCAACAATAAGGAATTGATAAACTGTTGTGAAGTAATATTTAGTGACATTAAATACATCCAATGACTATTCTTACATGAAAAAAATATTTTCAAATTACAGTAGGATTTACTTTTTTATGTGTATAACATAGGATACATTGTTGAAATATTTAGAAGGCTATGCACCAAATCACTGGCAATGGTTTGTTTTAAATTCTGAGATTTCTGGTGCATTCTCATTTTCTTCATTTTATATATTAATATTTCCTAAATTTTCTATCATGGAAATAAGTTACTTTTGTTAAGAGAAAAACAAAACATATCTTTTAGTAAAATAGAAATGACCACAGTGTACAGCAGCACTTACCAATACAGGGGAAAAAAAATGTTATAGCCACATAATTTATCATGTTCTTTTCCATTCGAATTGAAAACCCCTTTCCAACAAAAATGAAAATGAAATACAATGGTTGTTTGTAATTATTCTACTTTCCTGTGGTCATCTTATAAAGTCAAATATCAGAATTATCTCTGGTGTTCCAAATGGGGTTGCTAATATTGAATGTATCGGTTTCAACATAGCAGTGTTGTTCAGTGGGCTACAGTCTTGATATTTAATCTGTTATTATGAGTTTACATACTCTTTCAGTGTCTCAGTTTAATTACTAATAAAAAGGGGACAGGCTGTGAGTCATAGTCAGCTTGCTGAAGAATATTAGACCAATCAAACCAAAAGGATGCTTTAATTTAATTTGGTCTTAGTTCCTGCTTTAGAACAGAATTAAAAACAAATACAGAGAAAGAGATGGAGAAAGTGAGTCACCTAATTTACATCTACCATAATGCAAACAAGTATTTCTTAAATAGGTGTTCAGTACCTGAAGTGCCAAATTATAGCAAGTTAGAAATAACTTCTTAATGGAAAATCTGCGTATTTTTAATCTTACCGCAGAATTTTTAACTTGTCAGTGCAGAACTCATCTGATTTTGAAAAAGGAATTCTCTCACATGGAGACAAAGGTAAAAGCCACAGTACACCTCAAACTAATTAAATATGAATCTCTTCTGGAACAATGGTACAAAGAAAAAAGCAAATTATATTTTATAACTCAGACAAAACAGTCATCCACCAAAAGAATATTGCCTTCCTTTAATTATTAGAATAAATCATTCCATGGAAAACTGTTTGGCACATAATGAAGATAAGACGATGATAAATATAATACAAAACAATAAAAGGAGATAGAGTCAGTATTCAAGCAAACTCATGCTAGTGGCAAGTCAAACCCTTAAGGGACCACATACAGCCACCTGCGAGGCTCAAAATGTCTGTGTTGCTTCATACAAGACCCGGATACAACTTTGTCTGGTTAATATTGACCCAATTAAATGTTCAATAACTGGCTTTTCATAGTATTCCGCCTCAAACATTTGAAACTTTTTCAAAAAAAAAGTTTCAGTTGTTAGGAGAAAAGATATGGGTAGATATTTTATTCACTAAGTGTGGATTGAATAAAAATGAAACTAGTGGGTTGTGCTTCACCAGCTTAGGTATAGTAGATTCTGGTAAGACTAGCAAGATGGAACACAGTACGCTTGAGCTCAGTTTTTTAGTAACCTCAGTTTTTCCAGAGATGTTTGTTTGTGGCACAGAGAAACACATCTAAATCTTCTAAGGTCTTTGGTTTTAAGCTCAACAGAAAGGTGCAAACTACATTTGCAGGAACTCTGGTTACTTTGTAGCAGAAGGATATTTAATTAAAAGAAATCAAGTAAATAAACCTAGTAAGTCATTATTGACAGCCCCCCTGTCCAGTTTTCCTCATGGTCCTTGGATGAAGTCTCTTTCCATAGACAGATCTAACCCATCTAAGAGAAGCTTTTCTGGCTCACTTGTCACTTTCCCTAAAAGTAGCTTTGCTATGGTAGCTGACTCACTGTTGTCCACTTACTTCCTATGAAATTCCTTTGGAATCAACATCCAGGAGCATTTTGGGCTCTAAAATAAAGGCATATCACCCTGGGAAGTACATCCTCATGAGACTGATGTCCTTTATTAGCAATTTTTCTCTCTCTCAATTTCTACTTGGAACTCACCTCACATAAATGCACATTCTTCTTTATTCTCAACTATGTTGATCTTGACTAGAACTCTGTTCACTAACCCACATTCCAGTTAGAGAACTCAGAGCCTCTCATTGCTCCATAGTTCTTCCAATAATATTTGGAAGACTGTGGGACATTTTCTCCTGCAGTAGAAAATCCCAGTGGGGTCATAAAGCTAGCTTAAGTGAACTTTGACTTCTTCTCCTGAAGAACTGACACAGATGATGAAGTGAAAGAACACAGATACATAAGAAATAGAAAATCTCTAATAATAACCATGGTTTGTACAGAGAAATCAAGAAGGTAACTTTTGACACTAGACAGTACACATTTCTCATGGCTACAACAGTATTATGAGAAAGGGAAGGAAGTAAATATAGAAGCTAATTTGCAAGAATTTTGACCATGAATATAAAGGATGAGCAAATAAGTACTATTTAGGGATGGTAGAACTGAGAAATTGGGGGTGGTGTTTTCATTTATGTTACTTCTTTTTTGCAGATAAGGGATATCTAATTATCTATATAATAATGTTATAGTTACCATTTGGTAGCTGGGAGTGTTGGGGGGCACTTTACCGTGTTTTCTTTTCTTGTTTAATCTACAAAAGTTCCCTTCCTTTCTCCCATTTATGGGTAAGGAAATCAGAATGCAGAGAAATTATGTACTTTGCCCACTGTAAACAACTGTAAGTGAGAAAACCTATTAGGTACTTTGCCCACTGTAAACAACTGTAAGTGAGAAAACCTAATTTAGACTGAGTTCTGCAGAAGCTGTAGCCTGAGCACCACCATCCAAATGAAGGCCATGAAGAAGGAAATGCTTGGGGTGCAGAGAAGAACCTACAATTGGTAGAATTATCAAGCCCTCAGAAGCAGCTAGAAAATTGGATTCATAATACCACTATAGGAGAAAATATATGCCTTGGAAGGTGGAAATATACTTCTCAGGGACAAAATGAAATGTGCAATAAAAATTAAATTGTTCTATATTTTAAGTTATACCTGATGATACAACTAAATTGACATAGATGATTAAATAAGGTTAGAGTTTGTTGGGGTCTTTAAAACTAACTACCTACACTAGATGGTATATATTAAAACTCTATTAAAGAATAGAAGTTGGTCCAATAGGTCTATTTTGGACTTTAGCCAGCCTCTTACTGATCTCTTAATTAGCTTCAGTCAATCCCACACTAAATCAGAAGCTAAGAGCACTGTATTCTGTGGGTCTCCATAAGACAGTCTTACACAGCAGTAAGGACAGAAACCACAAGATGGTACAATGACAAGAGTTTTCAAATGAGAGTCAAAAGACCTAATCTCTGGTTGTAGATGTACTGACTAATCTCGTGAACCTAAGAGATTCACTTTATCTTCTTTGTGACCTATATCTCCAGTCTTTGTAGGAGGAAATTAATTTATTCAAAAATAATCATTGAAAGCCTATGTCATAAGCACAATTATATGTATTAGAGTATACGCTATACCAATGTCTCCAATTCCCTGGAACTTTATTCCTAATAAGGAGTAGCAGACCAGAAAATCACAAAGGAAGTGAATCAGTAAATAATATCTTAGAAAGTAATACATAGAAAATATTACTGTGAGGGAATAAGCAGTTTATGAGAGGCTTCTTTTCTCAAGGCAAGAGATGATGGTGACTCTTGGAAAAGTTACTAGATGCATTTGGAATTGTAAAAACATAAGATTTCCTGATGGGTTGTTGTGATGGCAAATTTGTGATCCAATCTTAAGGAATGATAAATCTAGAGGAATTCCACCCACTGACACTAACATTCATGTCTTCATGATTGAATAAGAGCATCAGAATTATATCGTACCCTAGAATGTTAGAGTACAAATACCCAAATATTTTCTCTTTCAAGAAAAGTAAAGGTAATAAAGAATCAGGGATGAGTCCCAGATGTTTTTCTTTTCAACACACATATAAATGAGTTTGGCATTATTGAGCTGGAGCGAAATAGTAAAGATCAGGTTTGAGGGCCTAGTAAATCAAGGGTTCTGCTAGTTGGTTACTAGATATTGTCATACAGGATACCTGACGTTAATTTCAGTTATAACATTCCATGATTCTAGGTTGTAATCAGGTAGGCAATTTTGAAAGTGATGAAAAAGAAATTGCATTCACCAATGAGTAATGGAGGTGGGAAACTGTGTGTAAGCCAATTGCTCAAAACCAGGAAGTCAGAAGTCTAATTCACTAAGAACTTACTAAGGTCAAGAATAGGACAAAGATATCCGATGTCGGGTTAAAATTACTGAAGACCTAGTGTGATACCTTGCAGATCCAGTCATGATATACATAATATGATAGACGCATCTTGAAGACAGAAAAGCATAGTAAAGATGGTGGTGATCTCTCTCTGGTTCTGGTTTGTGCAAAAAAAAAAATGTATTGCCTTTTTAAGCTCAAAAATTGAATGAGTTAGAACACTTTAGTTAATATGCCTGGGTGGGTTTAGTGTGAAATCAGCCATTTTACTTGGAGGGCTGGACTTATCACCTCAGAAGCGTGAACATAAGTGTGAAAAACATCCCCCCTTTTGGTCCACATTTCTTCTAATAAATGCATCTTTCTAGAAATCCTTTCTCATATGCAGATGATTTAAACATCCCATAGTTCTCATTTTTGAAGCTCATTCTTCACCTTCTTCAATAGAATTGTCTTAAATTCTATCAAGAATGTGGTGTCATCATAGATTTGGGGAGATAGGGAGTTAATTGCTATAGAACACTTTTATTTCACTTGGTACAAGTGAAAAATAATAGTTTTTCAGCACTTTTTTCATTAGCCGATAATCCTGAAATATTGTCAGGCAGAATGAGGAAAATTTCTGTTCCCTTAGAGGAAACATTTTGCTGGAGTCAAAACCACTGGCACAGGACAGGTGACAAACTAAAACGGTTCCTATTTACAGCCAGAGTTAGCTACAACCAAGGATCATTTGAGATGTTGCAAGAGGAAAACATTTTGCAATTTGTCATCTAATAGGTAAAGATAAAACATGATTCTGATATTCTTATTCAATCATGAAGAAATAGATGTTGGTGCCAGTGGGTGGAATTCTAAGAGTTTTCATTCTGTAAGTCCAGGTCACAAAGGGGCCCTCACAGCCAAAGCTAGTTTTGAGCAATCTAAGCAACAACAATTGCTGAGAAAGTGAGTGGATATGTGAGGCATCGATCTGACCATATAGTTTCACTTCAACACTAGATTTTTAACATTTGATAGAAATGAAAAAGGTAAAGGGCGGTTTTTTCACACTTTTTATATTTGGTAAGTGATAGGTTCCACCCAAATAGTGTACCAATTTCTTTTAAATGATAGATTTTACCCGAAAACCTCACCTAAACCCCATCTCAAGTTTTGTTTTTTTTTCCTATCAAATATTAACCTCTTTGCAAAGACACAGAGGAAGATAGACCTTCTAAAATTTCCCCCTGACAAACTTACTTTTGCCTCATAAATTAGTTTTACAGCTATCTTTCCCACCCATACAAAATCATGGCTTCACTATTTTTCCAGCCCATTCTATTATTTCTAAATACAGGTCTCCATTATGACAGAAAATACGCTACTCAGTGCTCTCATCCTTCCACCACCATCACTGTCTAAAGTGCTTTCTTCTCCTCAAGTCAGAGATGTGAGAATATAAAAAAACAAATACTCCACAATATATTTATAAAGTAACAATAGCATATTTCACTGTTTGAACTAATGTGCTCAGTATTTCTACATGTGTGCACTCTTTTATGAGTTGCTATTGTGACAAGAAATATTTTAATGTAAGCTTTTAAATAAAAACCAGTCTCCATTAAGCCTTTAACACTGTAATTCTTTCACCCAGGAATCCTGTGTTGCTGTCCCAATCATTGACTCTAACATGTTGGGGAAATTTCTTTATATAGAACAACCATTCGTGGGCATTTTGAAGTTTCAATCAACAAACATTACCAGACATATTGTTATAAGACCAATGCATACCCTCTGCCCCCCATCTGTGTCACTAATTTGACAGCATAAAAAGCATGAAAGCTAACTTTATTTTGAATTTGCTGATAAACCTTTCTTTTATCCTAGAGCAAAAGACTTATTGCAGATCAGTAACAAAATCTTTGACTGGTGTTGGGAACTATCTTAAGAGACCTTATGTATTTGAAGGAAATAAACAACCCATGTTCACTCCAAGCACATGAAAATTGTTGCCATCTTTTCCAAGTCCAGACTTCTGGAAGTCAAGTCCACACTGAGTCAGAAGGAAAAAAGGAAAAGACAAACGCCAGAATGCAGTGGTCAAGATATTCAGAGCAACAAGTCTTTCGAACTTCACTATCCTCCAGGTCAGAGTTAAGATAGAATGATTCCACTCGAGGACACTGTAGTCGACAAATCTAAAACCTGCTCAAAATAAAAGGGAAAAAAATGAAATCAAAACACAAAAGTGTCACAGCTTTATTTTAGAAGTGCTATTTAAACTATAAAGGATTTCCTGTTGTTCTCATTTTAAATAATTTTATAGGATTTTTTTGTTCTTGGGTTACTCTATATCCAAATAATCATGTATGTAAATGACTCAAGACAACAGTGGATGCCACTGACAATGTAAACATTATTGTTTATCCAGAAGCATTATATGTTCATGCAAAAAATGGCATTAAAAGCTTGTGGTCAGATCAAAAAACCACAACTGTAATTGTTTATTTATACAGTTCACCATTACTCTGCAGTGTAAGTTTACATTTTTAAAAATTTCTAAACATTGCTGAGTTAGTCTTAGAAGAGTGAAAAATGCATCATGCGCCTAAATGATTAAAGACAAACAAGTCGAGTCCACGCATACAGAGCAAGATGCTTTAATATGGAGATTATTTACTTTGTTCAGGCTTATAGTTTTCATTTTTATGCTGTCCTTGAAATTCCATGATAACAGGGCCATTCAGTGGAATTTCTGCATTTTTCTCTTGAGTTCAGGGCAGCTGGTTTCTTTCCTCCTAAGCAGAAAGCTAAAGTATATTTATCACTCTAACAGTGACTCAAAACAAACAGGAAGTCTTCATCAGCCGGCTCCTGGGCATAGCTGATATTAGGTACTGGCAGAAAGGAAACAGAGCCCTCATTCTGTGGGAGTCCGACAGAATGGACATGCAGATGCAGGCGATAACAAAGTTAGGGATGCTCCAAATGACCACGGTGCTCTCCCCAGATTAAGTGCGCCTGCAAAGCTCGCCAGTTTTCAGAGTATGTGAAAATTCCTCAGGAGTTTTCCTTTCCATTTCAGTTTGAAAGAGTAGTTTGAACTGGATACCACAAGTCTTAGAATCCTTGTGAACCTATGTGCCAAAGGAAACCTGGGAGGGAGCTATTCTGGGAGATTTGGCTTTGATCTGGTTGCTAGGAAAAAGCCCTGCTTTTGTCTGGGAGTATTCTGAATGGCTCCTTCAGTCAGAATGAGGCCTGCAGGTCACTGTCTGAATTAAGTGAAGAGGATTTTTTTTTTTTAATGCTAAAAATGAAGTTGTCGCTGTGTGCCATAATAAAGCTGGAGAGGGCGAACTCCGCTGCTGCGTGCTGGCCTCAGCACTGTGCTGCAACTTCTACTCCAAGGTATACTGAGAAAATCACTGGAGCATGCTTGCAGATCAAATATATGCAAATATTCCTCAGTGGCACATATGTTCCTAGAGACCTCCGCCTTCACCTTCTTTTTTAAATAAAACCTGTTTGAGATTCAAAGCCCACTTTGTTTTCATTAACACAAATGTTCACTATCAAACGATTGTTTTAACCTCATGAGTAAATAGAAAGGTCCAACACTCACACCTAACTTTTTTCAGCTAAACCAAAATCAGAATGCATTAGACTGAACACTACTTATATTGATTCAAAATTAATAGGCAGTTCACTTTGGGGGGTCCTTTAAGTATTTTTTTTTTATTTGGTGACTAATCTCCTTGTTTATGATAATGCTTATACCTTTGTATAAAGACTTTACAGTCATTATCTAATCTTCACAGATCCTGCTGCAGTAGAAAGGGAGAAAATCTTATCTCCATTCTACAGATGAGGAAACAAAGACTCAGGGAGGTTTGAGTAACAAGTTCACATTTTCAGGGGTACCATCTGTCCAAATGCAAAAAGATGGTAGGGCGCAAGCTTTGTTTTTCCAGGAATGAGGCTGGATTTTCACCTACTCACTCATATGTTCACCAGTTCCCTTTAAAACCAGAATTTCTATAGTGACTGCACTAAGTTTCTATAGTGCTTGTTAAATTTGCAGCAAACCAGATCAAAAGAGGATCAAACCCTTGACCCTGGCACCACTGGCATCTGGTGCCAATGAACTGAGTCACAGACTGAAAGTATAAGCAGCCCAAAGCAGGATGGGACTAATGTGAAAAGTTTCCCTGCTCCCCTTCTCAACCATACTGGAGTAGAAAAGAAGGGGCTGCTTTTCATGAATGTATCTAGTTTTGTTCTCTCTCAAGTTTGGCTCGTATTTTGCACTGCAAGAAAACCCTAAAATGTGATGGAAATACAAAAATGGGAGAGAGATAAGAGGTATACTACAGGAATGAAAATATAACCATAGTAAGAAAAAGTGAATGAAGGAAAGTGCATAGAGGTGGGACTTTCAGGAAAACAGCATCACTGTGGCTATGAAATGGTTCCTTTCTCACTTGTGTTTGTATTCATACCTGTAGGTCTAGACAGTAAAGAGTAGGAAAGGTTAAAAATGAAAGGGATCCCTTTCCAAATAAAATTTGGTATTTCTTTTTTTAACTAGAGGATGTTTTTATTTTCTCGTGATACATGTAATATTTGATTACATGAGAATTAAAAATATCAAGTGTTAGGTCCAATAACTTTCATATTTCACAACAATAATGAGCATAAATGATGATTTGGATATCTGGGACCACTTTGATGAGCTATGAAAATATTTGTACTTCTTTTTGTAACACAGTATAGCTACTATAAATAGGAGTTTTTCCCCCTTTAAGTTTATTAATGCATAATTGATAAACTTTTTTATTTTTTATTATTTTTTATTCAGGTAACATTGGTTTAAAATGCTGAATAGGATTCAGAAATATCATATCCTCTTTCAAAGGAAGTAGGGGCTCTTTTCCTCAGAAAAAATACCTGGAAGACTATTGGGGTGTTATCCAGACACCACCCGTACTAACCAGGTGATTAGGGTGTATCTACTCAAACAGGCTGTGTAAAGCACTGTTATAGGGCCTCCCTGGTGGCATTAGGGTTTAAGACCTAGCACTATGAAGCTGTCAGCAGCCACTGCAGCATGGGTTTGATACCAGCCAAGGAGCTGACCCACATGGCCGGGCAGACCTCTCCTGTCTTGCCGGCCGCTCCCCTCAGCAGTGTATTTTAGTAGATCCGCCTATTCTGCTCCCCACTCTGTCTCTGATGAGTCCTCTCCCCCAACCCTCACACCTCGGGCAGACACCCCAGTTCTTGGATGCATAAATAAATACATCTTTTTTTAAAAAAGGGGAAGGGAAAAAGGCACTATTATATCAGAACACCTTCTAGAAGTTTCAGAAGCAGGAAGGCAGCCTAACCTATCTTTTGGAATGCAAATTTTCCTGCAGAACACCAGGCAAAAAACTCAGGAAGCCCAAACCAGACATCCCTGCCAAAAGACAAAACAGAAGTGTTTTCAGGGCAGCTTATCCTCTCTCCGTCTACCTGTTTACTTACTCAAGTTTTCTTTCCAAACTGCACATACAGTCGTCGGTCTGTGAATTCTGTATCTGTAAACACTACCAACATTTCCTTAATCTAGCTCTGAGAGCAACAGGCCCTCTAGGCTTTAATATCAAATTGATGAATCCTGAGCTCTCTCTGTGCAGAACTGCTACTGTGCTGGGCTCCATTCTGAATGTGGAGCGGAACCAAGCAGTGTTCCCAGTTCCATGAGACCGCAGTGAACTAGCAGTGCTGATCAGCCAGACCTGATGGTGTTCTTCATGCTCTGCCCAACCAACTCCACAGATCCCCTACTTAGTGGGACCCAAACCGCCATGGCTTGCACCACCCTTACATAGTCACCCGTCTTGTACAAATGTCCCAGCAACCCCAAGACTTGGCATTAGTTTCTCAGTGTGTCACCATGGCTAGAGCAAAGCAAAAGCCAAAAAATGAAATAGATAAATCTAGTCAGGTCAGGCATAAATTCAGCAGGTGAATTTATCTGCCAAGTACTTTTTTGGTTCTTCTCATTTCAGATGCTCTTTAAAGACAGAGGAGAACTTGATAATTTTCGAAGTAAAGAAAAGCAGTATTTGATTTCAATATTTGGTGCATAGCCAATCATACAAAAATGCTTAATAAAAAAATCCTTTTTGAAGTTATTATGCATTTATTATAGGATTATCGATTTCAGTAATGAGAATTTTATTGTTAGCATTGGGTTGACGTGAGACAATTTTTTTTTTTTCCCGGAGATTTCTCTATCATTTAATTGAGTCACCTTATTCCTTCTGCCCCAATACACAACTGTTCCTGTTATTCTTTGAATTAATTTGGATAAAAGCCTTCTGCAAAAGCCATATTTCTGGATCCACAACCTCTTCTCTGAGCATTTGTTAACACATTACATTATACTAAAGTGAATCCACCCTCCAGAAATTAGACAATCTATCCTGGTTTTAATATTTTTTGAAAGCTTACAAAGTGCTAATCACTAAAGCAATGATTCCCAGCCATGGTTTTGTGATAGCCTGGGGTATCTCCAATTACCTCATAGATCCTGAAAAAACAAAATTCCAAAAATTTCTTAGAATAAAATTAATGACAGTTTTATTTAATTTGAAAAATATCTGCAACTGACGGTAGGAAATGTGTCACACAGTGGTCCTGGTGGGCTGGAGCGGTGTAAAAAAGAAAGAAAAAACTGCAACAATAGCCCATTGAAATTCCTCAAAGCTCAAAATCATTATGCCTTCCAAAAAAAAAAATGCTATTCTTATTCTAGGAACTTAAATTCTATCACACACCTTATGACAGACCCAAAAAGGAACCAGGACAAAACCCATTCCAGGACATTTCCTCAAAAAGAATACAAATTAGGTGTGTCACACATTTTCATGAACAAAATAAACACGATAATATCTAATAATACTATTGCACTATTATATGTGCCTAAATTACAGTTGTACAAAGAAATGAGAAAATCTCTGGACTAAAACTGGGATTGCTTCTTAATTGTCCATAGGAAAAATAAAAAACAAAAACAAAGAATAAAACCTCCTGCAATGATAACCTCTTGAGATCATTCACCTTATTTTTAAAATGCAAAATCAAAAACATATTGAGATGCATGGTGAGGCAGTAAACCCAAGCACACTGCCTCCTCTCCTCAGCTAGACTCAGCAGCTACAGCAAGCCCACAGTGCCAGCTTGAGACTGGCAAGGCAACTAGCATTGCACAAAGCAGAATCTTAATTTTTCAGTTCCAAACGGATTCCTCTGAGAACATCTCTCTCTCTTACTCCTCACCTTTTCTTTTTTTCCTAAAGTGAGGGCTTTCTATTTAGGATGCTCTTCTATTATGTGAGGTGCCTCTAAGTCAATAAAAAACAATGACAATTTTATTTTCACATGAAGATTTCTCTCTCAGGGATATATTCCATGAATGAATGGCTTGTAGAATACACCGCTAATAATAAACTCCTCCAACTGTGCCAACACAAGTGTGAGAAAAGGATAGGGAAGCGAAAGCTGGCCAAAGGAACTCTCCCATACCTGCAGTCCCTGACGCCTTCCAAGAAAGCTGTTGTGTCTGCTTGTTTATTTGTTTGCTTACTTGCCAGGAAGGTGCTCCTTTTAAAACTAAAAATAAATCACTCCACAACCTCTTCCTTGTCTTGAAGTCCCTATTTCTACTGGAAAATAAGCTCTTAAGCTCTCTCTTCTAGGATAGTGGAGAACTATACTGCACAAAACAAACCATTATTTGTCCTAGGAGCAGACCCATACTGGCTAGGAAAGGAACTAGAAACAAGGAGGTCATTTTCCGCTCAAATTTAAATGCCACCATGAAACACTGTTGAAAAATTGAGCACATCAAGAATGACTGCACATGTCACAAACTCATCTCATCTGACTTCCCCAACACTTACACAGGAGTGTAACTGTCACTAAATTGTCTGAATTCCAAAGAGCATTCTGACTGAGCTCTCACCCACCCTGTGAATTTGCTAAGACCATCTCTTTTTCTTTTAAATCTCATGCTTCCCCCCACCCCCCGCCACAACTTGAAAGATTTTTAGTCCACTTACCCACTATCACTAAACTCCCACACAAAGAAGAGAGCTACTTGGTTAATTGTTGAGAATAGAAAAAAATAGCCATGTGATTTATTCCAGTCTATAACACATCAAATGTTTGATTAAAAAAATAAGCTTCTACACATTATTCAAGCATCCTCATTCCCATTCTTTTCATTCATTATTCACCCATTTAACAAACATTGAGCACCTACTACATACAGGCACTGAGTTTGCAGCACTGAATAAGACAAAGCAAGTCCTGTCCTCTAGAGCCAAGAATTCTCCATGAGAGAGACATAAATAGATATCCTTTTCAATAATTGCAGGAAATTATAAAAACTATAAAGAAAATATAATTGGGTAGAGGGATATAAGCTGATCTCAGTGAAGTTTTCTAAATTAGATAACAATGATCTTGCTTCATAACAAATAAGAGAAGAAAATAGTCATGGATATAACATGCAAGCTTGGTTGTCCAGGGAAGAGCTCTCTAAGGCTAGTATGTTTGAGCTGATTTTCTACAGGAAGATAGCCGGTCCAAAGAGGGGGGAAAAAAGCGCAAGTGCCGGACAGTGAGAACAAGCTTCATGAATCAAGAAATAGAAAAGGGGCCTCCTGGGTGGCCCAGCGGTTGAGCGCTGGGCTGCGAAGCTGCCCGCAACCTTGCAGTGCCGGTTCGATCCCCGGCGCACAGACCTCTCCTGCTGCCCGCTGCTCCCCTTAGCAGTGTACTTCGTCAGTCTGCCTGTTCTGCTCCCCGTTCGGGCTCTGGTGAATTCTCTCACCCTCCCGTGCTTCTGACTGTACCCAGTGCTTGTATAGATAGATAAATAAATAAATAAATGTTTTAAAAAAAAGAAATAGAAGAGAAGGCAGGAAGTCTGAAGCATTCTAAAAAGTAAAATCAGGTAAGCCTGGAGACTGAAGGACTTGGAGGTTGGACTTTGTTCTAAATGCCGTGGGCAGCTTTTGGGAGATACTAAACAAGGAGATTGAGACTTTCTAACAGCAGAGTGTCAGCTCTCTGGGCAGTCTGATGAAGAACCAAGACAGATTCTGGATATATTTTATTGTGAGAGCAAGCAAAGGAATCAAAATTAACTGTCATGTTTCTTACTTCAACAGTCAAATATGGCAAGGCATTAAGGACTGAGATGGACATGATTTGGGGTGCTGGGGAATACTTCTATCCCTCCTCTTCCAAGTATGAGGGGTAGAAAGTCACCTATTCAGTTTTCTCCTCAGCAGTCCTTGAACTCATGAAAAATGTTCTTTCACTAGCTCTCCTGATTTTTTTTTACGTTCTAATCTCCTATTTAAATCACAGTATTTTAGATTGCTGGCATGCTTTTCTACTCCATTCCCATCAACTTCAAGTCCTAGTTCGAAATCTAGTTTCTCTAAAAAGTCTTTGCTATTCCCATAATGAGGAGAATCAATCTGGGCAATAACACTCCTTATTAATATCCATCCTTCCAGCTTCTTTGTGAGTTATGTACTCTACTTCAAAATTAGCAGCTCCTACTGGATTTAGACTGGATTCCTTGGCCTTCCTCTCTGTTTCAGCCCCAATGACCCCACCTCCCAACTGAATCCCCAGTGTCCTCAAGGGCTCTAAGGTACTCAAGCCTGAGTTATTCTGCTCACATAATCCTTCTTTCACTGGCATTCCTTCTTGATAGCTCTGCCTACCTCAATCCTACCAACCCTTTTTTGACCTAACTCCAATTGGGTGATTTTTCCTTCCTACTCCCCTAGGAGGCGGTGGAGTATAATAGAGTATCTCCAATTCTGGGGTCAGACTTGGTTCACAAGCCCACCTCTGCCACCTCCTAATTGTGTGCTCTTGAGTAACTAGTTAATATGACTAGTCCTCTGCTGCTTCATCTGGAAAGTGTATGCGGTGGAAGCGGAAGAAGACTATCTGTTACTCAAAGTTGTTATGAGAATTAAGTGAGACAACACACCTAAAATATATCCTATATTGAGGGCACATGATAAGAACTCTTCACTCTTAGATATTTTTGTTAATTTCATTTCAGAGTTCTTCAGCTCCCTTGTAAAAATAACTGTCTACTTTGTACTGTGTGTGTCTTTAACCCATCAAATTAAAAGTTTTCTTTTTGTATTTGGTAGATATTTTATGAATATTTATTGATGAATAAACTGAATATAAAATTAACAAGTTTAAATAATTATATTTCTTGTGCTCAAATTGATTCCTCTCAAAGCAGAACAGGAGCTCTTCATTTCTTATTTTTAAATTCCATATTGCACAGTATGCACATATGTATATGCATACATTTATATACATATACTGTATATATAGTATACTGTCATTCATGTTTTAAATTTTTTATAATAGCCTAAGTTAAGAAAGACTTGAATAGGCATATATAATCCCAACCTCACAGTGATAGCACCTTTAAAAGGAAAACTATCTATTCATTTACCTTCAACATAAGGAATTACCACAACAGGGCATCATTCCAACTCACAAAAAACTGCAGGCCTCGGAAGACCTGGAGTTCGGCAGGAGGATCTTGTTAGTGACATGTGCTCGCTCATCAACATCAATTAATATTTACTGGACAAAGCCTGGATGTGGCACACTACGCTGTGTGCTTGACACACATTTTCTCAATGTGAAGACACTCTCTCTGCTTTCTTACATGTCAAGAAAGACAACGCTCATGACTATAAAAGTAATAAAAAACACACGTGTCTACAGATTTATTAACAGCATTTTATCTCATCTCACATACGAAAGAAAACTTTAATGAGCAGGCAAATCTTGACTGACTGAGATATGACCGGGGAAGAGTCTAGCGAGGAAATTAAATCAAGGGTCAATGATAGCTCACCTTTTTAAAAAATAAGCATAACACCTGAAACAGGGATTGAAAATTAGATTAAAAGATAAACTGGAAATCTCTACATCTTTCTTCACAAAATATCACTTAAGCTAAAAAGGATTTCCTATGGTTTCTAGTAAACAAAATTTTATTATATTCTTTGTTCCTAGATTATTCCATATCCAAATAAATAAAGATGTAGATTGCACAACCTGTCAAAAGAATATCATGTTCCCTAGTGATGCGCTAACATCAAAACTCCCAAATAATTATGCCTTAATAGAATATATTGTAGTTTTCCCCGGTTGATTTGCTTTGTCTTCACTCTCTCTCTTTTTTACCCTTCTGTTCATTTCTCCCTCCCCACCCCAGTCCCTATTCTTCCCTTTCTTCTTCTGAATGTCCCAGCATTTGTGAATAATTTGGTCAACCCTTCTAGCATACAGTTGGTGTCTTCAGTCACTAGTCAGCAGTTACATTCTATTCCACAGATTGAGTTATTTAACTGCACAAGTTCTTGTCTCCAAG
This sequence comes from Talpa occidentalis, assembly GCF_014898055.3. Taxonomy (NCBI): domain Eukaryota; kingdom Metazoa; phylum Chordata; class Mammalia; order Eulipotyphla; family Talpidae; genus Talpa; species Talpa occidentalis. The sequence goes on along the minus strand of NW_023603184.1, from coordinate 80,248,455 downwards.
ACACACTCTTCTTTTCTCGGTTGAGTTATAACACATACTTTTTTCATCAACCCCTAAAAAAAGTAACAATGACTCCATTCTTACACACAAACTCAAGAATCCAGGATAAATTTTCATGTAGCATCCATTTAAATTCTCAATATTTCCATGTCACAATCTAACTGCCTATGGCATAGTTGAATTCTGATAAAAACCTGTCCCGTTCTAACTGTAAAATTTCTCTCTTGATGTTTGATGGACAAACTACCTAAAACACAGACTCAAACTGAAATAAGTGGGTAATGAAACCACTGCGATAACCACTGTCTGCTGTTTCTTAATTTCTATGTACTTCTCTGTACCTTCAGTTGCCTTCATATCGAGCTTCGCCTCCATGCATTACACACTTGAATTAAAATAAATTTTGGCTTATGTCTTTCTGCCTCATGCAATATTTCTCAGCTTAGCTACTAATAGTTATTTTTTCCATTACAGTTCAAGTAAACTAAGAGGCAAAACTAATAATCTTAAATAAAAAACTGTTCAGTTCTATCTGATTATAAGGGCCTCTCCTAAATTTGCATTCCATATTTATAACCTCAAAAGAGTAGTAAGAACATATACATTTTTACCCCTCCTGTTTGTTTAATCTCCCTCCTCAACAAAACAACATATGTTAAAACTAAACACATTTGTTTTAATTTGACAAAACTGGTCTGTGCCATTGCCTTTGTTGTCCTTTTGCCCACTGAAAACTTTGAAGTTGGAGATTATGAATGACAGAGGTCTCTGAAAGGAAAGACATTATTTGGCATAGGAGTACCGGAATAATAGAACTCTTCCCCCACATACTTCAAAACAGATTAAGAATTTAGAAATGAAGCACAATTACTTTTTTAATTGGGAATTTAAGTTTTAAGTAGAAAGTAAAAATGTTCAACTACTTTTTTTAAGTAGTAAATAAAGTCCCACCAAGATGAATTTTGGTCTGTTTCATTTACTGCTAAATACCCATGCCTACAACAGTGCCTGTCACATAGTAGGGGTAGTTCCATAAAAACATACGAAATGAATGAGTTACTTTACCCTAAATGTTGTAGCTTATTTACTGCCAAAAGTAGGCTCCTTCATGCACAAAACAGCATCAACTGTGTAATTTGTCCCTACTTCCTCCTTTTGCAGAAAGCCAACAAAAGAACTGTAACTTTTTACCTAAGGATCAAAGGTGTCAACCTATTGGCTCATACTACTTTAAAGTCTTGGATAACAGTCTTTGGTTATTTTTAGATAATTTCTTTTGTTTCAAGCTTGAAAAGAAGTATTAACAAAGATCAAAAAATAAATCACTGATTCAGAGCAGGAAAATGCATATTAAGAAGCTCAAAATATAGTATGTAGAGGGTGTTAGCTAACCTTCCCAGAATACAAGTCTGATGGAGCTTAGATACTAAAGTACTATAGCAGTTCCACTTGGAACCCATCAGCATAAAAGGAATGGGGTGAGTTCAAAATCAGAAAAGGAAAGAAAAAGCAATTTAAAAAATTATTGAGTGGCACATGCATCCTCGGTACCTAAAATGATAAACCAAGAGGTAGAAATATACAACCAAATTATAATAATGCCTAAATCTAGATGGTGAATTTGTGGGTGTCTTTATTTATTCTCACCCATAACTTTCCATATTTCCAAACATTCTATAATAAATGGTAAAACTAGTGCAGTCAGAGAGAAAATAAAACACATACTTTGTAAGTCAAAATAAAAGCCAGGGATAAAAATAATATGATCTATGAATAAAATGTAAAGGAATAAGATTAAACAGCCAATTTACAGAAGGCACTCTGGTGACGTAAATCTTTATTGTTTAAAGCAGCCATTTACCTAAACCTATACAAAACACACAGGATGGTCTTAGTCCTCATTTATATACATACGCGTGTTGCATATAAACACACAAATACACATACTTGCCTGGAGTAAGGCTCTTAGGGTAGGGCAAACATACACAAAATATGCAAAGAAAGTAAAAGCACCTAGCCAGTTAGGATGGAGTTTTTCTTATTGCTTGTTAGTTTTAGGTAATATTGGTTGACAGCACTGTATATGTTTTAGGAGCACAGGTTCACATCCTTGAAATGCATGTTACCATACTACAACCACCACCACAGGACCAATAACCCTCCAGCCCAGTCTTGAACCACTCCCCCACTTTTCTCCCAACACCCCCCACCTCCTCTGGTAGTCTCAGCTCTGCAGTCAGAATCTAAGTGTTTCTTTGTGTTTGTGTTTATCTGTTCTTTGCTTTGTTTTTTTTTGTGACCCATAGATGAGTGAAATAATGGATATTTGCCTTCTTATTTCACTTCGCATAATCTGATAAATAGGGTAGTATTTAAGGCTGTAACTTTTACAAGGGGATGAGATGTGAACATGGAGAATGTGTACCAGGGAAAGGGAGATACCTTCCAAGAAATGTTAGCAGGTGCCATGGCTCCTTGGGACACTTGGAGGACAGACAGGCTCTCCAGGCTCTTGAGATAATTCTGTGTAGGTGGTTACTTCCTTTTGACCTCCTGACAAGGACAATCAACCAGGTCTATCTAGGATTAATGGTTCAGGTCATCTCAAACCTTATACACTGGGCCTGTTCGAAGTAGATATAAGACAAAACCAAATCTTTTTTCCAGACAGGGGCCCTTTACAACTTCCTTGCACATTGCTATAACTGAAAATACAGCCTGAAGAAGTAGTCAAAATTTTTAAATGACTTCCTTCTTCAAAGAGGAATAATACAGATTTACCCAGCACCTACTATGTATCAGCAACTGTACTTAACACTCAGCATTCATTATTTCTTTGGGATCCTAAGACTGTCCAGTTCTGGCTACTCTCCTGGAGTTAAATGTGGGGATATGGAAAAGGTCTTCGAGGTCCTCCACCAGCAGTATCCAGAGACATGTCTTGAATAAGTCTAGAAATCACTCAAAGAAGATGAAGAGCACATAGTACAGTTAGAAGAAGATTGGACACTCATTTCATTATGGAAGGCCTGGCACACTACCTTGCACCAGAGCAAATTCTGATGGAGTTACAAACCTGAGTCATTCTCTGGGTTAATGACTTGCCATATTTAGCTCTTACATATCTCACTCACTCATTTTCTCTCTTTCAGCTTTGCTGTGTCCTCATGAGACCGAAAGGGTGCACGAATCTGGTGAGAAGTGACAGAGATCAAAGGGCGGCATCATTCTGCTTGCTCCAAGGTGTCATCCCTGGGACCGTACTGTTACTCTCACTTCTACCCACAACCCCTTTTAATTTCTGGTATGTGTTGAACCTTGACCAGAAAATATTCCCTATCACCATGTTTCTCTCCATCCATCTCCCCTTCCCCATCCCATCCCTACTACCTACATGTGCATTCACACACACACACACACACACACACACACATACACACACACTCACATACATGCCTTTTGCTTCAAAGGGCATCCATCAAGAACTCAACAGACAAAAAAGGAAACATCCCTGCTCTCAGTGGAACTATACACATGTACCCCAAGTCAGAATTTGGCTTGCTTTGGGGTGGTTTCAATTTATTAGTTTCACAGTCACTAATCAATACCATGCAAGGATAGATTTCAAATACCTTTTCTTTAAACAGAGCTTTGACAGCCCAAGTTTAGGGCAGATACCAAAACCAGATAGAATGCCTTCTGCATTGCTTTTGTGAATACAGCATGTTGGTGAAATATTATTAAAGTCACTCTGGCTGCCCATTGCTCTTTGTTCTCCCATCTCTGCAACCTGCACCAAGCAGCTGCATGTAAGACAAGGCACAAGCATTTCGGCATCAGCAGCGATCACCCCACATGGAGGGCAAGAAAGTGGTGGACAAGCCCCTCTCTACAAATGAGTGTTCCCCCCGAAATTTGTCCATCCCTTCTCTCATGCTACAGAATGCCGTGTGCTGCTCTCAAACGGGGCCTGGGTACTAGACTCTTCACTCTGTTCCTCTTCTGGCCTGTTCTGAAAAGCTGTGAAGGGGAAAGCCACAAAGGTGAAGCTTCTAAGTTTGTGCAGCAACGAGGCAGCCATATCCTTCTGCTTTTCCCCGAAAATCAAGCATCACCTTATCGTTTCCTCACCAAGATTAACTCCTGCTTCCTGAAGAGTATTTCTGAGGTAGAAAGCAGAGGTGGTGAAAAAAGGGGGAGCTGAAAAGTCCAATCTGTCAAGCTCCATTTTAGAAGAAAGGAAAACTGAAAAGTGAACGTATTTAACATGAGCCATTTCCTGCACTCAGGAGGGAAGAAAGCACGCTAGCAACTGTGTGCAGGAGGAGATCCGCACTGGTGTTATCTCTGACCTGCAGCTTAGCCCCAGTGTCTCAGCTGCCAAAAAGCTCCCATTCAACGTTGTGCTGAGTTCATCAATGCTCCACGTGTCAGGATCCTAACAGGAAAAAGCAGGACAGACAGTCTCTCCATTCAACCGCCTGGGGACCCCATGACAACTAAAATCCCCTCGCAGACCGTCCATATCAACCTTCGGCAGGTCAGAGCACGCAACCCCTTCAGAACCACAGGCTCAGGCCTACACCCTTTCCCCTTGTCAACATTGTCACTTTAAACAACATGGAGCCTTATCACAAAACCTGAAGTAAGTATGACAATTAAGATGGATTGCAAAGCCTGCTTGTGCTTCACAATTAACAATCACTTGGCAGCGGGTTCCACGCAACTGTTGGGGGGTATGGCAAGAACTTTATCCCTGCTTAGTGCTGCATTAGCATATTTAGTAGGCTGCAAGACATAATTCCTAAGATATGAACATATTTTTGTCTTTTTTAAAAATCTGCAATTAAGCTATAATATGTAGAAACTCTGCACCAGGCAATCAACGTGCAGAAACCCAGACAGAGTTGAAGGCGAGGGGGACAAAGAAATGCTCCCCCAGCACTGATAACAAGGTGAACCGGTAACTGCTTCCAGGGCCACAGGCAAGCTAGAAAATCGTGGCTCCTTCCTGTCGACAACCAAACTTAGGCTGGCCGGGGCTGGCCCAGGACCGCTGGCATCAGGTGACTGCTCTGACACAGCACAGCTACGTGCTTTCAACCCACATGAAAAAAGTCAGACCCTGAGCTGACCTAGTGGTTACTTAGCAAACAATGCTTTGTCACTTTTTGAATCTCAATCTCTAAGTAACAAAAGATGCTGATAAAAATCACGAAGGCACTTTACCAGACAAATGTGCAGTCTCTTCCGCCAACTTCCCATTGTCTTCCTTTACTCGCCAGCCCTGGGGCTACTCTGATGAGAAAAGGTCAGGCAGGCCTGAGACTAGACCCAAGTCATTGGCTGAAGCACAGACAACTACCCTGCTCCAGTATGTTTATTGTAAACAGTCCACCCTTGATCCAAGTGTGCCCTGGGTGGGGACTGAGAATATTCAGAAACCCAGCCAGATCTTTCTGAGATACCCAGGACTTTGTCTTTCTTGACATCTGGGTTGCAAGAAGGCAGGATATCCTGCCAAATATATTACAGCTGTGAGACCCACCTTGCGACTTGAGACATTGCTGGAGCTGAAGAACACAAGCTATATAGGTGAGTGTGGGGGAAACAGACCTCATCCTTTACCTCTTTTGTAAAAGCACACACGCACACATGCCTGTGTATGTGCCCAGGAGCAACCAGTGTAGGTGAGGAGCTCTCCAGTTGCATAAAAGAAAGCATATGAAAGTAACAAATGCAATTTAACACACAAAGTCTTTCTTTACAAAACCCAAAGAGTAGCAGATTAAAGCACCTGGCAATCTTGGCAGCCAAAAGAAACTCTAAGCTGTGACAAAACAAAACAGGTGTACAGGTACAAAACTTTTGCTTTCCAATAATGCCCCTCTCATCACTGGAATGCTTTGACAGGTGCAGAAGTTCAAGTTACAGTGGGGAAGTGGCAAATAAATACACAGCATTAGCGTCTGACGTGCTTGCTGAGCACCGGGGATGTTAATAACTGGCAAGGTACACTAATCTCTGATTGCAACATTTGGTTTACCTTAATCTGGAGGGACAGCTGTATTAAAGAGGGAATTATACTAATCAGTTCAAGGCCCTTGCATATAAAACTTCCCATTAGGCTTAAAGTACACCAGCTTATGCTCATTCTCTAGGAGCCTTACATCTGGTTCTGAATAAGGCTGCCTCTCATTTGCAAGGTACAAACTGAAAACAAGGGGGAGGGGGCTGACAGTTGCTGGAGGATGGGTGATAGAAGAGTAAGCTACTAATTCTTTGAAATTTTTAACAGCACAAAAACTAGCTTCTAGGCATCTTAATACTAAAAAAAAAAAAAGCATGTGTTATCAACCCTAGGCCATTTTTTCCTGTTACCGGAGGTGACCAACATAAAATAAAATTGATGATGTCAGTCAAAAACAGCTAAGCACAAAGCTTGGCTTTGTTATCTTAAGTCAGAAGGTATGATAGGCCATGCCATATGGCTCTAATCCGCCTCTATCTCCCATCACCTAACAGGAAACCTTCATGTAGCATGACCTTATTTGGCTGGTTCCAGGTTAGGGCTGCCCAAAGGGGATTTTTCTGTTTCTGCTATATCCAAAGGTTTATGTTGATTTTTTTTTTTTTCTGAGCCCTGCAAACTATAAATCCAACTGATTACTCTGCACTCTTTTGCTTGACTGAGCCTTTACAATCAGACATCCCCGTTAACAATAAGCTCCTAATGAATCAAACATCTATGGCATTAGTTTCACCTAGCTGCCTCTTTCCCATGCACTGTGCTGCTTTGTCAGACCTGGTTTGATGAGAAAAGCTAGTGACACTTGCTGCACCTATTGATAAACAATTCAGTAATGAGGGGCATAACAAAACTTACCTAAAACAACCTGATTAAAAATGACAGGCAAGGCTTACGCCATTGCTCCATAGGAAAGGTAACTCTGGTTCTGTGTAAGGAAAATAAGGAAGTAAAATAAAATGTGCTTCTTTACCAAGGAGTACACTTCTGAATGTGTGTTTGAGGAGATTAAACTTTTTCAGTGATCTTTTATACTCTTTCAGGTTCCTTATTAATATTAAGGACTCAGAATCCAGGATGCTATCATTTAACTTTGAGATGAAATCCCTGTTTTTCTCCTCCAGTTCTCTAAATAACCAAGCTAGCATTATCTTCTTTTTCTGTCTTAAATGTGAGTCTTGTCAATGAGAAACTCAACACACCAGTGCTAATAATTAGGTATCAAGTAGGTATAAAAAGAGAAATTCTAGGATCCTCACCAAAAAAAAAAAGGAACAAAGTAGAAAAAAAAAAACTTTATGGAAAAAAAATCATCTCCCTAAATGGAATAATTTAACCTTACCATGGACACTGAAGTTCCTTATTGAAGGACCTTTGCAACTTGGAAACATGCTTCTACCCAGGGAGGCCAGGCACTGGTGAAAGCTTGATTCCAAGACAGAAATGTGTGGGTTTGCAATCGTGTGGCAGCCTGTTGGGAGGGCTTCCATCAGTGCACAGATGCACTTGAAAATCAAATATGGACATGGGGAATGTTTTTTGGAGATGGAAAATGAGTGCTGATGACATGTTTATATTTCGCAGATGGATCCAGTACAGAACCATTTTTTGTAAAGAAACAATATCCACCATTTGCTAAATTTTTTTTTGAACAGCTACAAAATGGTGGCACAAAAAATGAATATCCCTGTCACACAAGCTCCACCTGTTCCTGGGTCTTACAACTGTCTTCCGTCCTGATTGTAATCAATGACTGTGTAGTCTTAGTTTTTTCTCAAATGTTATCCAAAAGAATATGAAATAGAAACACAATACATAAAGGCATTTGGGAGAGCAAAATGTTTGAAATTAATTTGCCACATATGAAAAGTTGGAAAATGACAAATGCTATTAAGTAGCAAATGCTGAATTTAATCTTCCTGAAATACATTTCCTTATTGGCATATTTTTTCCTTACATCTGATTGCAAATCAATTTTTGAATGTTTCCTACCTGGAGTTTAAAATGTCTCCTTAGTCCTTCCTTTGGCCACACCATGAACTCCCTTAGATATCTGAACCTCCGGAAAATGCAAACCTGTATAATGGTATTAACGCTCATTGTTGCATATACATTATACTGATGGTTTATCATTATAAATATCAGTAATCATAAAATGGAAATGTACAAGAGGTAGAGGTTATATATTTTTAAGGTAATCTAAATCATTAGATTGCCAAAGAAAATTATTGCTAACATTGAAAACTTTGCTCTATTGGAGAAGACAGAATAATCAATTCCTAGCTTAGTGTCACCACCAATAATATTAACTTGCCATTTTAGGTGTGAAATATTGCCAAAAGTGATCCACTTCAAAGATTGTAAAACAATAAAGAAGCTATGGATGTGAAATATTTTTAAAAAGTAGTTTGCTTTGGGCACTATTGAGAAGTAGTATTTAAATAACGAAGTAAACATTTTCAGAGCTTATGAATGAGTACTGCTTTTTTAAATTTCTAGACAATATGTAACATGCTATTAATTTTTCTTTGTTTTGGTCAAATTAACTTTCCCTTATGTTTTATTTTTCTAACCATCTGTATTCATAACCAACTGAATCTCACAGGTAACCTTTAGTCAATCATATTTTTATTCTATGAATTAGTCTAAGGTTAAGAATTGGAAATAGAATATGAATCCCACAAATGGTCAAACAGCCTGATACTGGATAACAAATCTTGAGAATATACATAAATCGACGTGTCCTTTCGACCCTGCAGTTTCTGGCAGCAAACCAAACATAAATCTGCAGCTCTACATTCTATGGTCCTAACACCTTGTTATCATCCTGGAACTAACCAAAGCCTGTGTACACTTCTCTAAATAAAGCAAGTCTTCATTTTTATTACTGGATTTTTGACATGTGAATAAGGTCCAAATATTTTATAAATTCTTAATTATTTTTTGCCTATCCATCAAAAAAGTTTTCGTCAAAGGCTTGGCTTATTCTAAGAGTGCCTCAGAAAAATGTTAATATTCTACCTAAATTAAACTTATTAAACTTTGAAGCAGCCAAGATAAATGGAAGTAAATCCTTTCAATTACAGTGCTTATTATGTAGTTTTGTTCTTAATCACCCTTCAACATAGAACATAGAGATAGGGAAAAAAGTAGAGATCATTTGTTTCAATTCCTTTACTTAAAATATTAGAAAAAGAAAGTCCAAGAGTTAATGTGACTATTCAAGTTCACATAACCAGAGTGCTGGGAAATCACATTTTTGGAGTCTTCTTTTATTCTACAAACTATTCAGTTTTGAATTTTATAGCGATTGTAATGGTCTAATTTTATATTATTAATCACTATTCCCTGAGTACTATTTGAGCTATTATATTACATCATAATTATATGTTTAGCAAACATTGCACTTAGAGAATAAGTACATAAATAAAGATTAATAAACTAGATTCTACCATTGCCTAAATTGCTGCCTGGATGTGAGGTTGGCACCTCTTTCTGATCACTAGGCTATAAGTCAATAAGATGTTACATAAAGGGGCTATTAACCAAAGAATAGCCTACAACCCCGTATATTCATCTGGCTCCTTCCTACTAATAGAGAGATCCAGTGGCAAAATACTCAGCCTATCCTGACCATGCCACTTGTCATTTATGTAAGAAAGAACTGGAGTGCTTTTCTTCATCAAAGTCAACAGTGACTAACAAGTAAGTCCAAAAAAGCACTTTTTAAAACTTAAAGTTCATGGTTATCTCTCACTCTGCTTCCAAATGGGGCGTAAAGCCCATATTCCCAAGTAAAGTCATAGAGTGAAGCAACATTCCTGAAGCTCATGTTTAAGGATGAGAAAGCATGGCCATTTCACAAGCGTATTGGGTTATAGTCCAAGGGATATCTGAATAGATGCTGGGGGGGATTCATGGCTAGTCGCCTTATCCCCAACTTCTGTTAACAGTCCCAACTCCACCAACAATTACTGATGATCCATGGGTTAAAAGGAAATATGTTGCAGGAGTCCAAGAATCAAAATGAATTCTGATTCAAATGATGCTTGGCATTAGTACAGAGGTGGGAATGCTTCCCTCAATGAAAGTTGCAAATCACTTCCTGATAAAGACAGTGAGAGCCTCTTCATACACATTTACATCTTTATAATTTAAGATATTTCTCTAACACTCTAAAGAATAGACCAAGAGGTTGAATACTAGATATGGTTATAGGCATTTGGAGAGAAGATCCATATACTTTCCTTAATTTGGTCTAAGAAATATTCTGGATCAAGTCTGCTCTTACTGTAGTGTCAGGGGTATATGAGTCTATTTTTGTGACTCCATTAGATATGTAGTTTACACTAATTCATCTATTAGCTGCAACAATTCATATATCCTACTCCTAATTAGGTTTCAGATATAGTAATTGGTATATAACTGAATATATAATAATCTTATTCTTTTCTGCTATTTATATTTTAAATATTCTATTAAAATTCAGCCAATCAAAATAACAGTAGGCAAGGAGAAGGTTGGTTCTCATGCACAAAGAACTTTTAAAATACATCCTGTGGATAGAACTTTAGACATTTATCCACATGTTGAGTTTCCATGAGTTTGCAGTGAATCTGTCTGAAAGCCCTCCCATACATGTTGAATGGAAGAACATCAGAGTCTCTTTTACAGCCTTGCAATTCAAAGAACGAGACCTACTTTATCTTGTTACATAGCTCCCACTGAATATCTTGGAAAGATCAAGTTGCATCTTGAGGGGCTATCAGTTACTATTGTTGCCACAAGAAACCAAGAGGAACCAACAAAGCACACAGAAATTGCATATACTCATCATTTATTGTTAAAAACTAACAACCTCCTAATGGTTTTAGAAAGTGTTCATGCTTGAATCTCTAGCAACATGACTATTTGAAGAGAATCTGAAGACCTACCCATAAAAAGTCAGGAAAGATTTGCATGTCTAAACTCTTTTCTCCCCATCAAGGGATGTAATAGGATAAAGATGCTAGGTTTATAGAACTAATCCGACAATATAGTCAGTTCCCAGAGAGCTCAAAATTCTAGTATTTATGAAATACAATAATTTTGTCAAATAGGGAAGTCACACAGTGAGTTATAGTAAGTCTTTCTTTGTCCCAAACTAAGATATAAAAGAAGGGCTATTAAATCGGCCATCCTTTTCGAAGGAGAGAACATATCTTGTGACTTCTTCTGGGTAGCTTTTCACCACCTCTACAGAAGTTGATGTTAGTTCATTTGATCTTTGCACTCCAGTCCAGACCCTCACAGTTAGACATCTCACAGTTAGACATCTGTGCCCCCCAGACCCTCACAGTTAGACATCTCTAACTATGTGCCTATTGTACCATCAGTTGGAATCTTTCCAATGTTTTAGCTCCCCACCCTAATACTTTTAAGTCACTATATTTCATTGAGAACCATATTATAACACTGTTCTAAATACTTTGTCTTAAATTACATCATGCTATTAGAATTTTAATTTTTTTCAAGTAACAAATCATTTTAAAGATGCTAAAATCAATTGTTTAATAAAGTGGATCACTAAATTTTGAGCTCATTGAACATTTTAAACTACAGTCCATAATACTCTACTTAATTTATTCAGGCATATTTATCAAATCCTAGCATATATAAGACACTGTGAAGCAAAACATAGATTTGCAGATCCTCAGGTCTCAAGGATTTAATGCTTTAACATTTTCATTCTATTATAAGTTGATAAAGGAAATTTTATGAAGCTTTGTAAACATGAAAATGTTTTCCTTGTTTGCTATAAACCTACTTTCTTGTCCCTCTTCCTATGTAATTGTTCTTTAACCACTTATTTAAGTGTTTGATAAAGGAATTTTAACTTCTCTTTAAAAGAACTTTAATGGGCTATGGAATCAGATCACAACTCAAAGCTATTCTCATATTCATTTATGAGATTTGTGGGACTGGGGGGAATCCCTTAATCTTTCTGTGCCTCAGTTTCTTCATCTGCAAAACAGAAATACTCATCCTTTGATCACTTGCTAAGGGTTAAATGAAATAATAAACCTGGAATTCTTAGCATCTGCCCTCAGATGCAGTGGGTATTTGATAAGTAGTTTTTACTGCAAAGGAGAGTTCAGGTGAGGTGAATGTGTATGATATACTTTGTAATTAATATGACTTGTTTTTAATAGTAGGTATAGTGGCATAACTCTCTTTCTCTGATAATAAGAAAAATAAACCTTGGGCCTCCCTGGTGGCACAATGGCTTAAGTCGCAGCACTATGAAGCAATCCGCAGCCACTGCACCACGAGTTCGATCCCCAGCCAGGGAGGTGACCCACATGGCAGGGCAGACCTCTTCTGTCTCACCCTCTGCTCCCCTCAGCAGTGTGTTTCAGTAGATCTGCCTGTTCTGATTCCTACTCTGTCTCTGGTGAATCCTCTCATCCCCTCATACCCCCCACCCCACCCCCCATGCCTCTGGCCTATACCCCAGTTCTTGTTTGCATAAACAAACCTTTTTTTAAAAGAAAAGAAACCTTGATTGAACAGATTTACGCAGAGAGAGCACTGTAGTCTAGAAGGAAGAAGCATCAAGAATGCCTTAGGAATTGTTCTCTAAGATAAGGAATTGAACGTGTGTTGCCCATCCCTAGAGAGAAGTGCAAGAAAATGAAGAGGCAAGGTTGAGCACACATAAAATCCCTGTTGTTGAAATGGAACCCCTGAGAAACATACCAAGTACCTCTAGGAACTAACTGCCTATTCAAAAGATAGTTGACTGGAGCATGCATCCACAGGCTCCTATTGACAGCTAACTTTGGGGGTGTTAACTCCCCTATTTCCAGTCTATGTTGAAAAAGTATTGAGCAGGTTTCTGGAATTCTGGAAAAGGCTCAATGGCAGAAATTAGGCAGACTCGAAAAATGTTCTAGAAGCCTGCTCTTGTGTGAGGAACTATTTCCTGAAGCTACAACTGAAGCTAATAAAAAAAACCTTAAGAGTAGGGAAACAAGGCTCCAAAGTTTTCTGTTACAAATAGTCCTTCTGACAATATCAAAGAGCATCAAGACAGTGGCAACTTGTGGACTGAATGTTTGTTTCATCCCCCACCCCCCATAATTTGTATGTTGAAAACTTAATGCCCACTGTGAGGGGAGGGGATTAGGTCATGAGGGTGGCACCGTTGTGAATGGGATTAGTGCCCTTATAAGGAGCCAAAAACCAAAGTCCTCTGCCCTCCACCATGTGAGGAAACGGGAAGAGGATGGTCATCTGCAAATCTGCAAGAGGGCACTCGCTGTGCCGGCACTTGGATCTCATACTTTCAGCTTATAAAACACTGGGAAATCAATTTCTGTAGCTTAAAAAAATTAAGTTAATGATACTTTATTGTAACAGTCTAAACTGAGGAAGCAAAGCCTCAAAGATCAGATATTTGGTTTTGTTTAATTTTTTTTTTTAGAAAAGCTTTTAAAGATTTATTTTATTTATTTATGCACACAAAAGCTGGGTGTAGCCCAGTGATAAAGGTAGGGGATGACAGGATTCACCAGAGTAGGGAGTAGAACAGGTGGAAAAATACACTGCTGAGGGGAGCAGCAGGCAACACAGGAGAGGTCTGCTGTGCCATGTGGGTCACCTCCCTGGCTGGGGATTGAACTCATGCTGCAGTGGCTGCCGATAGCTTTGTAGTGCTGAGACTTAATCCCTGTGCCACCAGGAAGGCCCAAGTTTAGCCTTTTTCATGGCAACTGTATTATTGTGGACAAAGTTAAATGAAATGAAAGTATAAAAACATGGAATTATTCCTAGAAGAGTCCTAGAAGATCCTACCTGGGCCAGAACTTAAGAGTTTCATAAAGTACATTGAAGAAAGCATAAGTAAAAAGTTCTTTGATGTGGATGTTAGTTTTTTTTTGTGGATTCATCACCAAGAACAAGAGAACTAAAGGAAAACTACATCAAAACTAAAGGGAACTACATCAAACTAAAAAGCTTCTGCACTGCAAAAGAAACCATCATTAAAATGAAAAGACAGCCTACCGAATAGAAGATATTTGCAAACCATACATCAGACAAGGGGTTAATATACAAAATATATAAACAAGTCAATTAAAAAGAAACATACAATGTGATTAAAAACTGGGCGGAGGGTCTAAATAGGTATTTCACCTAAGAGACTTACAGATGGCCAACAGACACATGAAAAGCTGTTCTACATCATTAATCATTAGGAATATGCAAATTTAAACCACAATGAGGTTTTACCTCATACCACTTAGAATGATTATTATCAACACACCAAGAAATAACAAATGTTGGTGAAGACGTGGTGAATTTCAAGAAACCCTTGTACACTATTGGTGAGGATGTGATTTTGTGTAGCCATTATAGAAGACAGCATGTTTTTCCTCAAAAAATTAAAAATGAAACTACTATATGATCCCACCTCTAGGTATTTACCAAATGAATATAAAAATACTAACTCAAAAATATATATGCACTGCTGTGTTCACAGCAGCACTAATCACAAGAGGCAAGATATGGAAAAAATCCAAGTACCCAATGGATGACTGCATTGAGATGTGGGGAGTGTGTGTGTGCGTTTATATGTATGTAAGTATGTATATACACATGTACACAGGTACATGTGTGTATACACATATGTGGAATACTACTCAACCATAAAAAAGATGAAATGTTGCCATTTGTGACAACATGGATAGAATTGAAGGAATTACGCCAAGCAAAATAAGTCAGAGCAGAAAGACAAATACTGGGTGATTTTGCTCATTTGTGGAATATAAAGCAAACAAAACAAAACAAATCCTTAGACTCTGACAACAGAATGATTACCCCAGGAGAAGGAGGTGGGAGGGAATGAATCAAAGGCAGTTGATGGTGATTGGATATTTAGTGGCAGACTTGAAAAAAAATGGAATCTTGGAACCTATACAGTGTTGTAAACTAATATTACCTCTATTTTAAAAAAAGAATAGCAAGGGTTTCAAACTTGGTAACTATCTGTCACAATATTGCTATCCAAGGAAAGATGTGACTTCATAAATACATATCCTCATTGCAACATTCAGTGCTCTATCCAAGTAATCACCAAACACTCCCGTCAGAGATGATCAATGTAGGTAAGACAGACTCCTCAGCCACCTCCTCTGAAGTCTCCAATATATTAGTCAGGCAGAAATTACTATATGCTTGAAATGACAAGTCACAGCTTGCTCTGGAAACCTGACACAGAAATTAAACTCGGCGTTAAAGAGGTAAAATGTCTTTTGGTTTCTCTTGGAAGAGGAGCAAGCTTGTTGGCCTAGCTAATCTGTCAGTGAAAGATAAAATGACTTTTAAATGACAATTTATAATTTACAAATAATTAAATTATCTATGATGGCAATTTTTATCCAATCAGAATGAAGCTTAGTATTAACCAGGTACATAGTAAGAATTGCCTGGGACATAGCTATACTTAAAAAAAAAAAAAAGAAATGATTCATTATGAAACAGTGCTCTGGGGGAAGGGAAGCTAGAAGGGTGCCAAAGCATCAAAGCACAGTGCCCAGTAGAGGACAGGTCGCTGTCTCTGGGTTCTTCAGCCCTGTGCACAACTGCAAGATTGCTAGGTTCAGGGAACAACAATAACAGGGTCTATTAACAGAGTGTAGGGTAAGTAAATGATGTCAGGCCTTTCTGCCCTTCCACCATTAAGATTGATGATGGATCCCTGCGGTCCTGCATGCATGCCCGATGGCGGGCACCTGGAATAGGGTGTGGGAATTCGTAAGTGGGTACACCTGGGCTGAGAGACCGAACTTATAAGGGTGGTGACATGGGGACGCCAGAAGAACGAATGGGAAAGCAGAGAAGCAGAAGTAGAACCGCAAGAGCAGAACCACGAGAGAAGCAGAGAGAACGCCAGAGAGCCCAGAAAGAGTGAAGACTTGTTCCCAGCCCCCCAGCACCCCTGCTTGCCGTGTACCTGGTAAATCCCAATAAAAGCCTGAAAAGCCACTGAGGGCTCTAGGACTCTCTCCTTCACCCCGTCTGCTCGGATCATAAAGAACCTGCTCCATGTCCTCCTGCCCCCTACAGAGAGCAAACAGAGTTCTTAAGGCCACAGGTGGCTGGATCACCCTAGATAGTGTCTACAGTGTCCAGAAGCCCCAAACAAAAGGTTGCTTGTTCAAGAAGGCTCCATCCCACCAAAGAGGGCCTAGAGCTTGTGGCAGCCAGCAAGCAGCAAGCCAGGATGCAACTCACCACAGCTGGAGATGCTCACAGGTAGGGGCCACTGAGATGACACCACAGCAGCCCCAGCCACAGTCTGAAGGTCAGGATGGACTGCATCAGATGCCAGACAAGACAGCAATGGTGGCAGCAGCAGTAGAAGGAGGTGCCAGATGATCAGATACACCATGTAAACTCATCTCAAAAATGACCCGGACACAGAGTGCCAGTCACCCATTAGCAATGCTGGGCAGCACTGGCCAGAAGTACTGGTCACCAGAGGCAGTGTTAGAACACAAGTGTTACAGCCCCTTGTGAGTTGTTGGCCCACACCAATAACAAACAGCCCTATGAGACTCCAGGCCTGGGGCCTCTGGTGCTCCTTCCAAGCCATGTCAGAAGGAGGACTTGAGGCATAGGGGGCACAGCCTCTGAGAAGCACCTTGGCTTCCCTTCTTTCTTTGGAGGTCAGCTGCTAATCCTTCTTCTCTCTTACTTTGTCTTTCTTTGGAGGCCAGGAACAGTGAGTCTCAGAGTCCAAGCGAGAGAGTCCCGAGCTTCTCCTGCCCTGCTATACATCCTCTGTCAGAGTCCTCCACCTCCAAGTCTGATTGGACCATTTACCAATGGTAAATTTATCATTGCTCACACCTGATCTGTCCATGTTACGATCCAGGCCCCAAATCCATGGCCCCTCTACTGCCTGCAGCTGCAGCACCGCCAAGGGGTGGTGGGCTATAAAATGTCAATCCACTGCTCCTGCTAGTGCTGCCCACAAGCAGTGCTCTGGGGCCACACACCAGTGTACCGAGGCAGGGAGGGGTCTCTGGGTTTCAATTGTTTCTGAAATTGAAATTTAACTGGGAACACCCTATTTTTACTTTGTTAAATTTGTTGACCCCTCTGCCACCTCCAAACAAATACAAAGAAAGCATTGCTCATTAAAGTAAGATGGTAAGTGTTCTAGAATGTTGTACTAAAGGTTCTAGGGCTTTCAGTGGCAACAACATTTCAATCAATTGACATGTGAATTAACTATTAATTTGCATTTTTTTTCTTTCGGCAGGTTTCTAAAAACTTTTCAAAGCATTTTAGTTATTTTGTCACAACATGGTAATTTGTATATTGAAAAAAATACTGCGATGGTAACAGGAAAAACTCAATTCAAATAATTCCAAATGAGCTTTCAAGACTCCTGATTACATGTTGAGTCAAATGTGCATACTTTAAAATGTTTTCATATGATTCACCCAAATATTCTTATAAATAAAATTTAAATCAATTTGTATGTCCCAAAACTATACTGCAGAATTTTTTGATGAAGAAAAACATTCAAAACTCACATGCAGAGTCACTTCATTTTAGCTGCAAGATTCTTGTTCCAGCTCACCTTCCAAAACAATTTCAGTCAAGTAGAAATGTGCTGACAATCCTGCTTAGAATGGAAAATAATCCCTGCCTTTTCATTCATTCACACATTACCTCCCTAAAAAGAAAATGTGCAGTTACCAGACTTTTACACAATTGGTGCTCCAAGAGTGTTTTAAATGCAAACCTATAAGAGGAAAGTAAAAACAAATCAAACTTAATTGTGACTGGCTGGAACAAAATGCTTAAATCAATAGTAGGATGGCTCATCTGTTCACCATTTGCCCATTACCTGGGAGACCAACACCTCCTGCTGTGCCTCATTTTTGATACAGACTTACCATTGCTGCATTCTACCAAACACCACTAAGGATGGCCACACTGTCCCTGACTCCCTCTCTGATTGTCCTCTTTGCACTTAATAACCTATTAACTTACTCATTTTTAATTTTTTTCTTGCATGTGTATTCTTTGCAAGGGGGGCATGCACAAGAGGAAAACTAGAGTTGAAGAAAAACTTCATACAGCTGCTCAGAGCCTTCCTGCAAAGCAAAGGGCGCAGCACTATCTGTGAGTCACTTTTCCTCAACCTGTCTCCATATTCACTATGGCAATTCTCAGAAACCCCCAAATTCAAGCACAGCTCCTTTCATAAGATTCCTGAGGGGAAAGTTATTGTTGTTAATATATGAGAAGTAAATGAAGACCAATGAAGCTCTTAATTTGGAAACAGTAAATGTCTTTGATGGCAGGGGAGCCTTAAAACCCAATGTAAAGTGTCCAGGTGAAAAAGAGGGGGAGCAGCCACGGGGTATTGGAGCCTCTGGCTCTTGAAGGCCAAGCATGCTCTCCGCTCTACTCAATAAAGGCTGATGTTTTAGGATTAAAAACAAACTCATTTCTAACTCTCTACTGCCTCTCTGCTCTCCACTGCAGCCAAGTAGGCAAAACTGGTTTGTAAAATGTATCTGCCACTGAAAGTTAATAAGTATCTCTCAATTAAATAGACACACCAAACTGAATTATGTCTGGACAGCATGCTTGTGTTGATACATTAACTATTTTTTCAGATAATTATCCAAATGAAAATCTTGCAACTATACAGTAGTAGTAGTGATTTTCCAAGATGGGGGAGATGCGGAACTTCATTCTTTTTAAACAACTTACTTTCTGATTCTATTTCACAATTAAATGGATGTATAACTGTTGTCACCATATATTTACCGGCAATGACCTTTGTTTAGTTTTCTAGCTATTTTTTTTAACATGTATATATGGATCGCTTAATAGAAAAGTATAGAAATGACCACATGTGAACAAGAAATCATGAACTGAAACTACATTATTCTTTAGCCAAGTCCGCCCTAATAGGCTAAATAAGTGAAGGATAGAAATGCAGTTCCCACTTTAAAATCAGAGTGTAAATAAAAGTGGGATAACCTAGCAACACACTGATACAGTAGGGAAAGAAAGCATAGTGCAAAGGATGACTAGGGGAAAATTGTGATGTGTACAAAAGGCAAAAGATTAAGATACAACTGATAGCCAGCTGTTGACTTGTGTTCCACCTACCACTTTCTCTGCATCCTTTTATTATTTTTATAGGAAAGGACATTCATGACCAATAACAATATTACAATGACAGTCAGTGCAGGATTTAAGATATATTATTTAGAAGAAAGAAAAAACACCTTTAACCAACAGTAAAAAGCCACCAAAGGTGGGAGGGGGGCTAGTCACCTAGCTCAAGGTTTTATTTAGTGATGGTTCCACTTTTTCACTCACTGCCTGCAAATCAGCATTTTTAGTGGACAAAGGGCTCAGCAGCGGCCTTATGATTGCTTCTTTTCAAATGGTAATGGCTATCCTAACTCCTCTGCCAGGTTTTTCTTACCAGAGCACAAATTGCAGTTTACAAGGCTCTGAGGGGGAAAAAAAATCTTAGCTGAATATCTTTTTTTTTTATTCGACAAACTGACATGTAAATTACCCTTTAAGTGCTCCACTCTAGGGCTCTGATCATCTCCTAATTGTCACAGTCAATTGTAGCCAACAGTCTCTTCAATCCCAAGCGCTTTGACAACAAGCACAAGGATCAAAGCAGAATCAGCTCCCTTCAATATCCTTCTGTTTAGGATGCTACAAAACGCCTGAAAAAGAAAGGTGTAAGGGCATTGCTGTAGAGGAAACTGAGAGGAGAAAGTATTACAATAGTCATTTTCTCCATCTCTAAAATTATGTTGTATAAGCTCCTATGATCTTAAGTCACATGCACAGAACAAATATGTAAACCTCCAGGGCAATTAATAGGTTCTTAAGATTATACTAATATGCAGGCTTTACAAACAACACAGTCCCCATGATTCAGGAAAACTGATATAGTTAGCAGATAGCAATCATTTCATAGCATCAAAAACTATGATCAAATCTATTTTATATTCAAGGATAAATTCCAAAGCATACTTTTTATTACTTAGTTTAGTGTCAGGATTCGTTGTTCCCCAAACTAAATAATCCATTAAAATTTCTAGATTTTTTTAAATTAAGCTAGAAATGTCCAACTGGAAATGTGCCTCCAAAGAAATAAAAAATGACATAAAACTAGTTTCAAAATAATAGTGTTTCCTTGCTAGGGGTAACTCCATCATATTGTTTTACTGGGAACAAACTAATTAAAACTTATTACATGATCTACAAACATGATTCCTAAATAAGGTATACTTAACAAGATCACTACTTAACACAATGTGGCAATTCTTTCTAACTTTTATAAAAGTTTATTTATCCTTTTCTCAAAAGAGAAAAAAAAATGCTTATTAAATATAACAATCCAAACAATCTTCTGGTGGAAAGAGAAACACTAATAATAAATTTGTATAAAATAGCCACTCTAAAAATAACCTGAAGGTTGTCAGGAAAATGACAACTGAAAAGAAATCAAGGGTACATGTGACACTCCCGCTAGAGCTTGTCTGTTTGCACCCAGGTATTACACACATACAGCATGTAAGGTCACACATTGATTGACAGCCTTCCAATGCTCAAGATTAGAGCTGGAAAAGGAGGTAGCAAATACCCCAAGCTCCTTTCTCAGCTAGTTCACTCAAATTCCCCTGTAGGGGTTTCCCATCCTCCCCTCGATTTCACCTTGAATTCTCGGGTTTGATTGAAGAGCTTCACAGAAGGGTCTATTACAGACTGAGGAATGATCCATTTCACATCTGAAGCTCCGAAGAGCTACTTGTAAGGAGTCTTTGAGTGCATTTATCTCACATGTGAAGCTTTCTGCAAAATCAATATGGGTATTTTTCAGTTTGACAAGTCAACATGAAATATCACATAATAATAGAAAAACAGAGTTGTACATTTAAACACACCCAATACAGTTATCTATGACAAAGCTTATAGTTATTTTTTTAAAAGATTTATTTATTTATGCAGACAAGAGCTGGGGTATAGGCCAGAGATGTGAGGGATGAGAGGATTCACCAGAGACAGAGTGGGGAACAGAACAGGCAGGTTGACTGAAGTACACTCCTGAGGGGAGCAGCTGGCAAGTCAGGAGGCAAGTCAGGAGAGGTCTGCTGCACCATGTGGGTTGCTCCCTGGCTGGCCAGGGATCGAACTCATGCTGCAGAGGCTGTGGATTGCTTCATACTGCAGTGCTTAATCCCTTGCACCACCAGGGAGGCCCAAAGCTTATAGTTATTACTCATGGACATCCTTGAGTATGCTTAATCTAAATTCATCCTGATAGCTAGGTTGAGGAGTATGGAAAGTATAACTGACTACTCACCATATTTTTTTTTGTCTCCTCTGCCCTAATTAATCTGGGTTTTCCAGTGGAGAGGATGGGCAGGAAACAGAGTCTTTGCTTCCAAACTGAGAGTGATTTGAGAAGAGGGAAGAAAATAACTAGGGGGGTGAGGGAAGCAACATGGAAGCAGAACAAAAGAGAAATACAGAATTTCAAATTTAATTGGCAAGCGCTGGGCAAAATGTTACCCAAAGAATCGTCACTGTGACTCAAATCCCCACAACCATCAAAGCAAGTTCTAGCACAACAAATGACATATTTGTGTTGGTTTCTGACAATCTTTGGGTGAACTCCAAGCCTATTCTACCATCTGCATAAACTTGAGGAACATGATTTAACTTCTGTGTCTCCAGGTTTTTAATCTCAAAATGGGATTTATCAGAAGACTTACTTTATAAGGTTTTGTAAAAATTAAATAAGGTGATACATACAGCATGTGGCACATGGAAAACATTCAATTATTGGTGAATTTGGATAAAATCAGTGTAAAGTCCTTGAGCCTATCCACAAGGTCTTTAAAGTTCTAGTCTTATGCCATTATTCTCGGCTCACTGGACCTTTTTTACATTGCTCAATGTCCCCAAGTTGTAGATGACAATTCTAGTCTAAGATAACTGCTCAACATATTAACTCCAGTGTAGGTCCTTTTAAAAGAGTAGCACTACCTATATTTTATTGCCAGGAAATGGAAGGCTGTCCCCATCAACCAAAAGAGACTCAGATGTGACTGCAAGAATGAAAAATAACCCAGGCCAAGTTGGCTGATTGGTCAACTAATGAATGAACTAAGAGATGTAACATACAGTTTTCCTTCATATGTCAATGCTATAATTAATACTGGGGTTACCCCTATATACTCCATAAGAAGGACCTTAAAAAAAAACTCTCAGGAGCATATTGGTAGCCCAGATTTAGTTAAGTAGTTCACTATAACTGCTTATTCCATCATATTTTTCCATCATATTTTCTAGAACCCTTCACAACCTAAGTAATACTATCACCATCTGTACTTGATTATCTGTGCTTGAATCAACTACTTTGTAGATGGCTGGAAATAAATATTTAATCTTAGGCTAACTCCCTTCACCACTCAGAATATGCCCAGAGTAGGCAAAATATGTGAGTTCAGAGGATTGAAAATTAATGTTAATATCAAAATAAGAAAAGCACGATTATAAAATTCAACTGAAGTCTAAAAACTCTTCCTCTGTATTTCAAAGTAAAATAACTAAATATAAATGAGTTTGTATTTAATTAATTCTATAATATGTATCAAGAACTAAATATATGCAATATAATTCATTTTTTAGCTACCTTACTGTTCTCCACCATTATTATTAAGCTATAGTTCTCATTCCAAAACTGAATTAAAATATTTTATTAAATGCTGATATAGAATTACAAGAACAAATTGAAACAATTTCCTACTTAAAAAGGGTCATTTCCTTAAAATTTTTAATTTATTTGTTTTGGACTCAAAATACATTCTCAGCAAGGAAACAGGTTTATAAATGATAATTAAGTTGCTGGATTGACACATAAAAACCTACTGCAAGTAAAATGTACTTGAAACCCACTAGAACCAAATCTTGTGCAACTCTGGGTCATGAGGGCTAGGAATTTAACCCCATGAAGGCTTACAGAGTGAAACTTGGAGTTTCCCAATTTGAGGACATATTAGGGGGAAGACATGATGGAAGTATGGGTTTGGTGATCACTATTGTCCTCATCATCACATCAATACCACCACCACCACCACCATCATCATCATCATGTCAGTGATCTTTTTAGTGTACAGTAGCTCTGAAGATGCTGGTGGGAGGTAGCCATTAAGGTGACATCTCATCTTAATTTTTAAATCAGTAGAGGAGAATTGCACAATGGTGACTGGACCTCACTTTCTCTGCAATCACACATCTTCTATAATATTCATTTCCCAAGACAGACCCTAAGCATTTGCTTTCACTTAAGCAAATGAAAGCTCTGAGACATCACTATCCACATTGCAAGATCTCCTCGTTGTGGATTTTGCCTTGTACTGTAGTCACACCAGATTTCCTATGCCCAACTTTCACCTTTCCTGGAATTGTTCAAAGTACCAGTAGCTACAGAATCACAATATCAAAGTGAATTATTTGCCTTTATAAAGATCTCAATGGAGAATAATTCCACAAGTTTTCTCAATTATACGTATGCTGCGGAAGTCACCCTCTGTTATCTGCATTTTCTGCCTTGTTCTGTTTCTGGTTTTGATTTTAACGATAAGTCTTACTACTCAAAACCATGAGTGATACCTACCTTTCATATACAATGTGAATTTGCTATTACATTTGTGAGAAAAAAAGAATCCTGACCAATGGCCCGACCTCAACATTTTTCAAGGACCTGCTTTTGTTACATGCAGTTTCACTTAAAGTCAGTTTCCAAGAACCCATTGACATCAACAATGTTAAGTGAGGACATTCTGTACTTCAGGCATATCATTAAGTAGCTTCAAATAGTTCAACTAATAAAAACTGTAACTATGAACACTCATTCATTCCTGCCACAAGTACAAGCTTCTAAGTAAGTACTCAGCATCTTATAGTTTGCAAACCATCTAAAATGACTTCTGGTCTCATCAAATTATAATCACTACTTATATAGTGATATACATATGTAAATACCACTTAAGAGCTGAATTGAGCAGAGTCCGGAGGGAGGAAAAAATGGGGAGTAATTGTTTAATGGATATGGAGCTTTGATGTTGCAATATGAAAAAATTCTGAAGTTCTGTCACACAACAATGAGAATGTATTTAATATTATGAAACTGTCCAGCAAAATATTTACGATGGCAAATTTTGTCTGTTTTTTTCTATAATTTAAAAATTCTTACATAAAAAAATGAAGTAAGACTGCTTTTTATAACTAGCACATTCATTCAATAATAAATAAATAAATATGCTTTCTCTTTTAAAAACTGAATTAGGAATATACGAATTTTTAAGTGTTTGGAAGCCAGGATCCTAGATGTCAGTCCTAATCTTTTCTTAGGAAAATACTGCCTGCAAAGCTATCTGTAAAGTTTTTTACTCCACTAGACTTACATATGACTTGACATAGGAGAAATTACACATGAAAACACAAGGGCAAAACTAAATAAGTCAATGAAACTCAAATTATAGAATTTCACTTCTCTTCTGAAAGATTCAAACAATGAAACAAGAAACCACCACTCCCAGGTGCTCGGCTTTTAGGCTGTAACTACCAAATATTGTTACCATTTAGACTCTCAAAATTTCACTGAATTTTCAGTGGGCTAAGCCAAAGTTGAAACTCATTGTGACAAAAATACTTGAACCCAAACCCAACCAGCTTTCAGCGGTTTCTCTGTTTTGTGGCATTAGTGCCATGGTATCTTAACATTCACTTTATTTAGTGTTAATTTCTTTAACATTTTACTCAGGCTAGGGTTTTTTTTCCACCATTTTTAAAAAGTTAATGACAAAAGAAAGGTTTTTCAGGATGCACATCATAAGGTTTTCTTTGAACAAGATGATCAAATTTACATTTACCCCACACAAAGACAGGACACAGACACTTCAAAAGTAGTAAAAAAAAAAAAAAATTAATTAAATGGGACAATGGAGTATAAGGATGGTTTATGAAAACCGGTGTCTTTATTTTATCATCTATCTCATATACACAAAATGGAATCAATCAAAAGCAAAAATAGTTGGTTACTTTTTTAAAGTAGGACCTCAGGGATAAAATGATAACATAAAAACTAGTGGACATGGTACATTGATTCAAAAATGTATTACTCCATTTGATAATCTAATTTTTTTTCTTAACATTTAGTCTTTCAGTCTGCACAGTTTTTTTAAATTACAGGTAGCAAAACTTTGAAGTTCAGTATGAATTTTAAGTTTGTAATATTATCATTAGTTTCCATAATAATAGTTACCAAAGACTAATATATCTCAGCACTTACACTCTCTTTTTAGAACAACATATAAGGTATCAATATCCCTCTGAGATATGAAGAAACTGAGGCTTTGAGAGATAAAATAACTTGACTAAGTTATGATGCTGTACTCTTAATCACAAAGCTCCCCTGCGTCCTGATGAATTGCTATAAGTATAGCTTCATTTCAGTGTATTCTTCTATATCATCTGCTACAAACTTTTTCTGAAATTATCTTCTTGATAAATGATTCCCTCTTGCCATTTGGGTGTTCTAGGGTATAATAGTTCCTAAATAGAAATCATATCTTTGATGTAAAAACTTGCTTTGATTGACTCCATTGCAGAACCAAATGTTGTCATTGGCTAACATGGCATTGACCACCAGTAAGAGTTCCTTGTTTCCCTGCAATCACACCATGTGCTCATCAAGAAACCAGGTTACAGAACATTCACTGCATAGAACAGCATCCATGGCATATGCATTTTGAAATACACCTGAATTCAGGACTTGAATCATGTGTAATTCAGGGTATTCCACAAGACACTTCTCCCCATGGCAAATATCATAATGATCCCTAGTGAAGGACATACAAACGGGCACCTGTGCCTTTTAATTTCCCTGTTCCAGATCTGGACCCCTTCCCCTCTGATCTCCCTATGCCTGGGTAACCATATTCAGGCCATTTCTAGTGAGAACACAGTGAGGGCACATGCTCACAAACTACTCAGGGCTGGCCTTAGACCCCAAGAATAGCTACACGAGCATCCTAATGATGCTCTAAGCCATCCCTAATATTACATATGAGATAAGCAGTTCCAAAGAAGTACAATGCCTTGCCCAACATCATAGGCTAACAAGCAGAGATTTTAAACTCAAGCCTAGTGCATTTTCCACTTATGAGACTGTTTTAAACAAAAGGTCTACTCTATTTCAGATAAGATACTAGATCATTTTCATACAGTATTTCACGTAATCCTCACAACCCTCACACAAGATAATAGTATCACTCTTCTTATAAATGAGACAGACTAAAATTTTTCTCAATTCACCTCACTAAAAAGTAGCAGCTACAAGGATAAGCTATTAGCACCTTAATTTTTTTTAAAGATTTATGTTATTTATGCAAGAACAGGCCAGATGCGCAGGAGGGTGAGAGGATTCACCAGAGACAGAGTGGGGAACAGAAGAGGCAGACTGACGAAATACACTGCTGAGGGGAGCAGTGGACGCGACAGGAGAGGTCTGCTGCGCCATGTGGGACCCTCGCCGGCCAGCCGGGATCAAACCGGTGCTGCAGAGGCTGCTGACGGCTTCACAGTGTGGCGCTCAACCAACTGCACCACCAGGGAGGCCCAGTACCTTAAGTTTAATGTAAGTCAAATTCCTACCAAAAAAAAATACTGATCCAGAAGTGCTCACGATACTAGATAGGGGTGCATTGCTGCTCAGACCAAAAAGGAAAAAGTGTGAAACCAAGGCCCGAAGGAAAGAAAAAGCCTAAAGTGTTGTATGAACACATTAGTCCTTATTTTTATTTCTTTATACCCTGCCTTTCACACAAAAGATATACATTGCTTTATATTTTTTAAAAAAGGCACCCAATACAATATAAACTAAATTTAATATAGGTGAATAACATGAGCCTAGTGGAAAATACAGTGAAATTAAGAGAGACAAAACCCTTGCAAGGAAGTCTTATATACTTGCCAGAGGTAGGCTATAAATTGGAATCTGAACATTCAGACAAGCTACATGAAGAGAGAAACATGATCCATTAAATGAATTGCAGTGTCCCTAAAACAAAGAACAAGCCATTTGCTCAGGAGAGTCACAATTATTCCTGGTTATGAGCCCACAGAGAAATTTGTCCCTGCGGCCCTCCTCTAGGAACCACAGTATAGAACATGGGACAGTAGCCTTGACAATGTGCTCCCGGCATGCTGAGCAACACACTGCTTAGGGTTGTTTATTGCACCGTTCATGAATGCCAGGCAGCAGAGTTGCACCAAGCAGAATCAGGCAGGCAGTTCTTTGGGGACAGCATGCTAGTCATCTTGAGGAAAGAGCAGAAAAGAAGAAGGCCATGCTGGATGGGAAGGATGCTGAAACCACCAGAAGAAATCTTGAAGTCCTGCAAAACACATATAAAACACACACACACATACCACCAATGCTAATTCCATTAATGCCTTTGCTATAATGCCTACCCCATTCCAAGAGGTATTTTGCCTCTTCCTGCTTAACTCATCCAAACAGGATTCGTCCTTCCAGACGTCTCCTGTTCGAAAGGCAAACTGACGGCCTCTCTACCAACCCAGGCTGCAAACTGGGCAAAGAAGACGGTAGAGCAGGAACAGTCAGACCAAAAGAGTTACTTGTTTTCAACAGTGATGTGCTCATAGGTTGTGACCATTTCGTCATCCGATAGAGGGCGCACCATTGTTGAGCTCTACTGGGAGACTGAGCTGCCATTGGCAAGGTTTGGTGTGTTGCCATTCATTTATTCACTCAATCACTGGGTCAACGAAAACTTATTAGAAAATATTAGGGTTACATGTCACGAAAACAGGTTGACAAGGTGCAGAGAGCCCCTTCCTAGTGGAGCCAACGTGTTGCCACTGCTTGAAGACGCTCTTGAGACAACTCAAGGAAAGAACATGGAGCTAGAGAATTGATGACTAAAACTCCACATCCTGCTTTCTTTCCAGAAAGGTTGTAGGAGAGTTCCTCTGGAGATGTGGAAAGCAGCCTTTCCTTGGGAATTAACCAAAGCCTGTGGCCTTGCAAGTCATTTCAAAAGTCTGCTCCTTCAGTTGCTTCATCGATCAAGATTGAAAGTAATACCTGCAACTAATGTTTCACAATATTGTGCGAAACAAAAAAAGAGGTGTGAAAGTGAAAATACTACAGAAATATTACCTTCAAAAACTTGATAAAATGGACCTTACAGCTGTCGTTATAAGTACAAATGAAAGTCTTCATAGTCAGAGACGTGTTCAGAATGCAAGATAACAAAATAAAAATGAGCAATTCATTCTAAGTCATAGACAGCTAAATTAATTAATAACATTTAATGGCTAGCCCTGAAGGACTCTTCAAATTATAAATATAGCCCTTCCAGAAAGTTAAAAACATTT
This sequence comes from Talpa occidentalis, assembly GCF_014898055.3. NCBI lineage: Eukaryota > Metazoa > Chordata > Mammalia > Eulipotyphla > Talpidae > Talpa > Talpa occidentalis. The sequence goes on along the minus strand of NW_023603184.1, from coordinate 80,219,912 downwards.
TTAGGAGTAGCCTAAGATGGCAGCACCTCTGCACTCTCATCTGTTGATGTGAAAACAGCATGGCTATAGAAGGAATAAAACATACTTTGAGAGGGGCCTCCCTGGTGGTACAAGGGGTTAAGCACAGCACTGTGAAGCTAGCCACAGCCACTGCAGCACAAGTTCGATCCCAGACCGGCCAGAGAACTACCCACATGGCACAGCAGACCTCTCCTGACTCGCCCACTGCTCTCCTCAAGCAGTGTATTTCAGTCTGTCTGCCTGTTCTGTTCCCCACTTTGTCTCTGGTGAATCCTCTCACTCCCCACACCTCTGACCTGTGCCCCAGTTCTTGAATGTATAAATAAATAAATCTTTAAAAAAAAAAAAACTGTGAGATAATCATTTCATGTTATTAAGCAAAATTCAGAGTATTCTAAGAAATAATTCTATTACAGAGAGAGGTATGTGCAGTCACTTACAACTCCTCTAACTGAAACTGGAGTTGTCATCTCCCTTCCCCAAACTCACGAGTTCTTATTATACCAAAGGAGTGTAGTCAACTGGAAAACAATGAGTTCTTGTCCAGATTAAACCAATTTTAAGCATTTTAACATAAAAGCACACATCACAAGATGCACTGCACAGCACTATTTACACAAGGTCAAATTCTCACCTTTTTCTCATTCAGATTAGCTAACAAGTAATACGTACTTAAGGATTGGCTCTTTGCTTTCAAAGTTATCTGTCTGTGTGCAATCGAAGAGTTCATTGAAAGTAAAGGGCTCATTGGATACTTGCTTTATTAGGAAATATTGCTAGGCATGCATGTAATGCTCTCTTAGCACCCTTTAAAATACCATAGCCTTTTACTTCTTCCACTGAGTATTCCAGATTTGAACCCTTTTAAATACTCTGCAGACCCCATGCGCCATTACTTCTGGAGACCAATTATATCAAACAGATGAAAATGTACCCATATCCACATTAAATGTAATCATTTTGCTGTAAAAATTTTGAAAGATTTTTTTTACAATTTTATTTCTGCCATATCAGGCTTCAAGTAGTAGAGCAAATTTGTAATTAACTGTGATTTCTAAGCAATCATAGCAGGTTGAAGGATACCCACTGAGTGAAAATGTTTGATCTGAAAACTTAAAATGCCATGACATTTTAATGCATATTTTTTGACAATGACTAAACTCTTTTGCTTATATTTATTCACCTGGATTGTGTACTCCTTATAATTTGCAAGCTATATGATTATGATCAGAAATTAAATATTTTCCTGGCCTCGTGAAACTTGTAAACTCTGGGGTGCCTTTGGTCACTAATGAAAAGGTTGGCCCTTCCCCTCACCCACCCCAGATATCATCCTCGCCAGCACAGATGCCACTGGGGACTGAGCTACCAAAACCCCAGCCCAAGGATTGGTCACTGTCCAATACTGCCTAGTCTTCTCTGGTCGGGATCTGGCGCTGGCATGTCTTCTGGCAAGCTGTCCACATGTGGATGGAAGGGATACTCTCGCTGAGCCCTCAGAACTCCTCAGTGTCTAGTGGCCACATTTGGCTTCTTGTTTGAAGTGTTTTTTTTTTCCACATCTTTCAAATAAAATCCTCTTTGAGGTCTAGTAGGATGTTAAAAGAAATAATATATAACTGACCACATTCCCTCTCACCCACACACACAAGAAAAGTCACTCAGTGGAAAAACCCTTCAGAAATAAATAGACATAACACATACCTCTTAGCATCGCAAATTCAGTCTTCAGAGGCTGCTTGAAGGCAACCACCACAGTTAATAGCCTGGGCTCCTCACCAGTAGTGAATTATGATGAGGCTAGTAGTCCCCCAGCCCACCACTCCCAATGCAGTAACTCCACATCCTTCACACTGTACTACTCTAAGGGAAAACGTCTGAGGAAAAACTGGAAATGGTATCGGTAACCATGGCGTATCGTTACCACTTACAATTTCTTTTTTTTTTTTAAAAAAATTATTTATTTGCATGCAAGAGCTGGGATACAGGCCAGACATGCCAGGGACGGGGGGAGGAACTGGGAAGGTGTGTGTGAGAGGATTCACCAGAGCCAGAGAGGGAAACAGAACAGGCAGACTGACTGAAACGCACTGCTGAGGGGAGCAGAGAACGAGACAGGAGAGGTCTGCCTCGCATGTGGGTAGCTCCCTGGCCAGCTGGGGATCGAACTCAAGCTGCAGAGGCTGTGGATTGCTTCATAGTGCAGTGCTTAACCCCTTGTGCCACCAGGGAGGCCCTCTACCACTTAAAATTTCTGAGTTTGTTATAGAATGGCATCATTACTTGGGGGCGGGGGGAGCAAGGGGAGGAGAGACCCAATGGACTAAGTAGGTTATTGGTGCTTTGTTGCTGGTAGGTGCAGTAACACACATATAAAGAGGCGTGCAGGGCCTCCCCGGTGGCACAGCGGTTGAGCGCTGGGTTGCGAAGCTGCCTGCAGCCTCTGCAGCGCTGGTTCGATCCCCGGCTGCTCCCCAGCCACTGGTGGGGGGTCCCACATGGCGCGCAGACCTCTCCTGCCGCCCGCTGCTCCCCTCAGCAGTGTATTTCGGTCCTTCTGCCTGCTCTGCTCCCCGCTCTGGCTCTGGTGAATTCTCTCACCCTCCCGTGCTTCTGACTGTACCCAGTGCTTGTATGTATGTATGTATAATCAATCAATAAATAAATAAATAAATCTTTAAAAAAAAAAAAAAAAGAGGCATGCACCTATATCTCTACACACAGAGTAGTGTGAGCCAGTGTTACCGCTATGAAAAAGAACACAATTTAAGAAAAAACAACTAAGGCACCATTAAACTTGAAATTAAGAACTTACACTGAGATTACATTTTCTGCCTTTTATAAGCATTGCCCTAGCCCATTCTCTCCCTTTATTCATTTAATATTGGTCAAGCACCTTCTCTGCGCCAGGCCCTGTGCTGAGCCCTGGTGAGAAGAGCAGATGGAGTCCCTGGGAATAAAGAAGGTAAGAATTGCAACTCATCGTGGAGTCTTATGTAAGTGCTTCCACCTGGTTAGTTTAAACAAGTTTTACTAAAATCCAATCCCATTTCTCTATGTTCTGCCCATAGCAGAGGTAAACAACAGCCTCTATCTGCTCCATCATAGCCTTCCTGATACTCAAAACGTTCAAAGTTCTTTTTTCTTGTTGAAATTAAACATATTTCCCCACAAAGAAAAGATGATAATTCATGGATGCAACAAGCCAATATAACTCCTTTGCTGTGTCCTCACATTGTCATTGGTATAAAAATATAGATTATGACTTTTTAGTCACATTGAAAGGATGAAGGAAAAGATATTCCCATGAGATCACCAATCTCTTAGGCATTAATCTGTATACTAATTCTGATATTGCTTTTCTCAGAAAATGCACCATAATGCAACAAAAATTTGCTTCAGTGCACTGAGAAAAAAATAACTAATAGCTCTCTCCCTTATGACTCATATCGCAGTACCCTGCGCCCAAAGAAATCAACACACACTGTCTCTGAACCACATTATTATCCCGTAAGAAGACTATAAAATGTGTACATCACTCATTCGTTGACATTGAACTTGTGCCAAAACTATTAAGAACACATATTCATAGATATCCCAAATGTGTACGAATGACTACAGAATAAAACACAAAATGAAATTGGGATTCACTATTAATTTGTCTTTTATAAATGATTAAGTAAAGCATATGAAGGAAATAAAAGGGCAATAAATACCCTTTTATCACAAACTGGGGGATTTCTCTTACTCTGGGCTTGCACACAACCAGTTTAGAAATATGCATAATTGCCTATGGTCAGCATCATATCACTGCCAGATCACACATTAAACAGATAACCACTATTATTATAAAAGCGACTTCCTTGACCTCATATTTTGGTCTGGCTAGGAATTCCTTTTTTTTTTCCCAGATCGGCTGTTACATGGTGCCAATCTCACGCTGTGCATGTCAATTTGTACCAGTATAAGTGACCGGTGCCTTACAGAGCATATTCTAAAACATACTTATATGCATATGAATAGCATAAGTTCAAGAAATATGATCATAGTTGTTCTGACAGTGCTTTTTAAAATCTGAATTTTATGTGTGTTTTTCTATTATAGCTAAGGTACAGTGTGTGTTATTTGGCAGCCGGATTTGACATGAAAATATAAAAGGTTTGGGCAACCACATATTTGGAAATAGAAATCTTTCCTGAAAACATGGCTTTGGTTTTTAAACACAGCTAAATTTCTGGAAACTTCAATTTGTTAAAGACAGCCAAGACTTCAATCATATTTAACATATTCCTGGGGTTTACATATAGTGTTTCAAAGTAATAAACAACATCTTGTTTGGAGTAGCACGAAGAAAATGAGGCAAGCACTTCTTTAGAGTAAAAACTCCACTTTCTAAAATAGTTTGGAGACTCATTCTTGTGTTGGGAAAATCACAAAACACTATTCAGCAAACAAAACATGATGAGCTCAATTCAAGTTGGTAAACATTTTTAGCTGGCTTCATTTGTAGTGAGAATTTTAATGTAACCGTAACTTCAAGAATGCATCCCTCAAATGGAAATTTGAGGGGCAAAACTTTTTTTAATTGTTATTAAGAACAATGGTGTCAAATTTGCACTTGAAAATCGAAAGCAGTGTGATGACAACAGTAAATTGATTGTTTGAACAATTTTAAAAATCACATTACAGTGCACTAAAATGCATCTGCATCTGCTCACTAGCACTCTCTTTGCAGTGACCAAAAAGCCCCCAGGCTTGATTCAGTAGCAGAAAAAAACTACTTCTTCAGAAGAGAGTCTATATATACCTTACCTCCAGCACGTAAAACTTGCAATAAAGCTATAAACCCTTCAGATGCTTTTCCCTCAATGGTCTAAACATAATAGTGATGTCTAAACACCTTAAGTCACTTAGCAAGAATAACAAGCACTTTTCAACAAGTAAATTTTGATGAGTCTAAATAATAACTGCCAAGGAAAGAAGGCATACGAAGTTTTCTCTCTACGCTTTATAAGAAGTCAACTTAAATTTCATTTCACCATTCTTTTTCCCTATACAGAGACTCAGTGAACAGAACATTTACTGTAAGAACTATTACAGATTCAAGCCCAGATAATTTATGACAAACCAACTAATCAATGTCTTGTTGTATGGTTAATATTCCTTGTTTTTGTTTTTGTTTTTTGTTTTCTGCCTGTCTGCTATTCCTAATATTTTCTTAGAAAATTTTTTATTTCTGGTGACTGATAGGTAAAACAAGGGAATTCATTAACAGGTTTAAAAGTTGGTGACACATTATGTCCCTTCCCCACGACCTGTATTCACTATTAGGGAGGACCTCAAAAGCACAAAGATATTAGATCTGTGCTTGTCTGGGACAGTCCTGATATGCATCTCTTTACCTGGAGTAATAATTAGTAACACTCCCTTCCAGTCTCAAAATTATCCTGAATTGGATGAAAAATGGTATGGACACCCTTCTTATAAAATAATGAATGTTATCTGCTTGATAGAGACTTCTAGAGCACTAAGTAGACAGCACAGTCTGAACTCTCCCAGCTACACTAAAAGTTCCTTGAACACTGAGATTGCACTTTTATTCAACTGTGTGCAGGGAGCACTGTGTCTGGCATATAGCAAATGCTAAATAAGTGTTTTCTTGTGTGAATGAACATTTGTTCCTTTAGATAGAACATTGCCTGCTCTGGATCTCCTCCTTGAAAACATAAATATTCCTGGAAGGAAAAGCAGGTACATAAAATTGATATTGACCTTCAAAGTTGACCTCCACTTACCAACTCTGCTGCTACTACTCTGGTTTAAGTTACCATCATCTCTTGCTTGGATTAGCACAACAGCCTCCTTACTGGTCTCTCTGCTTCTATCAATGCTTCCCCAGTGTATATTCTCAGCACCACAGCAAGTGACCTTGTTCAAACAATCAGATGGTGCCACTTGCCATTAACCCTGAGTAAAAGCTAATCATCACAGTGGTCTACAAGGAGCACTGTGAGATTTAACAAATAAAAATATGAAAACATAGTTACATGAATATTTTTAATACAAATATACATCACACACTATTTGGGTCACACTTATACTTTAATAATAATTGACTGTTTATCTGAGTTAAAATTAAACAAGGCATCTATATTTTATCTGGCAAGCCTTAACCTACAAGGCTAAGACCAGGCACATGCGCACTAGTGTGCACCTCTCCTGTCTAGGTCCTTCTCTTCTTCCCCATGGGCTTCAGCCCCATGGCAGGGACACTGATCCTCAAATCTACTGGGCATACTTCTGCCTTGGAGCTTTGTGCTGGCTGCTTCCTCTGCCTGAAAAGTTCTCTCAGATACTACTACCAAGTGTTCCCCCCATATTCTTCAGGACCATATATGCCTTTGGGTGAGGCTCCTCCTAGTCTCCCTATCTAAAATTCCACTCCCTTCCTACTTTGGTTTTTTCCATCACACTTACATTACCTAACATATTTTCTTTTTCAGTACTCTACTTGAGTGGAAGCTCCCTGAGAGGAGGTATTTTTGTCTATTTTGCCTTCATTCTAGGTTTCTGCTCAGATGAGGTCCCATAAAAAAGATGGGCCTGAATTAATAATGATCATCAATAGCAGTAGCAGTCATATTACTATTGCTACTAACTTAAAGTCTATGTGGTCTGCAAAAATCTTGTTTAGATATTTCTCCAAAAGAGATATGTAAATGGCCAAAATGCATATAATAGCACACTCTACTAGTCATTAGGGGAATGCAATTCAAAGCCACAATGAGAAAGCACTCATTGGTACCATTAATATCACATCCATTAGGAGAAATGCTACCCAAAAAACCAAAATTGACAGGTGTTGAGATTGTGAAGAAAAGAGAATATTTGTGCACTGCTGGTGAAAATACAGAATGGTGAAGGCACTGTGAAAAGTGGTAAAACACTACCTCAAACATTAAAAATAGAATTACTGTATGATCCAGGAAGTCTACCTCTGGGTGTTTGCCCAAAAGAATTAAAAGCATGGTACTGAAGCGATATTTGTACACCCATTATCCTACCAGCATTAGTCACAATAACCACATAGTGGAAACAATCCAAGCACCCATGGGTGAGTGAATGACAAAATGTGGTAAGACTTACAATGGGATATTATTTAGCCTTAAAAAGGAAGTTCTGCCCCATGCTACAATACAGATGAAACTTGAAGACATTGCACTAAGTGAAATAAACCACTCACAAAATGACAAATACTGTAAATTTCATCTTTCAGGAACTGCCTCAACTAGTCAGATCCACAGCGACAGAAAGTAGATTGGGGATCCCCAGAACTAGGGGGCGATGAAAAGTTGTCGTTCAATGGTATCAGTTTCAGTGTTGCAAGAAGAGTTCCCTAGATTGGTTGCACAACAATGCAAATGTATTTAAAACGACCAAACTGTATACTTTAAAAATTAATGTTTTGTGTATCTCACCACAAGTCAATGGTTTTTTCATTTAAATAAATAAAATTTATATGATCTGAAGTTCAGAGTTAGGTACGTTGTGTCATTTAATATTGTACCTTGACAGCAACACAGGCCTTGAGTGATACTATGTCCATATCATGGAGGGGACAGCTAAGAACGGAAATCCTCACAAGTCAGCAAAGATGACCCTACTAGTCAACGGGAGGCTCCAGAGAGAAATGACTCCAGACCTGGGCTCTGTCCAGCAATACGGTCTGTCTCTCATGTTAAGGTTAATACCATTAACTCTAGGGATCCCACGGCAATCCCCACCATTCAGTCACTCACAGATAAGGTCTTCATATTAGAGCTGTTTGTTCAGGCACTAGGACACAACGACAAGGTCCCTGCTTGCACTGCATGGCTTATAGACCGCAGAGAGAAACAGACATGAAAACTCAGGCCCTGGCACATAACTGGCAGAACAATAGATGCTTATTCTTCAGCTGGAGCCCAGATGAGCAAAGGAGAATGCCCTAGTTAAGGGAGGAATGAAGGCAAACTGCCTGCTAGCAGTTTCATTTAAGACCAACTCTGACTGATCCAAAGGAGCTGAAGAAGTGCCCCCTACTGCAATGTGACAGCCTCTTCTCTTGCCTTTTTTGTGGTTGCCCCACCTCTGACTTGTTCCTTATGAAAAAGCCCCCATTTTTAAAGCAGAAGATGGACATTGGAAATAATCTATGTTAAATGCCTTTTTAAAAAGAAGTTTCTGATCTAAAAGAGGAAAGTATCTGTAAGAATCTCCAACCATCCACTTAGAGAAGAAATAGCATGAAATATTAAGTGTTTGACTACATCATTCTCCCTAAAGTCTAATAAAGGACAAATGTCAGGAGAAAAGAGGAAAGTCAATATTTTAAACCTATTTGCCTGACCTATGCAGATTACCAACTCTGACTTTCAAAATACTTTAACACAGGGAAAAAAATGAAGATACTTTATAGTATTTTCCAGAAGAATAAATTTTTATGTTCCCTATGCAAGCAGAAAGTGATAAGATATAATAATTTTAGTAATAAACCTCAAGAAAGACTTTAACAATTAAAAAGGAAATGTCTAGAGAGTCATATCTAGATAGGCCTAGGAGAACTTCAAAAATATACACACCAATAGTGTAAGACCTTGGAGGGCTAGGGAAGTCTTTCACTTCTTATTTTACATGATTTTATGAATAGATGATGTATGTTTTGCATTTTTTCAAATAAAAATAGAAAATCAGGCCAGGTTAACATTAAATGCTTTCATATATACCCATCAGAGTATAAAAGAAGGAAGTCCACTCTCAATGACTCTGTTGATTTACATAACAGACACCTTTACCCATCCTTAACAGGAAGTACTATAGCAAAGTGGTTAGAAGTGGGGGTTTTCTTGGGTTTGAATTGAATCTTGGGTTTGAATTGAATCTTCATTTTCACTGGTTGTGAGACTGAAAAAACATGATTAACCCACTCAAAACCCATATCCCTATCTGTAAAATAGAGGTAATAATGCCAATCTCTCAGTTTTGTGGTTTAAATTATTAGAAGCTTTTATTTCTGGTACATTCATAAATATAATCTAATAATCCAATGATTAGAAAATTACAAGTCAACAAAAGTGACCAGGTAACCTGACAATGTTAGCATTAAATTAGCTGAATATATCAGCAATCAAAAAAGATAAACTCATGATGCCATTCGCAGCAACGTGGATGGAGCTAGAAGGAATTATGCTCAGTGAAATAAGCCAGAAGGAAAAAGAAAAATATTGGATAATTTCACTTATAGCAGAAATATAGGGGAACCAAATAAGACATCAGTGTAAAAAATAATAACAGTACAAAACACAACAAAGCGAAAACAGACAATTATAAATCAGAGATATCCTGCAGGGGAGGAGGAGGGAGAGGGATCTGAGGGAGGGAGGGAGGAGCACAGGAGACTCAGGTGATGGTGCACGGGTGCCTTGGGGAAGGAAACTCTATGGGGACTACACCTGAGGGGGTGGGGGGAAGCAAATATTGTTTAAAAATGAACAATGATGTAAAGAACTTTAAAAATTAATTAAAAAATGAACTAGAAAAAATTAGCTGAATATAGACATAAAACATCAGAAAAAAATAAAAGGATAATAGACTGTTAGGAAAGCCTAGGGTTTCTAGTAAAGCAGTGTACTTTACTCAGATATTGATTATAGGAAAATAATGACGCTAAATTTGTATTCTGTTTCCAAAGGTATCATGTGTTTGTTTGCTCCTCCAGTTCCTTAAATAGTCAACAGTCTCAAGAGCTTGTTCTTGAGACTTAACCATGTATGATTAAAAATAATAGATGATATTGAAAGCATCTGGTTGAGCAAATGCTCTCAAGAGTGGAAAGTCAAGGTGCTAATGTTGCTTTTTAAGATAACAGGAACTGCCAAAAGAAATGCTGATTAAATTTCTAAAAGGTAAACTACTTAAGGCAGAGGAATGAGGAATTATTTTTAAAGGAACCAGAGGAGGCTCAGTTGAAATTTATCACCGTTAAAGTACCAAACCAAGACAAGAAAAAAAAGTGATACAAATAAAAGTGGTTAAGCAGAAATTTTAAAAGCAAGCCGTTTGGACAGTTAGTGGAAACCTTTATATGTTTATGCAATAAAATCACATAAAATAAACAGAAATAACAAGGTTAGCCCAAAAGGAAAATGGCAGGCAATGAACTTGAAATCTACAAAATATTTCACATAATTCTAAACATCTTTCTATAAATGTTAAACCTAGCCTCCTCATTAAAGAATATTTTTTTTTTAATCGGGGTTGGGTGGGGACAAGGATTTAACAATGGAGAGCAACAGATTTGTCCTGCTGTCTCAGCAAATAATGTTTTGCTTTCCAACTTTGTAAAAAGGGCATTTGAGCAGTGTACACATACCAGAAGAAATCATTGTGGGCAGAGAAGTAAAGTTGGCACACTGGCCCTTTATTTGTCTCCGCCTGTTACAGGGATCTAGTCAGACCTCAGAGACATATACACAGCTGGCCCAAGATACTGACTGGGTAGGAAGCCATCTTTGCAGTGAAATCTAGTGGCTCCTCCCTCCTCCAAGAAATCTGCCACCACCACCAGCCAACCGTAGGATGACGCTGTCTTAGAGCTAGGTAAATGAAGCCATGGCACTATTTCCAGAGTGCCACTTACGCTACCGGGAAAGAGACAGAACACTCTGGATGTGCATTGTCCTGACCCTGATTTTCTCCTGCTTGCCCATTAGCACAGATTAGTTTGCTGTTCACATTGCCCCCTAGACACTAGGCATAGCGAGCAAGTGGACTGAAACAGAAACAAGTATTTGATGAGAACGGGAAGTGGGCTAGGGGTAGGGCAGGGTAGAGCAATAGTATAAGGCTTCAGGCCAGAAAAAACAGGCTCTGATGGACATACGGCATCCATATTTTCCAAACCAAAACTCATGACACATAGCTTGACAAGTATGATTGTACTTATGGGAACAACAGGACAGAATATTTACAGCCAAAGGTTGCCCTGGAAAATCTAGGATATAAACACCACATCCACAAAGGCATTGAAAGTGGGAAGACTAACATAACCTACTTCAGAATTCTGCAAGTGCTGGCCAGCACATGTGAAGTTTGTGAAGTCACCCTAGTCTCTATTTATTGCGATCACAAACATATTGCATATTTTTGACACATTTAGGATCTCTATTCCAAAGCCTTGCCATAAGAATAGCAGGTGATATCTGAATGAAATGGATTTTTACAGCTGAGTAGAAAAATGAGCATCATATCAGATTAGACTGCCAAGCTCACCAGATTTGGCTGCCCAGACCTTGCAGGAGTACTAGACTCCCCTAGAGACTTTGATGTAATGTAATATAGTGTATGGCACAGAGGAAAGATTCTCAGGAAAGCTGTGCGCTCACGCTTGCACACAACTTACAGGTTAGACTCAACAAGTTTTCAGAAGGAAAGAAAATTAATCATTTCAAATTTCTGCCACTTTTTTCTGGCCTTACATCTGTTTAATTACTTGCATATGAGAGTCATTGTTTCTTATACAACCCCCCCCAAAAAAAATACTTTAGTGAAAGCTTCTTGCAGAAAGAAAAACAAAGGTCAGTAACCTAATATCCCCGAGCAACCCTATACCAACAAACCAGAGGGAGAAGAAAGTGAAAAAAATGCTCTGAACAGGAAAAAGATCCGAGTTTGTTTATTCTTTCCACAGTGAATATAACTTATGATTTTGTCAATAACTATAAATTGATAGTGTTCCCAACTTTTAAAGAATATATAAGAAAACCCAGCCAAAGATCAGAAGAACCTTTCATGTGAGGGCAACAGCTTTTTAAGGATTAGTATACTATTCAACAAAATATATCAGACTTGTCAGGGCACCATAGATACTTGAAGTGGGAAAATGCCTGGGGAATTATCCAGTAAAGGGAAATCTTTCTTTCATAGGAGGAAACTGAGTCACAGAAGCACTTCCAAGTAACCTAGCCAGCTGCTAATAACTGAGTCAAGAAAAAACCCCACTCCTGCTGTTTACCAATGAGTTTATTCATCTGCGAAATGACAGTGCAAACTCCGAGGTCAATGCCAACCATAACATCCTGAGATACTGTAATGATTGATTACTTTGTAATCAACTTATTTGTATTTTGGCTCTTAAATAAAGGTAAGGCTGCCAGGTTTGACATATTTCTAGACCTTAGAAAGCTGACCTGACAGTAAAGCCCTTCCAAAACATTTAGAGACAATGTTCAAAACAATTTGGAGAATTTAATAAGGTGACACATTCAAAGCTCATTGCAGTTATGGACAACCAACCTGAATGGATGCTTGTGCGGGAGGTATTATTTTTTTTAATTTTCAAGATGTCACTGCCAAGGGAGACACAAACCAAATGGTAGCATAGGCCTCTATTAAAAAAAAAAAAAAACTTAAAAATGGCATGAAGACCCATGAATAGTAGGACACAAGGAATAAGTGAAACATCAAAATGGATATTAAGGGCCTCCTCTGGTGGCGCAGGCGGTGAAGCTGTCCCCAGCCTCTGCAGTGCCGGTTCGATCCTGGCCGGCCAGGGAGGGTCCCACATGGTGCTCAGACCTCTCCTGTCGCACCCACTGCGCCCCTCAACAGTGTACTTCATCCGTCTGCCTGGTCTGTTCCCTGATCTGTCTCTGGTGAATCCTCTCACCCTCCTGTGCATCTGGCCTGTACCCCAGTTCTTGCATAAAATAAATAAATCTTTAAAAAAAAAAGAATATTAAGAATGAGAAAAAAATTTCATTAAATTTATTGTAATTTTAAATATATCTGATGCCTCTGCTTTTCTACATAGATCTACTCCAAAAACATGGTCACAGAGCAGTTCCCAATTTTTAATAATCTAATAGAAGCACAGTAATGATACTCTGAAATTAGAGTATATGATATAAAATCAGAGTACATCCTAAAAATTGTTTACAGTTAACTACTTATGCTTCTTCTTTATCTTTACCATGATTCTTAACAGCATTTCATACAGCTCTAAGATAGAATTTATAAAGTAAAAGAAAAATGGTTATTTAGCATAAATATTGAATGAATGACCAAATTGCTGCCAACTTACTCCTGTCTAAAGAATGGTGCAATTAGATGCAGTACACCTTGCATATATTATTGGCAAGGTGCTTTAAAACAACAAGTCAATAAATAGAACATTCTGTTAGATTCATAGCATGTAGATTTAGCTGAATAGCTGCACCACCAAAATCATGATTGGAGCAATTAAGAAAGCAAAAATACTTGGAGGGGATTACTGGGCAGTCTGAATTTCTGTGTACCTCACTGACCTCGCAGAGTGTCAGGTAAACAGGTAAGCCTTCAGATCTCTAATGCATCTTCCTTACATTGATAGAAGCATCTATACTTTGCAATTTTTAATAATCTAGTATAAGTACAGTAATGATTCTCTGCTCTATGACCATGTTTTAGGAGTAGATCTATGTAGAAAAGCAGAGGCATCAGATATATTTAAACTTCCAATAAATTTAATGAATTTTTTTCTCATTCTTTTAAAAGATGTATTTATTTATGCATACAAGAACTGGGGTGTACACCAGAGGTTCAGGGGCTGAGACGATTCACCAGAGATAGAGTGGGGAGCAGAACAGGCAGATCCACTGAATACACTGCTGAGGGGAGCAGCGGGCAAGACAGGAGAGGTCTGCCCGGCCTTGTGGATAGCTCCCTGGCCAGGGATCAAATTCATGCTGCTGTGGCTGGCGCTAGCTTGATAGTGCTATGTCTTTAACCCCTGAATTCTCATTCTTTCTCATTCTTAATACACATTTTGATGTTTCACTTTGTTCTCTTATGTCCTGCTATTCATGGCTCTTTATGACATTTTCAAGTTTGTTTCTTGTGTTTTTTTATTTTTTTAATAGAGACCTATGCTGTGGAACCCATCACTTACTGCCTATTTGGTTTTGGACAAAGCACTTAACTTCTCAGTGATTGTTTCACTGTCTGAAACAACATCTGACTCACTAGATTCTTAAGGTAATTAAATTAGATAGTATGCAAAAGTAGCTGTCATGGTGTGGGCACTCAAGAAGCATCCAATAAGTGGAAGTAGTTAGACTAACAGTAATAAGAGTAGTAATGGTCATTGTTAGGTCCTTATTATTCTTTTATATTGTGGCATGTTGTCGTGAAATTAACACAGGTTTTAGATACAGAAATTTTGGGGTTTAAAGCCAGACTCTATGCAGTGGTTGGATGGTGAGAATGTGTCAGGTTTCAGTTTCTTCTTCTGTGAAATGGAGACTATAACACCTTAGTCTTACTAATCTCATGAAAATGAAATGAGTTCATATATGTTAGTGCTACACAGTGCCTGGCACAATGGAAGTGATGAAAAAAAAATGTTAGTTCCCAACCCTCCTCATCCCAGCATTTCCTCCTCATTCCTTTATTCATTTCTTCATAATCCTGTAGTGAGCCCTGGGCACTGTGGCCTAGGAATACCAAAGGAACAAGACTGTTGATCCTAGTTTCAAGAAGAAGGGAGAAAGAAAAGAGAAATATTATATGAAATGTTGATAAATAATTGAAGAGAATATAAACCAGTACGGGGGGGGGAGGGTGCATAAAAGAGGAAAGAGAACACTTTTCTTTAAAGATCTTGAAAATTATTTTGGCCACTTAACACCCACTAAGGTGGCAATTACTAAAAACAACAAGGATGTGGTCATAAGGATGTTAAAAAGTATGTGGACAAATTAGAACCACTGTATATTGTTCATGGGAATGTAACATGGTACAAATGTCATGGAAAACAGTTTGGTGATTCCTCAAAAAGTGAAACAGAGTTAAGAGCCAGCAATTTCACTTTTAAATTTTTCCCTAAAAGAACTGATTCAAAAGAAAGTATTAAAAAAAAACTTGAACCCAAATGTTCATGGTAGCACTATTCACAATTGCCAAAAGGTAGAAACAATTCAAGTGTCTACCAACAGAGTAATGGCTAAACAAAAGGTGGTATAGACATATAGTAGAATATTATTCAGCCATAAAAAAGGAATGGAACACTCATGAATGCTGAGACATGAATAATGTGGAAAACATTTTGTTTAGTGAAAGAAGTCAATTATAAAAGACCATGTATTACATTATTTCATTATATAAAATGTCCAGAATAGGTAAATTTACAGAGATAGAAAGAAAGTAGATAAGTGGCTATGAGAGCTGAGAGAAATGGAGGAATGGAGGGAAGGGGGCAAGACTAGAATGTACAGGGTTTCTCTTCGTAGTGATGAAAATATTCTAAAATTGTGGTGATGATCACACATATCTGTGAACCATTAAAAACATACTAAAATTCATTAAATTGTAGGCTTTCAATGGGTCAATTTTATGGTATGTGAACAATGTCTCAAGAAAGTGGTTTCAAAAGCAAGAAAAAAGAAATCTAAATATTTTTGTTTATTTTTTTTTCATTTGAAACATTTTTTATTGTGTTTTTAATGAGGTAACATCGCTTTACATCACTGATTATGATTTAGAGGTATAGATTCTTTTCAGATGTATGTTACCACACCAAACCCACTAAAACACCTATAATCTTCCACCATTGCCCACAGAGCCTCTCCTCTACTTGTTCCCTCTACCCCAGCTCTCTTCCTCTGGCAGTGTCAATTCTGCCATCAGATTCATATGGTTTCTGTTGGCTTAGTTCTGTCTGTTCCTGTTTTGTTTATTTATATCCCCATTATAAGTGAAATCACCCATTTGTCTTTCTCCTTCTGACTTATTTTGCTTTGCATAATCCCCTCCAGTTTCAACCATGTTGTCACAAATGGCAAAATTTCATCTTTTTCCTAGTTGAGTCGTATTCCACTGTGGATCTATACCACTGTCTTCCTAATCCACTCATCTTTCATTGAATACTTAGGTTATTTGCATTACTTTGCTATTGTAAATATTGTTGCAATGGATATAAGAGTGCATGTATCTTTTCAAATTAGTGTTTTTGTATTCTTCAGGTCAATACCTAGGAGTGGAATTGTTGTATTACCTAATAGATCTATTTTTAATATTTTTGAGAAACTTCCATACTGTTTCCCATAGAGACTGGATCAGTCTACATTCCCATCAACAATGTGCAAGGGTTCCATTTTTCTCTATACATCCTTGTCAACACTTGTTGTTTCTGATATTTTTGATATGGGCCACTCTCACAGGAGTGAGGTGGTATCACATTGTGGCTTTGATTTGCTTTTCCCTGATGATAAATGACAGTGAGCATTTTAAAAATATATAATATCTTAGGCATTTGGCCTGATTTCTGCTAGATACAGTATGGCTACCGATTGTTCTTTTCCATTCCAATGTTGGAGCAGAAAACAAAACCAAAACTGAGTGTGTGAAAGAATGTAAGGATGGAAAACATATCCAAAGCTCAAAGGTGTGAATGGTGTTAACATCTTCTGAAACACTGAGACATTGAGTGGGGGCCAAAAACATGTGGACAGTGGCCAGAGACTGACACTACAGAGTCTGGAATAGTTGACCCAGAGTATAGCAGGGGCCTGGAAAGCTGGCTTCAGTGGAACTCTGTCACTCACTGTGGATGTGTGCAGACAAGTCCGCCATCTTTCTTGAGCACTCATTTCCTGGGAAATGGGAATAAACACAATGCTCAACTCACAAAGTGCTTTGAGGATTTAATGAAGCAAGTTGAGTAAAGCATATAGTCAGGAACTGGCAAACAGTAGGAAGTCAATAAGCATTAGCTCCGTCAGTCTGTGGGAAGCCAAAAGTTTAAAATGAGAAATTTCCAGTTATCAACACAACATTATAAAAAATGATAAAGGTTTCAAGCTTTTTGAACCTTTGAGTAATTTATACACATTACCACTAATTTGACTTCCTCTGATCCATCAAGAAATACACACACTTTTTAAAAAATCTCTGGAGAATTATGGCAAATGCCTCATAGACTAATGATACTGAACTGGCCTAAGTAGCACAAGCTTAGCTATAAAAATAACAAGTTCCTATTATGATGATATTCTAATTAAATATCCCAAACTTTATTTCAGGTATACACAGTCCAATATTGGCAGAGCTAATTCAACCAAGAACATTCTAGCTAGTAAATAATAAATTCTCAGAAGCCAAAATTTCCATTTACACCTGTAAATAGAAAATTCAATTTAATGCAAATTGTTAAATAATAAGACCAGTGGGCAATGAACCATACTAAACACATCATAGGAAATGGATCAGTCATGCAGCATGGTGACCAGGAAAGAAATCTGTGGTATATTCTGTAGCTAATGCTATGTGTTACACATGCATGCACTCACAAACACACTCACAAAACAAG
This sequence comes from Talpa occidentalis, assembly GCF_014898055.3. Taxonomy (NCBI): domain Eukaryota; kingdom Metazoa; phylum Chordata; class Mammalia; order Eulipotyphla; family Talpidae; genus Talpa; species Talpa occidentalis. The sequence continues at coordinate 80,202,508 of NW_023603184.1, read as the reverse complement.
GTGCTACCACAGAGACACAGCCTGGGTCTGAAAATGAAGAAATTCTGAATGAGTGGCTGGTTACATTCCTCTGTGTTTAAAATCTTTTGGTCACCTTCCATGGGATCATCTAACCATGAACAATGCTATTCTGCACAGTGCTTGGCAGTGCAGTTGTTAGGAAGAGGAAGCCTGAAAACGGCTTCGTCGAAGCTGAAAATCATTAAAGCTGGACTCAGGCAGGCACTTTATTGAGACCTCCTCCTTGAGAAAGTTCAGAAGTCACAGTCCACAAATTTAAAACAGCAAAATACTTACAGAATTCCTCTAACTGTGTGACATACAAATTAAAATAACTCAGTGTGGGTCAGTTTTTCCTACCATAAACTGGGTGATAGAGGATACAGGTTAGCCTTCAGAGGTTTTGAGGATCCTTTAAGATGTTAGATTCAAGATGTATCTTACAAGGAATCTGGAGAGCAAATGACTGAGGGGGGAAAGGTTGGAAGAAAATAGATTTGATTTTTAAATATTTTCCAGCTCCTTTTTTTTTTTTTTTTTAAGCATCATGTGCCTGAGCTTGGAAGCAATTTAAAAGAAAAAAAAATCACATGGATCATCTTTCACCATAATCACCAAGTTGCTGTTGTAACTGGAAATTGATAACTGAAAAGTTTTCATTTTAATAGGCTGTTATAACAAGAGAGAAAAAGTCTTTCATGTTGATATATTACTTTGCTTTTTAGGATTCCCAGAGTCTGGAGAGAATTCAGATCAAAAATCAGAGCAAATCTCAGGTATAAGTTTTTTTTCTGTTGTTTGGCGGGGAGGGGTATATTTGCCCATATGTGTTTGTGGAGTACCTGTCTGCCTAGAGCTGAGGGATTTCACAGTGGGACTTCCAGGGGTGAAACCAACAATGCCAGAGTGAGCCAGGGAGAGGCTAGTCACCCCATGTTTTTGTCAATAAAAGATTAAAACTGATGTATCAACTCTAAACACACAAATCAACACACAACCTTGAAATAATTTTAAAATGACCTTCAAAAATGAAAATATTCTACTAAGTTAGACTAATTACTCATTAATTCTCCTCAGCACCCTTAAATTATTTCTACTTCCTTGAACTCCAATCAAATCTTTAAGAAATTTTCAGTTGTTTTTTTCAGTCAGAAGATTCCACCTAAGAGCTCACCCCATGTGCATTGACCCCTATTCTTTGGAAAGTTTGGAATCATTTCTACACTAATTCAGAGAATTCACATATTTTAATAATTCAAGTCAAATTTGTACTAGCCTGATATATTGATATCATTAAGGAAATAAAAAGATTATCTGGAATGGAGCTTTAACCCAGCCAAATACAAAACATCAAATCTTTTTCTTTATTACATCAGTTGAGCTTAATATTTTCTTCTTGCTAAGAAGTTTGTTAATGAGACTAATATAGGTAAAGGACATTTTTATAGTTAACCACTTTAACCCTTCCCCACTTAATGTCTTCACATCTTTAAGAAAGATTAAAACATAGATAAGCAAAAGAACAGTTTTTTCATTATAAATTTGGTGTACGTTTATTTGTATTCTCAGTTGATTTCTTTCAAATTTCCAATGATATCTGCTGTAAATATTCTATTAGTAAAATATTTCATGTAATTAAGAAGAGATGATAATGTAGGTCTACTTTATCCAAAGATCCACCAGCATATGGAAAATTCTGCAAATTACCAAATAAGTCCATTGAGTGAACATAAAGTAAAAATGAGTTGAAGAGACAGCTGGACATGTTTATGTAGGCAAAAGGGGTTGGAAGATATGCTGACAACAGGGAGAGGTGTGTTGCAATAAACTTGAAGGAGACAGGCAATTGGGCCAACCATCCCTTTTCTATCCAGGAATTCCTATGTTCTCATTAGTGTCTCACATCTGGACAGCTGTGTTGTTACAATTTGGCCCTCACTTTGAGTCAGTGAAAGTATGCTTCAATTTCATTTTTCCTTTACATACTAAAGACACACACACACACACACACACACACACACACACTGCAACTTTTGTTCAAGGAAGCATTTCACATCCAGATGTCAGATTTTTGTGACTCATGGCCAAGGAGTGGGGAGGACTTTGTGAACAAGCTTGTTCTGCTCATGTCCACCTCTGTCTGATACAAGTACATGTACATGGCACCTCACTTTCATAAATACAACATTCTAAACAGTCCTTTGAATGGCCACCTTTAGTACTGAATTAGGCCTCCAGTTTCTATAGCTGAGTTATTTGGGAGGAGAAAATGTTTTAAGGGTTAGAGGAAAAGGGCAGTTCTCTTCATTCCTTTATCTTTCCTCATCTTTTAAAATATGTGGTTAGGAAAGATTTTGTACAGGATTGGTTAGAAGCCAAGAGTTTCACTGACCCTTTTCGTTAGTTGTTGCCATTGCACATTTCTTGCCTGGGGAACTGGTTGAGCTTTTGAATGCATTCACATTTTAATTTATAGGATTTGGGCACAACTCGACTCTGAGTATAAATACTAAATACCTGCATTAGCACTTTACAATTAATACACATTGCATCCCCATTGTGTAGTTTGCTCTAACTCATGATCCCATTAGGATGGTGCTATTATATTTATAGATGTAAAGCTAATGCCCAAAGAAGTTAAGTGACTTGGCCAAGATCACTTGCCCATGTGGTAAGTGGTAGAGGTAAAATTTATATGGCCTAGCTCAGACTGTTTTCTTAAAATATATCTAGGAATATAGGGATAAGAATGAACTTAGAAACAGAAAATAAGGACCCATCTTTATTATAATTTCCTTAATAAAGTTGAACAAAAACAAATAATGAGCTTGTGCCTATTGTTTCACTTTTAAAGTCCTAATCCACCACACAGTAACAATTTAAACATGTGAGCTACTTATTTACCTTTAGCGTAAATAAAGATGCTTAAGGAAATAAATTTCATATATTAACGAGTTCAAAAACTTCTTTATCGCTTGCTATATTATTTTGGTTTTGGTTTAAAAAATGTACAACCATTAGAGGCAATAAAGAAATGAAAATATTGAAGCTATTTTTATATTTGTTGTAATTGCAAGCATAATTACATAAATTTCACAGCAAAAATCCAAGCCTTACCTGTATTCTAATAAACTAACAATTACTGAAAATTGTATTCTCCCAACAAAAGCCAAATCCACATCCAAAAACTACTGATTGTTCTTGTTGCACACAGAAGTTATTCAATATTCGGACATAACAGAAAGCATTGGAATATAAGCAAACTGGTGCTAAAAAGGGGGTCAGTGGTGGCAGGGGGCTTTGGGGAATGAGATTACTGCATGAGCCTGCCACCTAGGGAGGACCCAGGTGCACAAAAGCTCCCTAAAGAGTGGCCCCAACCCTAATGCCTTCTGATATGCTCACTGAATCTGCTGTGATGCCGATTTCCCACTTCAGTTCTCTCCTGGAACAGTGCCCTGCCTGAACCCCCATTTTGAGGCTACTCCCCCAGATGATCTGGCTGGCCATGCCAATATCCTGTCAGGGGCTAGAGCCCTCCATGAGAACCAGCAGCTGATGGTAGTCCTTTCCCCAAGAAAGTAAGAGGTGCCACCTCATACTTGACAAGAAGGGCACCATCCACCAGAATGAAGCCTGGGTACCGAGGTCAGCCTCTTAAGAACTATAAGCACCAAAGCCCTTTTGCCATTTCATTGGCACCTTGGCCTCCCTCCCTGAAGCTCTGACACTGTGCTTTCTCCTCTCTGCCTTCCATGGTCCCAACATGCCTTTAGCCCTGCCTGCAAGGGTTATAACATGTCACAGGTGATTTAAACTAATTTCAGTGGTGGCTGATGGATTTCAAAGACCTGACCTTTTGTGCATTAGGAAGATCTACTCTCGCCTTCACTTTATTTTGTAGCTATCATTTGGCTAGACTGCCCTGCCTTCTATACTCCAGATAGCATTCATCACACAAGTCTGTCTTTCCTGCCAGCCTGCAAGGATTAGGTCTGCCTTGATCTCTGCTGTATCCTTGTTCCCAGTGTGCTGCCAACACATAGTAGGGAATTAATAAATATTTGCTGAATGAATAAATATGTGATACATATGGATAATTGCCAAGCAATCTATTGGCTTAGGAAAAGAAGTGCCCCAACACATATTTGAATTTATTAATTGGCTTATAATACTGATACATTAGCCAGCACATTTTAACTTTAACGTAGTTATGCATAGAAGCATAATTTGAAAAACTGCTTAACCAACATCTAGGGGTAGACAGGAGGAAGATTGTATTTTTGCACTCAGCTGTTGCTTCATAACATATGCAAAATTTATTTGTATCACTGGTCTCTCATAAGCAAATTAAAGCACATATATATTACACAATATGCTTTTTACTTACCATTTTAATGTCTGTGAAATTTTTCTCCCTTTGAAAGAATATCTTCTAAATGTGCTTTATAAATTCTAAATAAAAAATTAAAGACAACCTCATACTAGAAGTTGTATATTAGGTAACAACAGAACTATAAGACACACTTTTTTTTTTCAAAGATTCACATCTACTAAAAATAATCTGGGAGATTGCAGGTATCATATGTATTCAGAATGTCTCGCTATGTTTACTTGAAACTAAGAATTTTATTAATTCATGGCTAAAGAAGTAAATTACTTTTGAATGTCCAATCTCTATATGATCCCTGTTGGCCCAACTCTCCTACCCCAAATAAACCAAATGAATTTTAAAATTTTGCTCCCTAATTCCTCTTTTGAATAGCATCTCTGTTTATGATTTGGTGTCTTTGCATATCAAAGACAAGTGACAAACCAGTTATGGAAAAGAAGAGAAAAAAATTATTTCAGGTCACTCTCCAAAGCCAAGGTTTCCTTTCTAGTATGTACACAGATGCGATTTGCGTGAGGGGCGCTGGATCAGGACTAAACTGAGTCAAGGGACACAGAGTTCCATTTCTACTTTGACAGTGGTCCCATGTGACTCTGAGCCAGTCCTTTCAACACCCTATTTCCTCATCTGTCACACAAGAAAAATAAGATTGGCCGTTTCCCAGTTTCACAAAGATATTTCCGTATCTGAAACATACTTAAGACTTCCAAAATGGGTTTGATTATTTTGTCTTACTCCATCAAAATCTTAATTGATTAAGTGAGTGAGAGTGAGCGAACGAATGAGTGATTTTCCACACCGGGCATAATAATATTTGCCAACCTTCAGAGTATTGTAAAGATGAAGTGAGATAATAATGCATGTATAAAAGCTCTGAAATTTGAAAATGTTTAATGTGAAAGGTATTTTTAATTTAATACTTTTGCAAATGCATGTCAAAACTACATGAAATTTTCCAAAACGCAACGAGATATTTTCAACATTTGGGTCTCCTGTTAATATGAAACATGGCTAAATGCTGGATCAGCAGAACACGTGTGTACTTTGAGTTTTTTGTCCATGAAAAATAGTTTCTACTATGACATTCATATTCAGTTCAAAAAGCACTTTAAGTGACACTATGTGCCAGACAGTAAGTAGGAGTTAGGGAATGTGTTGGTCATTCTAGTACCAGCAATGGATAAAGAGAGTCCAGAGCCCTCGGTGGATTTTTCAGGCTTTAATGCTCTCAGGGAACCGTGCACACAGGCACACCATGCAGGCAGGCTGGCATGCAAGGTGGTAGGGCCTGGACAGGCAGGCAACTGGACATAACAGCCCCACAAATTTTTATGCTCTTTCTCTGGGCTCTAGTGTTCATATTCTCTCTCTCTCTCTCTCTCTTTCTCTCTCTCTCTCATACACACACACACACACACACACACAAACACAAACACACTCACACACATCATCTCTGGTCTCACCTCTTCTGTTGCTGTGCCCCTTGTTCTCACTGGTACCGCTGCCACTGCCTTTAGCCCCGCCTCCAGGCTCAGGTGTGCACACTTACACATGCATGCGCACCCATTCTCCAGGTGTCCACAATCAGGCACACGTGCCCCACGCCCTGCGCTCCTAAATGTGCTGGCAGATTTGGCTTCTGGTGAGAACCTTCTTCCTGGTCTTTAGACAGTCACCTTCCTGCTGTGTACACACACAGTCTGTCCTTTGTAAGCAAGGAGAGAGCAAGATCTGCTATGCTCTTCTTTTTTTTTTTTTAGATTTTTTTTTTTTATTTATACAAGAGCTGGGGTACAGGCCAGAGTCACGGGAAGGTGAGAGGATTCACCAGAGACAGAGTGGGGAACAGAACAGGCAGACAGACCAAAAGCATTGCTGAAGGGAGCAGTGGGCGAAGCAGGAGAGGTCTGCCGCGCCATGTGGGATTCTCCCTGGCTGGCTGGGAATCGAACCGGTGCTACAGAGGCTGCAGACAGCTTCACAGCGTTGCACTCAACCCAACTGAGCCACGGGGGAGGCCCTGCTATGCTCTTCTTGTAAAAACACTAATCCCATCACAATCTTCCTAGCCTCGTGACCTCATCTAAATATATTCCTCCAAAGGTTCTACCTCCAAAATACCATCACATTAAGGGCTAGGGGTTCAATAAATGAATGTGAGGGAATATTACATTCAGCCCCTAATAGGGTAGAAAAATGAAAATGACAGTGTCCCTGGTCTTCTGGAAAGCTTACTCTAGTTGAGAGAAGACATATAAAGGAATAAAGATAATGCAGACTGCTTAGTGCATTGAGAACACAGAAAAACTAACTTGGAGATGATGATGTGAGTTGAGTTAAAGAATGAGCAGAGAAGGCAGCAGGAAAGAGCATTTCTGACAGAGGAAATAGCAAAGGCAAGGACCCTAGCATTGGAAATCATGTGGATTATTCAGGAGACAACACAAATAACACCACGAGAGTGTAATGTGCCATTTGAAGAGTGGTGGCAGAGAAGGATAGAAAAGAGACTAGGTTCTACCTAAGAGGACTTTGTGTGCCTTGCTCAAGAAACTATGGTCATTTCATTGGCTCTTGCTTCTCACACCGAGGTACTCAAATCCTGGAGACAGGGAGGATTAACATGGTCCAACCTCATGGATTCTCAATTTTACTAGAAACTATGGAAGAGAAATAAAGTTGAAGTTGAGATACTATTAAAATATTCAAAACAATATTTATAAATATTAATCCACCCATCTGTGGGGAATTGCATCCTTAGGGTTACCTGAGCTGGAGAATCACAGCATGAGGAAGTGGAGAACCACTGATGGCTTTTCTACTCAGCAGCGAGGCAGGCAGATTTAGGTTTTCAGTCACTCACTCACTCTGGCGAGGGCGTGGAGAATCTGTAGGAGGGAAGAAAGACTAGAAATAGCAAGGCCTGTAAGAAGATGGGCATAATCCTCCAGGAAAGAGGTGATGAGCTACTAAACTAAGGTGGGAATGTAAGTGTGGAGGATTTGAGAGTGTAAGGCACTTGTGGAGGTAAAATTATTTGCACTTGCTGAGCAACAGTATATGGGAGCTAAGAAAGAAAGAAGAAGCAAGGCCTACCCTGGTGGCGCAGGAATAAAAGACAGCGCTATCAAGCTATCGCCAGCCACTACAGTACAAGTTCGATCCCCAGCCAGTCAGGGAGGAACCCATATGGCGCAGCAGACCTCTCCAGTCTCGCCCACCGCTCCCCGCAGCAGTGTATTTCAATAGATTCGCCTGCTCTGCTCCCCACTCTCTCTGGTGAATCCATTCACCACCCACCCACGCCCCTACACTTCTGGCCTATACCCCAGTTCTTATATGCATAAATAAATAAATCTTTTTAGAAAAAAAGAGGAAGCAAAGGTCAGCCCAGAATTTGGACTGGAAGGACAGGGTGGACAGTGGTGCCCTTCAGCAAGCTGGAGAAGAAGTGGGAAATGAGATTATGACTTTCCTGAACATAAACATTTCTACCTGCCCAATGAACTTCCGCTGAAGAAGCCAGAAGTCATCCCAGATTCTCCTTGTGAAAAATCTCCAGCATTTGCAAGATGGTCAGAATGAATGGAGAATTTTGCTTTCACTTCTTACCAGTTTTCAGTGGCCACCTCTGTAGTGTGTAGATGACCAAAATGGGCTACTTCATTGTTTTCTCTGCCACCTTCATTGTTTCAACTGCCTGGGCATGGTTTTCTTCAAGAAGCATCGACCCACAGTTCTGCAGAGTTCCCCAGTTTGCTAACTGTTTCAATAGTGGCTACATGTCACAGAAATGATGGCTGCTCATGAATAAGTAACTTAGAAGAAAAGTCACTATCTTTACTAACTTATCACCTCCCCCAACCCCTTAGCCTCCGAGACTCTGTTTCTGAACTTTATTTCACCTCCAACAACTTCTTCATAATTTCTAATCTAGCTCCTGGCCTCCGCTTGTAATTAAACAGATACTGATCTCAGGTGGAGAATAAGCACCAGAAACAGATGAATTCATAAGACAAAAATCGTGTCCTTATCCTCCTGTTTTCATGCAAATGTCCCCAGTAATTAAATCAGGAAAAGAAAATGTAGCAAAAACATATCAGCCAAATGGTTTCAAAATTTCAAAAGAAGCTGTAAATATGGTCCTTTTTAGAAGATCAGGTTCTAACTAGAGATGAGAAAGGGTAACAGTTGTTCTGATGAAGCAGTTTTTAAATTCTTGTCAGTGATTTGAAGAGAGATAACTGATGTATGTTGAAGAAGCTGGCAAGATTTTTAAATAGTTCGGACGCTACAGGGAGCATTTTTTTTTTCTTAAAGCAATGTACTCAGAAGTGTTGGCAAGATTTTATTTGAACGTAGCAGTGCTTATGTGAGGAAGTTATTTTGAATTACCCTAGTATAAATATGTATGACTTTATTTGTATTGAAAATTTCCTTTGCAAGTCAGTGACTGAGGGACTGTTATATCTCTATTGCTTAGTAAATGATTTAGGTATTTCATTTTGGAAATAAAATATTCTACTCAGAATTCAAAAATAATACCAGAATTCTGTCTTGTGAACACAGGTGATCTTTGCACCTACATCAACACCTTTTAACTCTTATCCGCCATGCAATAAGAGTTAACTTTTATTTGCCATGCAAATAAGAGTTAAAACAGAGTAAATGGCATCTGTTGTCTTGGGTCTGTGTGTGTGTATATACATACACACACACAGACCCAAGACAACAGATATATAGACATAGATATATATGTGGCATTCATTCATGCATGCATTCATTCATTCAACAGATATTTATTTTTCAGCACCAAGTTCTATGCACCAAGTTCTATGGTAGACACTAGGCTTACAGCAATAGTATTGAAGTGCCCTTCCTCATAACATAATTCAGGTAAACATTCTGTCTCCTTGAGGCAATTTTCTGCAACGCAGTAGAAACTTTAAATACTGGGGTCATAGCTTACTATTTAATAAAAGCTAAGCCTTTTGATGGCTGTGGACAAGGTTATCTTTGAAAGATAGTTTTCCTCTGAATAGAAAATATCAAAAGAAAGGTAAGAAAAGGCAGTGAGGGTCCCTGAAAAAAAAAGGTGAGGGCCTGAGGCAGAGTGAAGGAGAGAGAGAATTGGAGAAAGCATTTTAAATAGGACTCACACTTTTTAAAATAGGACTACCTTTGGGCAAACAGTTATTGTTCTACTTGAAAACAAAGCTGCTGGCAGGAAAATAATCTAGCCCATTGGCTGATGGAGCCTATCCATTTACTTAAAAAAGGAAAAACAAAACTTTGAATCTTCTCTGTTTTCTTTCCTTAGCTATAGTGTGGTGTTGGGGAGTAAGGGAATCATTTTGTCCTAAAATACAACTGCATACTTGCCTTCATAAGCAAACCATAGTTTACTATCCACTTTAGCCTCTCCTTATGATTTTGTCCCTTTTTCAGAGAAATCTCTTATTAAATTTTAGTATATTTACTTAAAAATAAAACATAAAAAAACTCATCAGCATCACATAAAGAGAAAGACACACACACACACACACACACACACACACACACACACGCAATTCTGCATTTGCTCCCTCCCTTTTTTTTAGGTCATCTGTAAAACTGACACAAAAGAAGGGGAATGAAGCAGTTTGTATTAAGCAATGCGATTGGATTACAACTTAATAAAAAAAGGAGGTTATAAATGTCTAAATGTCCATGGTCCCTGCCTGCTCCCCTCACCTATGGTCGTTCTTATCTCAAACTGTTACACATATGAAATAGGATATCAGTTTACAACCCTTTAAAGCTTCTTAATGAATGGCAGATTGCACAAACAACAAAAAAAAGTTACTATATAATAGGCAGTTTTCCAGGGAAATGAGAAAGATCCATCAGGAATAGAATACTTTTGTTTGTCAAATAAATTACTATTTGAAGATCCTAAATGAAGCAATGGCTAAAACATTTCCAAGTAATGATACTTTGCTTCAATATCATAAAAAGCATTACTCTGCCCCAAATTCAAAGTCCAGGGTGATTTCAAATTACATTTGCAAACATAATTCACCTAACCATGAACAGTTCCCTGAACCACATAAGAATTCTCCCAATAGCAGCAAAACTTCAATATAGATCATCTTCACAGAATGACAATGGCAAACTATTGTAAATGTTTTACTATAAATGCTAAATGATAGTAGGCAATGACAGCGCTCAGGATTATACTGATTTCTCTAAACTGAAATCCAAATATCAAGTAGATAGACAAATTAGACTTTAAAAGAATGGAGTTTTAATTCTCCCTTCATGTTTTAAAAGGCCAAGCATTTTCTGTGAACTCTCAGCTTTGTTCTGTCCTTAGTCTAAAGGGTGCTAGCTTTGTGCCAAAAACAATAGGTGAACCAGCTTCCTTCAACCCAGAAAAATTACCCCTTTGCCACAGGAGCCATACTTATGGTTCCACAATGGCCAAGGAAAAACCTAATAGGAACAGATTTTTTTGCATGTGTAGCAAAGTTAGTTCCAGAGAAAGAGAAAGAAGCCTGGTTTGCACTGTAGCAGAACCATTGGAACAATATGCTCCCTGTGTCCACAGCCCAGTCCTCCCCTGACACCCTCCTTTCTAGGGCATAGGGTAGAAAAGTCACATACACAGTAGGTCATGCCAGGGTCTGCTGACACAACCCTACTCCCAAATTTGCAGGCAAGAGAATGAAGCAATGTCTGTACTATATACATAGTCTTACCTTTTTTTTTTTTTTTTAAGCAGACATTTCAGTCCTTAGCTGGAAGGTAGGAAGAAGATAGTGCAGGCATACTTTGTCAGTGCTATTCCATCCCTTCTATAGCCGCCCCAATTCCTTCAAGTCTCTGAAGTTTGGGCAAAGGGCTTTCAACAGTGTTAAGATCCTCTTCTTTTTACCTTGAACAATTGGGATTTTTGGCACTTCTTAACCTCAGCAAGCTGGCTGTAAGAGCTCCTTCCCATGCCAGGTCAAAAAGGGAAAATGATGTGAAAATATTTTTTCCTACAATTATAGATGGAAATGTGAAACACATAATCAAATTATAAATTGCATTTCTTCATCTCTAAACTTAGTATCATACTGCTTATTATTAACACTCCATCTTTTCTACTGCAAATTCAGAAATTCTATATTACTTTTCCAGTTGTTATCAGTAAGCATTAATTTCTGTACAAGAACCAGTTAAGTTGATGCTAATAAAGTTGTAAAATAATTAAAGTAGTTAATAAGTAACAATAAAATAAGAGAAAATAATAAAATCAGTATCACATAAAACAAATGCTATATTTACTCTGGTTTTCTATAATTTAGCTACAGATATTTTTCAGGAACTTCACAAGAAGGAATTCCTATTTATTGATATGCCCACCCTATGCTAGACATTTTATAAGTGTTATCAACATTTTTCACCATAGCCAGCTTAAATCTAAGTACTCTTTTGTTCATTTTAAAATGAAGTTCACATGGGGCTTAATATCTTGTCCTCAATACATAATTAGTAGCCAAAAAAACAAGGAGTCAAATCCAGTGCACCTAATTACAAAATCTGTATATTTCCCCCTCTAATAATATGCAACCTTGAGGAAAATATAAATAATCTAATGTCAAACGTACTGATATCCAGTTCCTAGTCAACCGGTGATAAAAGAAATGGTATAATAGATAAAATAATACCTAGCTAGGTCTTTGTCATGTTCTTTCCTCATCACTAACCTGTCCTGTGCTTGAGTCTACCTCTGGGGCCACAGTGAACCAACAGGAACCTGCTCATAGGAGATTTTCCTATTCACGGGCCCTGGACAGAAGACCGAACTAGGAAATACATTTTATCTGAAAAGCCAGAGGCAACAAAGCCAGAGAAAGCATTCAACCTGAGCATTGGATCCGCGCCAATATTTTAACTGGAAAAATGAGTCTAAGTGTTAGGTCCAAAAGGCAAAATAAGGCATACATGGGAAAAACAAGTTTTAACTGAATCATCAGGAGGATTGTTTGGAAATGGGTCCACTGCTGTGTACAGAGGGGGCAGGGGCGGGGGTGCACAAGTGGTTCAGAAGGATGGCTGTGAGACATGAGATGATACCGGATACCATGTGTATGTGCTGTTGACCACCAAGGTGGACCTGGTAGGTTTAAAGGCTTGCAAAGGACCTGACGTTTGAATTCTAGGGAGAGGTACTGATTCTCTAGATCACACCTAAACCAGTAAGACTAACGAAGCAGGGTTGTATCCCCTTCACTGTTATTATTTCATAGTTCTGATTAACCTGGAGAGGGTCATTTTGAGAATGAGGGTTTTAGAATTAAATACCTGAAACAACTCTGAGGGGCGGGGGGAATAATGCACAGAAGGGTGCAAAATTAGAGCTGAGTAGAATGCAATGTTTCTTTCTAACTGTGACATTTTAGCAGAATAAGGATTATTACAGAAGATCACAAAGCAGCATGCAGTTGTTTCCAGGTCAGGAGACAATCTGTAGGTACAATTTCTGGTCCCATTTCCCTTTAAAAAGGAAAAAAAGAAAAAGGCACAAGTCACTGGAGCCCCTGGGCTGATGTCCAAGTGACCCTTTTGGTAGTGTTGACCTGCAAGGAGAATGGAATGGACCCTTTGAGAAAGGAAACAATTAAGGGACACTTTAAGTGTTTTTGAGATGTCTTAAAGAAAATAACAACAAAAAGTCATCAGTACTGGGATTAAATATGGCAATAGCTTTCCCCTCTAGCATTTGCATTGATTTTTCAGCTTTGCATCAAAAAGAAAATCTGACCTTATGGATCAAGAGCTAGGGAATTTCATTTTCCATTTAATAAACTGCTTTTCTCCTCCACTATAGGTACTTGAAATTAGCGCAAACCCCAGGATAGCTACAATTCCAAAAGGGAATGCTCACTTCATTATGAATGGTCTTACAGCAAATAATGCTCTGACAGCCAAATTCCTGGTCTCCAAATTTGTAAGTTTGCCCTTTTTTTCCCTCATAAGTATTACTCAAGACTGCTTCTGAGCTTTTGCACATTTAACCCTTATACTCAAAGACAGTATGTTATTAAAAACTGCAAGAAACTTAGAAGTTCAGACATTTGGACTAATATTTATAACCAAATTATGATCATATCAATACAATAAATTAACTGCTGAACTAACAGAATAAAGAAATCCCATATTTTCACATCTGTAACTATGCATCCTTTGAAAAGGTCTAAAGCCTTGTAAGCCAGTCATAATCCTATGATGCTTTCCATTTTCTTTCTTCATTAATGACACACACTCATTTCTCAATGGAAAAATTGTGCATGATGCTAGAAGTTAAAGTTGTTTTCAGTAGAAAAATTAATCTATATTATCTTAAATTGACCTGTATGTTCCATATTATTTTTTCAACCTGTCATTATAATAATAAAACTACACTGTAGGGCCTCCCCTGGTGGCGCAGCGGTTGAGTACTGGGCTGCTCCCGCAGCCTCTGCAGCACCGGTTCGTTCCCCAGGCCGCCGGCAAGGGTCCCACCAAAAACAATTTAAAAATAAAAAATAAAACTACACTGTAGTAAACTTTCATGTGTTACTTCACTTAATTCTCAACAAAACCCTAAGGAATGGGTAGTGTACCCATATTGCAGATAAGGAAACAGAGTAAAACCCCAATAATCCCCACAAGTAATAATCTGCAGAACTAGTATTCAAGATAGACACTTTGTATGTCATCTGATATAGGGGTATAAAAATATCAGGGCAATACTTAATGATTCTTAAATAACTTTAAATAAGACTATATAGTAAAAAGTAAAACATTAAAATTATGTTAAATACCAGGTCTGAATTATTTGTAAATGGCCTCAATTTTTCACATTTTGACCTGTATAATCAGACATAACCAATAAGTTTAATGATCAAATACATACCTAATTGGTACACATCTCTGCATTTGGGAAGGAGAGTAACTTGAGTTAACATAGGGTATTGTTCTTCCTAATTAATTGTAGTTCTGTCACACGTTTGCATCGGATTGCTATATAAAAGGTTTACAAGTTAAGAAGTTTAAAGAATATCTAGAATAAATGGTAAAACACAATAAACTTTACCAGTGTTGAAGAGAAATTTTACATTAAAATGTTACTTAGTTTCTTCATCCTATGAGAATGATTTAAAAAAACACACACACACATTTAAAACCAAGCATTAGATATGCAAATATATGTTCAGATCAGAGATACCAAAATTATTCAAATGATTAATTATTCATCATAAAATGTCAATTAATAATTATGAAGCATAAAAGGCATCTTTATTTTTCCTGGCCTAAAAAAGGCTTAATATACATGTTCAACTGGCTTCTAACAAGTTTTACAAATCCAACAAAGTAAACAAATTGTAAACAAATGCAAACTCTGATTTTTAATAGAACAACAAATATGCCCAAAATTAATGAAAGAGGTAAAAATAAGAAAAACAAAAATGTAACCACATTCATGACCCCAGCAACCCCTTATTTACTCACCAGGTAATGGGGTGACCTGGCCAAGGAAACAAGGCAACTGTTCAAGTTGTGAACTTGCTTAGCATGTACCAAGCAGGTGGCATGATGCTTCCCTCCTAATTGATCACTATTTGTTGGGGGTGAGTGTGCTTCGGGAATGTATTACACTTTCCAAATAGTCACTAAAAAAGAAGACAGTTTAAGTTTCTTTAAATTGCTATTGTAATTTCTAAAATCTGTTAAACACTGCTAAAATATAACTACAAAACGAGAGATTTTTTTCACGCCACCTTAATTCCTAAGAATGTCCCTTTACCAAGTAGCAATCTTTTTTTGTTCCAGGAAAAGTATATCTCTTTTTTTTTTTTTTTTTTTTTTTGGAGAGTCAGTTTGAGCTGATCTGATAATTCAGAATAAGAAGCTATTGTGATTACTGAGATAGTGGCTTATATTTATTTTTAATTTATAAAACTTTTTTTTTTACTTTTCACTGACACCTGGTGAACTTGCTTTCTGATGACCCAGGGAGTTATTTTCGTCAGGGCTTCCCTGACCTGCTGGTAGACTAATTGCATATTAAACACTGCGTTTTCATACCTCAATGATCAATCCAGATAAGTAAAGAAGGCAAAAAAGAATCAGAGAGAGGAAGAAGAAAGAGTGACAAGAAATAAAATAAGACACTGCAAAAGGGAGAGATATCAGATAGAAAGAAAGGAAAATGCAGGAAATGCAGTTGGGAAAAGACCAAGAAAATGAGAATAAAGGGCAGGGAGAGCTTGAAAGGAGGGCAAAAGGGAGGGAGGGAAGCAAGGATTTTGGTTTTTCTATTCCCTGGCGAGGCTGCTGGCGTCCGCCGCGCCCTCAAGGCTGCAGCCTTCCAAGTTGAGGCGCAAGCTACCTCCTCGGGCCTGCGTCGCATCCAACTTGCTCCAAGTTTTCTGGTGACTCCTCCAGGGCCCCCTTCCGTCCCTCCTCCCCCACCCCTCTGTGAGATTGACAGTCGCGTGGAGGAGGCTTTTCCAGGCATTGCCTTTCTCATGGTAATCAGCCCCCAGCATCACCTCCCGGCCGCGGCCGCTCCGGCTCCGGCTCGGGGCGCAGCGCGCGGACCCCGGGGACCGGAAACTGGGCGGCGGGCCGGGAAGGGCAAGCGAGCCGGGTCAGCTGACCCGCGGCCGAGCTGGGGGCGCGGGGTTCCCCGCCAGGGACAGGTCTAGGGAATGTCGGGAGGGCGGGGGCCGACCCCCCCTCATCCCCCCCCACACACACACACGTGCTCCTCGGCCTGCGCGGCGGGGCCTTACCCTGAGATCAAATGGAGGGACCGAAGCTGGGGGCGTGGGGGACAGTGCGCGCCGCGAATTGGGGGCGACAAGCAGACCTGTTTTGCATCAATAAATTAAGACGCTCATTTGAGTCCTGAAGTTTGCTGGTTCCTGTCAGTGGAGACGTTGGCAAAAGCGCTGAAGCCGAAATTCAGCCTTAACTTCAAAAAATAAAATAAAATAAAATAAAATGAACCCCTCAGCTGGCCGCGCTGCGAGGGCCAGGTGGCGTGCGAGATTCCACAACCCGCGGACCTCACAGGGGGGTTGGGGACGGTCTGAGGTTCTCTGGTCCTGTTTGGATTTTGCTTGAAAGGGCTTCTCAGAGAGATGCTCCTGGGGTTTTTTTTTTTTTTTTTTTTGGTATTTTTTTTTTTTTTTTTTAAATAGACTTTCCCCTCCTATCCTAGGCTCAACTCCGAAAGGATTGGATTGCGAGTTTGCACGTGAGAAAACCGTTTGGCTTGGCTTGGACCTTTGCCTCCCCCCCACCCCCTCCATACACACCCAATCCAGGGGTCCCCCTTATCACCCTTTGCTCACGACTCTCAAAGAAGTTGCCCACCACCTGGTGACAACACAGGGTCGAAATAATTCCTCTAGATGAAATACCAATTCCGTTTCAAAACGAGAATAGGGTCTTTCTCTTGCCTCCACTTGGTACAAAATAAACAAAATTTGCTTTTAAAAAATCATTAACTGTGGCCAATTTCGAATTCCTTCTACAGGCTGCTTGTTCAAGGGCAGAAACATTGTATTTCTTCGGGTATCTGGGCCGGCAAGCGGAGCTGGGGGCAGGGAAGAGGAGGGAACCGCTGTGAAAGTTGAGGAAATTGACAGACTGAGAGGTGAATGGGCGGACAGGCACCAGGTCCTGGCTGGAGGGAATTGGAAAACAAAAGTGCATCTTCTCACCCTGCCTGGAGAGAGGGAATCCTGAGGGACACAGTTTGTTTTACTCCAAGAAA
This sequence comes from Talpa occidentalis, assembly GCF_014898055.3. Classification (NCBI taxonomy): domain Eukaryota; kingdom Metazoa; phylum Chordata; class Mammalia; order Eulipotyphla; family Talpidae; genus Talpa; species Talpa occidentalis. The sequence continues at coordinate 80,185,319 of NW_023603184.1, read as the reverse complement.
CCCTAAAGAATTATTTTTCTCTCCCTCCACTGTCGATTACAATATTATTTCACATTTGCATGTATCTGGTGTTTTAATCCCCTTTCTCTGCGTTAATCTCGAAATGGATTATTAATGGGGAAGACAGACTGGGAAGGAGAGATTCATTTTGCAGGACTTGCTTTGCTTGTGAGGAGCCGAATGCTGGCAGCCCCTAGTCCTCTCTCGACTTTTCTCTGTGTCCTGCGCTCCTGCATCCCACTGATCCCACGATCCCTATTGTCCCCCGACCTAGTCTCCGGACTCGGAGTTTTCGGAACAAATGTATATTCCCGCTTCCTCGGATCCCACCACCTCTGCGTTGGTGGGAATTCTCACGGTCAAATGGGGAGGGGAGTGCCAGGGGCGTGCCAGGCGGGGGGTGGGGGGGGCCATCTACTCGCGAGCTCACCCCTCCCGGGAGCCCTTCTTGTGCCATCACCCCCAAATCCACCTTGATCAGAACCTGAAAGATTAAATTTTTTTTTTTAGCCCCAAATCAAGCACTTGCATGTCAGTACTCCCAGTGCTAAGTGTTGGGGCTGCCTCCTGCCACTTGAACAATTACTGAGCCCAGAGTAATCAGATGATTAGCTGTTTTTAATGGAAATACTTAAGAGTCTTTTTTTAAAGTCAGGTCCTAAGTAACCTGACATTAATATACATAATAAAGACAAGTGATTTGTTAGCTGTTCGATTGAATCCTTTGACCTGAGGTTTTGCCTGTGAGTGTGTCTGACTGTAAGCTTCCAAGAGTTATTTGGGCTTCTGGAGTGGGGTCTTGCCTGAAATAGATCCGTGCAATGGGCTCCTTTTTCTTTGGGGATGGGAGAGAGGAGACTGAAAAACTTCGAGGGAAACAGGACTCCGATCTTTTTAAACAAAAAGTGGGGAGGGGGAAGAGGAAGAAAGAAAAGATATTACTATTAGAAATAATCTCAGAAGAGAAAGTTGATAAGTCAGACGTGTATTTAGTATAGATAGGTATTAAAAGAAATGTGGAACATGAGAAATGGGTCTTACTCACGTTGGAAATATTTAATTTTCTTTTTTATTATTAATTTTTAGACTGACAATCTTGAATGCTCCTCTTCTATAGGTACTTTATTCTGTAATGAGGTGGGGAAGAAGATTAATTTATCCGGCCATTCTGACTGTAATAAATACTTAGGTTAGAAAAGAGGTAAGTCTGTAACGAACTGTGAAAATTGACTTTCTTGTATCCTAAAGTAAAAACTGACTGTGGTCATGCTGGGTGGCTATTACCACCACCACCAACTCCCCCCCCCCCACCCCAACACACAAAATACAAAGATGCGACTCTGGGAGTGTGGATGTGGCAACCCATGTGGTGGCTTTTCCCTCCTCTGAGTGCAATTGCCAGTGACTCTTGCTTTCAAAGTCTTGCTTTAGGCACACATTCAAAGCACAGTTCAAAGCAGTTTATCTTAATATAAGTAAAAGTCTAGTATTGGATCAGGGTATTATTTGTTTCAGATTTCATCAGACTGAAAATAGGGGACTGTAATATATTAACAACATTAAAGCAGAAAAATTGCATAAGGCTGTTCTTTAGTCTTCTTCACACCTCCACCTTTACCTTTGCAAGGGAATCCAAAGGCTGTGGAGACTAGAAGTTTATTTGTGCTCTGAGGTTTTCAAGCACTTTCACTGTGAAAAAAAAAAAAAAAAAAAAAAGCTCAGTTCTTTAAGAAATACAGCCTGAACCATTGGAGGCTAAGAGATTTCTTCCTTTTCCGATAAATGCCTGTGCTCAGCATCCTCAAATTTGGCTGTCTTTATTTACTTCTATATTAGTTCCAATTATGTGCAGTGTAAACCAGCTTTTTGATTAACAAAACAGCAGAGCATTGGTTAAGAACACTTAAACTTCAAAAAAAATTCCCCTGGGAAGTGGGCTCTGAATTGGTTAATAATGTGCAGTACTTGCTAAATTGCTGACTTCCAGATGTGGAAAATATCTTTCTTGTTTAGGACCTATGTAACCTGATTGGATTACGACAGAAGCGTCACGTTGGAAGCTTTTGAGTGATTATTTAATTAACCATACAGTAGAAAGCTGTATTCTCCAGGAAATCCCTTTCATATTTACATAACCAATCCCTTCAGAGCAAAGGTGGAGTCTTTTCTTTTTAATTTTACTTTAATTGCAATATCAAAATATATATATATATACTCCAAAACTTAGACCCCATGCCGTTTAATATCATGCTCTTCCTCCCCTGCTAAGTTCCTCTATGGCCTTTCTCCTTTTTCTTTTGCCTCCCTGCACACACTCCCTCACTTTGTAGTGAGTTCTCCGTGAGATGTAGAGAGATTCAGAGATCCGTCAACCCAGTGCTCTATGTTAATTTACTTAGAGACCCTTTTATAAAATGCCAAACTACTTTTTAGTATTGGGACCCAATCCAGAAATTCATCACACACACCCCAACACACGCCCTAAGATGCAGTTCACATGCAACAATTTTTTTTTTTTTTTTAGGCTCTGGCATCTAAAAAGAAAAAAAAAAAAAATAGAGAGAGAAAGAGCAAAGAATTTAGTTCCAGAAGCCGTGCTGAGAAATCCACACAACTTAATGTGCATCTCAAATCTGGTCATTAGAGCTATCTGGATAAGAAGGGGCGATCTGGATTGAGGACCCAGGATCTTTTCCTTTAACTTTCGCCCCTTAGAGTTCTCCAGTTCTGTGAATGGTGTGCACCGTTTTCCGCCCTGTACTCTGTAGGATTTAGTGATGAGGATAATGATGCCAAAGGCTTGACGCGGGGGGGGGGGGGGGGGAGGGGGGGGCGTGGAGATGGGAAAGAGGGAGGCGAGAGGGCGAGAGGGAGGGAGAGAGGAAGGGAGGGAGGTGGAATTTCATTTCTTCCACTAAAGCGTTTGCGGAGACTTCAAGGTATAATCTATCCCAGATCCTTTCCCAGAGAGAAACTTGGCGATCACGTTTTCACATGATGCTCACGCTCAGGGCGCTTCAATTATCCCTCCCCACAAAGATAGGTGGCGCGTGTTTCAGGGTCTCTCCTACAGAAAAGAAAAAGAAAAAAATGTCATTAGAAGAGGCGTAACACGTCAGTCCGTCCCCAGGTTTGTTTCCTGGAGTGGCCAAAACAGATCAGTTCTAACCTGCTCCGCAGGAATAACGGTCCTGCCTCCCGACACTCTTGGCGAGGTTTTGCACAGTTTGCTCCGGGAGCTGTTTCTTCGCTTCCACCTTCTTCTTCCCCACACTTCGCGGCTTCTTCATGCTTTTTCTTCTCACCATTTCTGGCCAAAGCTACAAACAAGACTTCGCAGGTAGGTTTTTTCCCCCTTTTCTCTCTTTTTATCCCTTTTTTGGTGTGGTCATTCCCCAACCGTCCTTTTCTGATTTTTCTCCTTTTAAGTGGGGATGTGAGTCTGAAGTGGGAAGGAGTGTCTGTGAGTAGGAATTTCAGGTGGGTGAAGCTGCTTTATGGCAAGCTTTTCCCAAGAGTGACTTCTATTTTTCTTGCACCTCCACTCCCATTCCAGTTCTCTTGTTTTTTCCTCCTCCAAATAATTTGCCCTGTACCTGTCCATTCAGGTAACCAAAGGTGTCTTTTGCTGCTCAGCCTAGGAAAAGTTTTATTGAGAACTATATGGCTGGAATAAAAACTCTTCAAAGGGAGAGATTCTGCTCTATTTTTTGCATCTATTTTCAATTCATTGTATTCAGCAATTAAAACTTGGCAAATGCCTGTTAATAATTACAAAACTTGATGGACACAAACCTACCAAATTTGAGGGCAAGTCTTTCTCTGAGATATGGCAGTCCACCCTCTCCCACCGGAGAAAGCTGTTTTCTAAGCAGAAAGTTGCCTGTTTTTGTCTGCTTAGCGAGTTTCATTTCTTTATTTCATTCTTTGTGTGTGTGTATGTGAAGTAACACCTCACTTCTGTGATGATAAATAAAGAAGTGAAAGTTCCTAATGGAACTTCAGTCGTTTACCAAGGGAGGGGGGGGTCATTACAGCTGGGAAGAAAACTGCTGTCAGAATATCAGGGTTTTTAAATTAAGGCTAAATTTTGAGATTGTATTTTAAATGGCCAAGTACTGCAGACATGGGTTTAACAGGACACACACGCATACCCCGTTCCATACTTTGGCACTGAAAAGTCGAAAGAGATAGCAGGAGTTCCCAGGAACAGTGATGAGCTGGGTAAACATTAATGCCCTTCTCTCCCACCTACTTATATATTTTACATGCTCCCCCTGTAATGGTGAAGGCAAGATTACTAACTCCAGAGTTAGAAATAACAGGCAAAGATAAAGTTCACAGCACAAATGCCCAGTCTCGCCCTCATACCCACATGCTCATAAAACTAGCAGCTTACTTTATTAAACATGTATTTATATGCAATCGTGTGTAAGTCTCAGCATGAATACAGACAGGCCAGCTGTTTCATCCCAAACACTTGTGTGACCATGTCTTTATTTCAGGATTTTCCCCAACAATTTCAAATCATTAGAAGAGCCATGAAATGACAAAAAGTGTCAAACTTAAAGTCTCCCACTATGCCTAGGTTAAATTCAAGGTGCTTTCTGAATCATCCACTTCCCCTTCTCTCTGCACCCCCCCCCAACCTTCTCGCAAATGTGTGGAAACTGATACTCACTTTCCAGGTTTTCCGCAAAGCTCTAGCACAGGAGACAATAGGTGCGGGGCGTGGGGACTGAGTGTGCTTGGCAGAGAAAGGGTTAATGGCCCTTGTGTTACAGTTTGCATCTGTTACATCTTTTATAGCCCCCTGTTTAAACTAATCCTCGAGGCACAGCATCTTCCCAACCTCCACCGAGTTTCGGGCTTCCACTCTCCAGCCTGCCTCCGAGGCTCCCCTTCTCCAAGTTTTGACAGTTTCAGCTGAAAAAATGCAGCGCCTCTCTCGATTTTTAGGTACAAAAGTTTCGAAGCCAGAAAGGATACGATCATTTAGTAGAGCTTAAAAGTATTGCCGTGGCGGTTGACTTTCTCTTTTCCTTTCTTGAGGGGAATTTTTTTTTTCTCCTGGAACTATTTAAGGGAGCCAGTGTAGGGGAGCATGTGTGTCAGTGAGGTGGGGGGCAATACTTCAGTCAATATTGTCAAAGTGGCGCGGGCGGGAGTGGGGGGGGCAGCTGGGGAGGGACAGTGTCCAAAGAGGCTTATAATTATATTTCTTATTGCGGCGAGAAACGGGAAATCTTAATTTGGGGATGGGGATGGGGGTGGGGTTGGGGGGGAAAGAGCCAGCGCCTCGATAAACTCCAAAAGGGAGGGGAGGGGGCGCGGGGCGAGTGGGCTTCCTATAATTACTATTATCAATTTGCCCGAGAGCGCTGGGTCGGGGGCTGCCTGGCGGTGTTTGCTCGCTGGCCTGTTTCGCCTGGGGAGTGGGGTTGGGGGGAGACGAGATGAGAGCGAAAGCAAGCCTCGCCTTACCCCAAGTTCCCGAGCCGGGCTGAGGACTTTTCGGAGGAAAGGGTCCGCCTAGCCCTGAGTCAGGCTGCCTTACTGTACTGCCGAGCGCATTCCCTCATACGGGCAGGAGTTATGACTCATTTTGAAGATGTAATTCTTGTGTCTGATCCCCTCGCGGGCGCAACACACCAAACAGTAACAAACACAAAGCGCCTCCGGGCCAAGGCTGGGGGTGGGGGGGCGGGGAGGGGGCCGCCGAAGTTTCGCTTTGGCGCCGGGGGGAGCGGATGGGTGCTCTCGGGGGCCCTGGCCGGGCTCCCCTGCGCGGCCCGCGCGCGTTTCAATGGGCGCGGGCGATGCCCACATTGTCGCTGTGTTTGGTTGCTAGATCGAGCCTGCGTGCTGCCGAAGCAGGGCGCCGAGTCCATGCGAACTGCCATCTGATCCGCTCTTATCAATGAAGCAGCCGATCATGGCGGATGGCCCCCGGTGCAAGAGGCGCAAACAAGCCAATCCCAGGAGGAAAAACGGTAAGAAGCGGCCCGAACCAAACTTTTCCGGGCCGCTCGGCGGCTGGAGACCCGGGGAGCAGGCGGGGGCAGGGAAGGGGCCGAGGCTGCGGCGACGGCAGCGCCCGGGGCTCGCGGGCGAGCCTCCCTCCACGGCCGGCTCGGGAGCCCGGCGCGCGCGGCGGCTGCACCGGGGGGAGTTGGGGAAGTGGCCGGCAAAGTGCGCGCGGGGCGCCGGGGGGCTCGGAGCGCGGGGGTCCGGCGGGGGCCCGGCGGGGTCCCGGAGCCCCCACCCCGACGCCCTCTCGAGCCCCCGCCTTCGCCCTCCCTCCGCCTCCGCCGCCCGCTCCTGCGCCGCCCGGCCGCCGGGTCCCGGCTGGGCTGCGGGCGCGCCCGGCGAGGGCAGGGCGGGGGCCCGGGCGCCGGGTCGCGCCGGAGCCCGGGGCGGGGGCGGGGGTGGCGGAGGGACCGCGGGGGCGGGAGCGAGGGCCCGGGGCTGCGCCTCCGCGAGGCTTAAACTTTTTTGCCGGAGTCGCCCGGCCGCTTCTCCACACGCCAAGTAACGGTCCGCGGACAGCGGGGCCCGCCCGGGCGCGCCCGGACCCCGGGGTGGGAGGGACTCGGCCGGCTCCGCGCAGGGTCCGGGGGGTCCGCGAGGGCTCGGGGGCGGGTGGCTCCCCTCCAGCGGGCGCTGGCTGCACGCCGGGGGCTGGCGGCGTCGGGAGCGCAGGGACACTTCCCCCGGGCAGTTTCTGCACGGTCAGGGGGAATCCGTTATGCCCGGCTGGGAGAGGAAGGAGGAAGGAGACGGGGGGACGAGGGGGTCACACAGGCCAGAAGTGGGAGACTGAAGGGGGTGACAGTTCAGCAGGGCTGTCTTGGAGAGGAGAGCGAGCGAGCGAGAGCGAGCGAGCGAGAGCGAGCGAGCGAGAGAGACCGACCCTAGGTATTACCCCCAAACAAAATCGTGGGAATAAAAGAGAAAAGTGATTGGCAAGAGCGCAGAAGGCGCCTGGGGGAGGGGAGCGAGCTGGGGATCAGAGAGGGTGCCGGGGGGAGCTGACGGAACGTGGGGAGTTGAAAAAGAAAAAGAAAAAGAAAAAACCAACCCCCCAAAACAAACAAGCGAACTAGCGCCAGCCCTGACTGGGAAAGGAAACTTCTCGCTCCCCTTGCTCTCAGCCCGGCCACCCGGCGCGGGGCCGCGGGGACGCTCCCGAGCTGGACTTGGGGACGCGGCGCCGACCCGGCCTCCGGCCTCCCACCCGCCCGGCCCGCGCCTTCCCGGCCCGCGCGGGCCCACTTGGAGCAACTTTCCGCTAGAGGAGACAATTGTGCGCGCCCCCGGCCTGCCCCGAGCCGCGCGGCGCGGGGAGGGGGCGGCTGGGGGCGCAGTGTGGGGTGCTGGAGGGAGAAAAACACAAAGACAAGAAAATTTTGATTAGAGACAAATGATGCCTCTCTCTCTCTCTCTCTCTCTCTCTCTCTCTCTCTCTCTCTCTCTCTCTCTCGTGTGTGTGTGTGTGTGTGTGTGTGTGTGTGTGTGTGTGTGTGTTTTGCTTGTTGTGGTGGAGGTGTCGAGCCATATGGGGGAGTGATAGAGGAATTTTAGTCAGAAACTGTTCGTTACGTTATCCTGCCTTTTCCCTTTGTGCTGCCTTTGATCTATTTGCTTGGCTTAGTATTACAAAAAAACAAGTACAATAATATATTCCGAGCTGCTTCCCCAAGATCCAGTTCAGGCTGCCTCTTTTCAAGTCAGATCTCTCTCTCTCTCTCTCTCTCTCTCTCTCTCTCTCTCTCTCTCTCTCTCCCTCTCTCTCTCTCTCTCTCATTTTTCCTTCACTCTGGTGTCTGGCATTATTTAAGGTGGTTCTTCCACACAAGACCTCCCCTTCCCCATCTCTAGGTAATTTCGTAGACACTAAAATTACACCTAATGTCCCCCTGTCCTCTCTCTCGTGTTTCCTCTGTTCCTTTTATTAAATGTTGGTTATTGATTTTCTAAAATCAATGTCTGTTGTGGGGCTTTTTTCCCCCTCTTACAAGTATCTAAAGCACGTTGCTGATCAACCGGATAACAAAAGCTTTGTGTCAAGGAGGCTTTTTTCCCTTATGATAAACAGTCATTTTTTTTTTCTTTTTCTGAGAGAAGAGAATGATATTTAACGCAAGGTTCCCAGAAGTGGTTTTTGTGTTCTGTTTATGTTTTTGCATTAGAGATCATCTAAAATGTTTGTTGCTTCTTGCCTGCTTACTCCCACCCCCTTCAGGAGTTTACCACCGGTGGTGACCAGCCTGTCCCCTGCAGTGAGGTCAGGCCAGAACCCTGGTCTGGGGAAACAGAGGACCCCAGGCGTCCTGAGAACCCTGGGGAGGGGAGGGCGTAGCTGAAAGGGAGACCTGCTGGGGGTGCTTTGCAGGTGGAGCTGAGTGCCAGGGAGGTGCTCAGCCTTGGAATCTGCAACCTTTTCCCTTCCACCCAGCCACTAACTTGGGAGAAGCCTCAGCACTTCAAAGTGGAAAGTTGAATGTACATTTAAGGCATTTAGCCCAGACCCTGCATGCTTAGCAGCAAGCCTATCCATTGCTTACAAATTCTCTAACTTTGACTATCACCTGTCTCTTTTTTCCAAATGATCTGGGAAAACATGCTGTGAATTGGTTACTCGTCAGCGTATTTTTCTTTGGTTTAAACTGACTGAACAGTGTCCTGGTTTTGAGAAGCAGGTAGAAGAGTTTTTTTTTTCGTCCCTTTTTTTCCATTTTCTTTCTCATCAAGCACGTATCCAATGCCTTTCCCTTTGGGAATTGCCAGGATTTATCTGAACTGAGTGGATTTTTCTTCTTTCCTGGATTCATGGAAAAGATGTCACTTTTGAGCTTGTGTCTTTGCTGATAACACTAAATATGATGATGCTTATCAAAATCATATAGAAATTCCTGGAAAGGAATAATGGCAATACTAATCATAGGAGTAGAAGCTGCAAGGGGGGGAGAGGGGGGAGATGGTCATCCAGGAAACTAGAATGGCACTTTATATAATTTTAATGAAGTCAACAGTGTATATATAGACTAAGGCGACAAGAAGATAAAACGTGTAAAACTGTGTGTGTGTGCGTGTGTGTGTGTATATTTGAAAGGCTGATGAAGAATGTGGGTTAGAAGATGATGCTGTAAGCGATTATTAAAAAGCAAAGGAGAAGGAGGCAGTTCGAGGAAAATAAATGTACAAGGAGAGAAACAAGAATCTAAAATCCAGCCTTCAAGATTCACAAGCTAGCAAGATGCCTGGCAAAGACAGTGCCAGAGCCAAGTTAATCCATTGCGGACAGTCTCCTTTCCCCCACATAGAAAGGATGAAATCTCTTCCCAGAAAATAAGAGGTGCAGGAGGTAAGGGGGCGAGATTTGAGGGGGAAGAAGGCAAAAAGCAAATTGCCCACAGACAAGAATGTGTGTCTGTTTCAAGAAAGTTCAGTCAGATGATCCTCAGTCGCCTGACTCACTTTGTAACACTTTCACTGAAGCTGGAGAGGAGGGGGAAAACCCAGCCCCCCTTATACATTGCCCTGATTATACCCCACTATCTCCACTCAGCCTTCGAGTCAGAGCCAGAAAGGAGCACTGGAGCGGGAGAAGCCAGGCTGCTGCCTGCCACTGGCGCAGCCCGCTTGTAACTTGCAAAGTTTGTTGCTTTTGCCCCTGATTCGGATGCTCGGCTTCCCTCCTGTCTCCTGCGGGAGCCTGGGAGACAGGCCTGCCTCCCCAGCCCACTGTCTTCCAGCATCCGCCTCTGAAACACCGTCCTTTCACATGCACGTTACAGCAAAAATAAAGTCCCTTTCAGAAAAGGGAGTGGAGTTGTCTTTTAAATGAAAACCAAATTAGAAGGGGGAGGGGAGAAAGGAAAGGAAAGAAAAGTTAAACTTGATTTTCCTTCCAAGTTGCAGCTAGAGACCCTCAGGGGGAGTGGGGGGATTTTTACACCGGTCTTTGGTCTCAACTTTTCAGTGGCAAAGGAAAGGGATAAAGTTGGATGTTTCCTGGGCTTTGGTTTCTGGAGGAGAAACAATCAGATGAGCAGAAATGATTATCCCTCTTTTAGATAAGCCAGCAACTCTCGCCACTTCCTTAAAGGGAGTGAAGGTGCTGGTGGTGATGCTTGGAGGTAATGGAGGACCAGAGAAGTTGCTGTGTTTCTGAGATGCTTAAATGAAAAGGAAAAGCAGTCAGCCCCGTGAAGGATGTGGCTCTTCGTGGCTCTCTGTGAGAGAGAAGTTGCATGGGGCAGCCCAGAGCCAGAGTCCCTCACTACACACACACTGAGGCAGGGAAGTCTCCTTTGGATCACAGTCTGTTCAGACTTGTTTACCTTTGCAAGTGTGAAAATCTTTTTGCAAGCAGCTTTCTTCCTAAAGTTGAGCTTCTGGGAAGACTGTTTTACTGACTCTCCAAGCGCTCAGAGGCAGTTTGTGTGGCAGGTACCAGTTCTCAGGGTGCTCCAAAGATATCCATCACCATCCTTCCCTCTCTGTGGAGATCTTCTGCAAGTTTTGTCTCACTGCACACACACAAGGCTGGGGGCTATGTATCTAGACTGATCTATTTGTTTTATTTCGCTTTGGAAAGACTCAGTCAATTGGGGTAGAAATATGCCTGCCTGCCTGCCTGCCTGCCTTCGTGGCAGAGCCACTAGCCTGCTGGCATCCGTGGCATGACGCTCCAGCAGGGGTAAGGGTGGGCTATGGATTTTAAACTTTGCATTGTTTCACTATTACCAAATAAAAATAAATTCTCGTCTTTAAGCGTTTATTTCCAAAGAGGAATAAAGCCAAGATTAAAGTTCCCTACTAAACTGCTATGTCATATGTTTCAGATGCTTTCTTGCTTGCTTGCTTAAATTTGCTCAAAGTGAATTCCAAGAGGTTAGCAAAGACCCTAATGCCTTTTAAGAAAATTTCCTGGGAAAAATGTGTTTCTACCCTGAAGGTAGGAAAAGAGGGTGTTGCTAGCTCTCTAGCAGTGCCGCGTTTATTCCAAGATGTGGGAGATTTTTTCCCTTACAACACTTTTGTCATCTGCATTCTTCCTAGGCTTTTAAAGGTGCATTTTCTTCTGTGTGAAAGGGAACTCTTTGTCCTTTTCCTCTCCAGCACCGTGGCTTCCCAAGGTAGACACTATTTTGTGCCTGTCACAGAGAGAGGGAGTGCAGGTTTGCAATGCTCACAGACAATTGATTGTCTGCCCTAATGTGTTTCATTTACATGTTTATAACGTCAATGGTGCTGGGGTGTCCACTGTACCATTCATTCCCGCATTCCCACAAGGGGGCAATTGTCTGAATGGCCAAGTCAGACACCTTTTTGATTGCTCTTTGGTTGTCTTTTTAGAGCAAAGAGATAAAGGAGGAAAATCTGTGATGCAGAAACACTAGTTGAAAATATACAGAATTAAATGTCACCACAAAAGCAGATGTTAACGTAAGCCCAAATATGCTTTTTAGCCAAGATGTGAAGGTTGAAAAAAATAATTCAGAGGAGAAGGAAAGATGATTTAAAACCAATAAATATAGCTCTGTTCCCCCCCCACCACCCCATTTCTTTTCTTTCTTTAGCAATCAGAAGATGAAATGTGATTTTTTTTCCCCTTTTCATTTTTAAGCCTTGAAACATCCAGGCACCTCCTCATTATTTGTATGTTTGCTGTGATTTGTGAATTTTGTATATATTTACATAGCTCTGTTTATGCCAACAGCATCAGCTTACCACTTGGAAAATCTATTGAATGACTATTTGGGTTTTGGGGAGTGTAAACTTTTAAGAAGTAGGATCCAAGTATTTCTTCATCAAGCATTTTTTAAAAGGAAAGCAATAATAATCAGGAGGCACTGTGGTAGTCTTTGCCTTAATAGCTATGTGCCAAATAGTTTTATCTTGGGTGACAGTTGTGTCAGAGTGAAGCTCTCAGGAAAAGTGTAGCTAGTAGTTACAAAGTAAATAAAGGATTTTGTTTTAAGGTGTTCTGTACTCTTTTTATAGTGAGTGTGTGTGTGTGTGTGTGTGTGTGTGTGTGTGTAGGGAGGGAGTTGTGTTTCCTCTGAGGGAGGTGAGAGAAAAGCCATCCAAGCGTGTGCTTTTTGGCTTTTCTCTTCCTTCTGTTCTCCCCTGCGTGTTATGCATGTATGTAGCACACATGAATACACCTGTTTAAAAAAAAAAGATTTCACAGTTCAGATGGTGCCTTGCTGGTTCATTTAGGTAATACAGCTATTAGAAGTTGGTCTGATTTCACATGTGGTCCGTAAAGAGGAAAAATACTAACTCTTGTGTCATCTGGTGGGAGGTCAACGGGCAGGGAGGGGGAACTTTTATAATTTTGTAATAAATTAGGAAGAAAAAAATTGCCAGTGTGTGAAAAGATTTTTGCCTTTCCGGAAAGACACACACAGTAGCTGCACCGTTAGCTGAACCTCTGACACGGCGGTCTTTTGAATGCCTTAGGTATGATTTCACTTTCGCTCACATCAATGCTGACCTGAATGCCTTTCATATCTGATCCGCTGTGTCTCTCCCAGTAAACATCCCCTGAGGGGAGAACAAAGAAAGGAGCTCTTCTTCTTCTTAATCACAATTCAGCCCTTTCACCGCCGGCAGGCTCCATTTGCATTCTGCCACAGAAAGCCAAGATGAAAAGAGAGAGAGAGAGAGAGAGAGAGAGAGAGAGAGAGAGAGAGAGAGAGAGAGAGAGAGAGAGAGAAGTAGCTGAGTAAAATAACTTAGGTGTTTGTGGCTGTTTGTTGGGCTTTCCCTAGTTACCAGCCTTATATAGTTGATGCTCAACCAGGCCCTGTCCCTCCTGACAGGCATATAGTGTTACAAGATGGCACGTCTGTACTATTCATGGCCACCCGCTCAACACTTGAGGTAAAGAGTGTCAGGGAGGGATCAAATTCTCCCCCAGAAGCCTGTTCGACTTGGGGTCAGGTGTGTGCACTTCCCACTCTGGAGCATTGCCTACTATTTGGCTTGACTCTTATTGTTTACCGTCAGATGAGGGAGGTGAGGGCACTTGGGGGTGGGGGTTGCACACTGCCCAGGAGGAGAGGAGGCCGAGTGTCTCCCCAGGCCCTGCTCTTGTTTCAGGGATGGGTGTCTGGCCCAGAGAAAAAGGGAGAAGTGCTTCCACCCAGCCTGAACACGCCGATAAATCTTCAGGAAAACTGGAAAAGACTTTCCCATTTTCCCCCTGACTTTTTATGATAATTCATATTTTCAAATGAAAGGGGAAAAAAGCCAAGAAAGAAACTCTCAAATGAGCCAAAAAGGAAAAAAAAAAAATCTCTGAAAAGAATTTTAGGGGGAAAAGTTGTTCTATTTTAAAAAGCTTTGAGGGCTGTAAAGTGCCACGTTTTTCACACCTTCTCCATACTTTTCTTTCAGATTTTTTTAGTATGTTTAACATTTGTGAGATGACAGCCTTTTTGTATCTCAAACTGGATGCCTCAAGATTTGTAGGGAGGGATTGGTGGTATTCACATTCTCTTGAGAGACAAAGTTTGTGCCTAAAGGGCCCCTTCTTCCTGGGAACTGTTGAAACCCTCACAGGCGGACCTGTCAGATTTTACTGTGTTACTTGCCTCCATTTTCAACATGCAAAAGTAACATGCAGTTAATGGTATTGGAATGAGACCACAGCAAGAGCAGAAACCTCTCGTGACAACTTTTCAGCTACATTATCTTGCTCCTAAACTGTCTTGTCTTTTTTTTTCCTTTCTGTAACCACTTTTAAGATAGCAACAGTTTTTCTTCAACAATTGGCTTAAGCATACAACACACACACACACACACACACACACTCACATGCACGCACGCACGCATGCACGCATGCACACAACTTTGGAAGTGCCATTACTTCAGACAGCAGAGTGAATAACTGGAAACAGTGGCTTTTTCGAAAGCCACTTTGGCAGATTTTACTTATAAGTGCAAAAGTAGCGGAGATATCAGAAGTTGTACGTGAGCATGTGACAGAGATTCCTGATTTTTTCCCCCCCTGTGTTCCCAGAAGATTTACAGAATTTACAAAAAGAGATTATCCCTACACCTTCCACCCCTCCTATCCACCCCCATGACCCAAGCAATGAAGGATTTAGGCAGATTTACTTCAGTAAACACCTTTGGACACTTGGGGGGAAAGTGGGAGTCTGTTTGCAAAAGGAGGCTTTTGTTAAGTGAGGTACCAGGATAATGCTTTACCAGGCAGCTGTGATATTAACCTACCCAGCAATGCGGGAACATTTTAACTCTTTGAGTGCCTGGTCTTTGGCGCTCAGCAGATACAATCCTGGCTCTCCAAAGACACCCAGAAATCCTGGCTGTAGCAGTTTATTATTCAGACAAGTCTTGATGACATGAAAACTGTTCAAGCTTTTAAGACAATGTGGTTTAATTAGATGAGGTGGACTTACATTGCTCATAAGCCCTCCAAATGGTGGTTTATAATTGGCAAGGAAAAAAAAGGAATCAAGGCAGCACATTAAAAATTCCAGGAAATATCTTTAGAAAAGCTATTTTCATTTCCAGCTTTTAAAATATTAGACCATGGTAGCTAGAGGGAATGAGGCAGCTGGGGCCTCTCGTCTTACTATTAAAGACACCAGAAGTTTGTGGTGAAGAAAGGGGTTTCGACCCAAAAAACTGCGAAGGGGCCAGCTCGGACAGGGACATTATCACAGCCATGCCATCTTTGCGAGGGGGAAGTGTTGCCTATCTTTCGGGGTTTGGGAGGTCATGTGAGCCTGAGCGTCAGGGCCTCAGGCCGACTGTTACCAACTTGAGACTTTCCAAAGCCAGCAGAGAGGCATTCTCAGAGGAAGGAGTTAATGGTTATTTTTTGCTGGGCACAAGAATAACTTTACAGGTGTTGCATTTGGGCTTAAATAAGATTGCCTTATTTAGTTTCGAAAAAGAGTGTAGGTGTCAACGTTCGAGCAGCCACAAATGTGTGAGAAAGTAAAGGGTATGAGACATGACAGAATTAAAGGTGTTTGCTATGTTGTTACACCGTGTGTCAGGCTGCAAGCTCCCTTTGTCACAGCCTCCTGGTGATTTGACAGCGCAGATCTACTTCCCTTCTAGGTGAGACAGCATTTTTTAACTGGAGTTATAAATATGGTACACCCTGCGCGTTGCACCCTGCCTCCCAGATCCGCGAATCCTATTTGAAAGCATCTTGCCCTGAGACACAATGAACAAACACTGCACACAGGGGCTGTGCGCTTCGGGGCCGGGGCAGCGCCAGCATCACAGTAGCTGGCATTGACTGTTGTTTGGCAAGAAGCTCCTCTGCCAAATCATCCAATAATTAAGTTTTATGTTATTTGTATGAACGACCAAGCATGCAGTATTCCTTTTCAAATCAAAGGGAGGCTTAAAATTACTTTTTGAACACTTTCAGACCATGGTCAGGTCACAGTTTGGGGGCTGAATTAAAATGATCTCATTCATGATCTAATTGAGGTTGGCAAAACCTTAGCAGTAGCAGGAGTACATAAATATAAATCAAAGACCAAAATTTAGCAAATCATATCATTTGCTAGAAATCTGCTCATGAATTATTCTCCGATTGCCAACCCAGAAGTTAAACTTTGTCTCCCCTCAGCAACACTAACTGCGAATATTTTTTCAGACTCCTGACAGCAAAGTTAGGGGAGCCGAAAAGAGACAGAAGATGATCAGTGCGTCATCAGATATTGTGTGTTTGTGACCCTAGAAAGTACGATAGCTGATAAAACTGTGGACATGACAGTAACTGCAGTCTTGGTTAGAAATTAATATGGGCTTCTGAAAACCAGGCTTCGAAAGAGCAGGCAGCTCAGGCACATAAGCGATGTAAGGAGAGCAAACATTTCGAGAAAAACCTGATTGAACTTTGCTTTCATTTTTCAATTGAGGAATGTAATCACCATAGTGCTTCATGATTTTTTATAAATTCGGTTCCGTTACTGAGCAGAGTTGAGGAGATGAGGTTTGAGGTAATTGTTAGAATTAAAAAACAATACAGAAATGTGAGTGTACCTACTTAAGTTATCTTTCTTTTTTAACATTTCTATAAAATTAAGACTCCAGAGAGATTTTCCTGTAATCTACAGGATTAAAAATCATGTCCTATTGTATGTGGTATATGTTTAAGTTGTTCTTCATTTTTCCTGCTGCTGTGTGTTTTCAGCTTAGTCCCACACACACTCTAAACTGTAGGAGACATACTTCTGAACTTGAATATTTTGAAATTAAAATTTTAAATCTGACTTCACTAGAGATATTCTTTCAAGTGAACTATAAGTGCAGAACAATAAGGTCAGGTTAGCTAGCTAGCTTTACTTATCATGAAAGAAAAATATGAAGGTGTATTTTTGAATCATGATGATAAGGTGGAAACATTTTTAGATAATCTCAGGTGAAAGAGGGAAATGATTGCATTCCTTTGGGATCAGGTCATTGTCATTAATGATTTCCCAGGGCATAAAGGCAAAGCATATTCTACATTAAAAAAAAAAAAAGTTGTAAGGATTCCTCTTTAATAGTTACATTGCTAATATGACAGCATGGTGATTTTTGTTCTTTATATGCTGTTTCATATTTCTTCCTATAATTAATTCTAGGAAAGACAGGTACTCCTGGTAAGGTGACAGGTACTGCTTCCCCCAAAATAAGTGGTCAACAATAAGTAAGATATCAAGCTAGATAAGAGCTGAGTTTTTTTTTTTTTTCCTTTCAGTAAATTTCAAGGAATTCAGTGCCCGACAGAACTATAAATGGAGCATATAGTTTTCACTGTTTCTTGGTTGTTATATTGTCATATATATCTGAGTAACTGTAATCAAAGAAACTTTACGATTTGCCTATTCTTGGAAGTACCTAAGTTTCTATTTTAGACACAAAGCACATCAATGGAAGTGTTTAACATCATGAGATTTCTCAGTTTTAAGAGGTGAGGTTTATATATAAAGAACTCGGTAAGCTGTGTTTTCATAATAAATAGACCCATTAAGAGGGAAAATTCTCTAAGCAAAATGGTTGTCCTCTAAAGATTTCCCATCACCTTTGCTGTGCTGATGGGAATTTGAAAACAAAATACAGCCCATAATACACACACTCCATATGAACACACAAACACACACTCTGGGAGCCCAGCTCCGGTGCTTGTTCCTCACTTGCACTGCAATCTATAGCTTGTGAATGAAACACATTTTAACAAAAATAGAGGTGAAGAATTAATGTAGATTCTTGTTCAGTAGGACGTATTGTAAGGGGGAAAAGTATGCTATGCCACATGACTCTTACGAAACTTACTTGCACCTATTAATCTAAGCTTTAAATGTATTATTTCAGATAAATGACAAGCTTTGTGCTTTTAAATTGTTTTCCTCGTTTTCTTTCAATATTACCAACCTTAACACAGATTATGCAAAATTGATTGCAAATTATGCTGGCTTTAAAAACAGCATTCAAGTGTCCTGAGTAAAGATGGTATTTTACGGTAGTGTTTACAATATTTAAAAGGAAAAAAAAGGGAAGGGAATTAAACTCTACTGAACACTTAGAAATTCGTGGACTTTTATACTTGTGCAGATAAAGTGTGAGGTAGCCTTGCCCTGAGAAACCAAGACCACAAATGATATGTGTCAGTAGCTTCTTTGATAGGGCTGCTGGCCACAGTGTTTTTGTGCTGTCAAAGTGCTATGTTGGACAAACACCTCCTCTGGGACAAAGTGATAAATGCAGAGACAGGCTGGCTTCGACCAGTCTCAGTAACCTCCTCAACCACACCCCCACTTTCAGGCCTACCTCCCACCTCCTACAGTCCAGCCACCTCCCCTTGTGGCTTTGCCCTTTACCTGAAACTGACATTTGTAGAGAGATGCCCAGGATTTTTCCAAGTGTCAGTGGGGAATAATCATTGGTACTCCCCAAATCTTATGAATCAGTACTCTGAAACTGCAGGCAAAGTCCTTTTTCTGGCAGGCTGTATCTAGTCTTGTTTAAATGGAACTGGACTGAGCGTCTAAACTTTTGCCAACTTGAACTTTTTCCCACCTTTGCTTAATCATTTGAAAACCACTCGCTTGCCTCTTGTCTTTCCCCCAGTCACTTGAGTTTTATTTTCTAATGTTCAAGCGATTACATTGTGCAACTCTAAACAATATTTTGCCTTAAGAAGACCCAAACACTGTTACCTCCTCCTTCTCACTTCCCAGCGTTCTTTTAAGGCTAACACTTCCAATGTATATAGTCAACGGATTTTTTTCCCCCTTCTCTCTCATGGAGCCATTATTCTCTGCCTAAAACCTGTTTACTGGTGCCTTTGTGTGTGCATTTTTCCCCCTGACATTAAATGAATTTCCATCTTCTACTTCTGCAATCTCTAAGAAATAGATAAACCATTATATTTTTTTCCCTGCTCGTATTTTAAAGCGGTGATCCTGACAGCAGGACGATTATTGCACTTTATGTTTTAGTGGATGTTTGCTGTTGCTAGTTACAGCAACACTTATCATAAGACAGCAAGAAAAGAGTAGTCCCTGGTAATTAAAGTAATGAAATATTCATTTACTCTACCTTTTCTGTAGTCTCACAAATTAGGCTGCTACATTTAATGCCTGCACTGCCTCTGTTTTTATTATAATGGCAGCTTTCGCATCTGCAATTAGGACTAATTCTGACAGTTACAATTTCTGAGGGATGGTAAACAGTGAACGAGATGTGCAGCAGAGGTATTACACGTGAAAAGCCCTTGTCTCTTTAACCTTGTTGTTTTTTTTCTCACAGAGGTTACCTTTTCCCGATGGTGCAAAATCGACTTGACATAACTGTTCATCAGTTTCAGGGTTTTCCCTGGAGGTATTTGCATCAAATCAGCCCAGTCAAGCTTCAAGTTGAAATTGGCAGGCCAGAAACTGACAGGGTAGAGACTGGAAAAGAGACAGCTAAAGTACAGGCAGCAAACTGACAGTAACAGAGTGAAAGACAGGGAGAGAGGGGAGAGAGGTTGAGAGGGAGATTTTCAACTTTAGTGTAAGGGAAATCTCAACTCCTGTGTGGATCCCAGTAGCCAGGCTGCTAGAGCTTGCAAGGTGGAGATTCAGAACCTCTTCAGCTAAGCCTTACCTTCAGCCCAACAGCCCTGTCAGGCTTTGCTTTCCTTTCATCTGATTGGGTACCTAAAGAGGAGTGGGCATACTTAACTAACCAGGAGGAAAGTTCTGAGGCACCTCTTCAGCACTTATTAAAGCTTGAAAGCCCAATCTCATGATCAGTGTTAAAGGAGAAAAATAAGGCAGGGTTTTTTTTTGTTTGTTTTTTTGTTTTACTAATTGTTAACTCTCTTTACCAGGTTTGTTTTCTCGAGGGTTCTCTTCTGAAGCAGACTAAATGTTCACAGACACCAGAGCTCAGGAGATTGTAAATTCAAAAGTTAGTGCATTTTGGTCAACAAAACAGACACACAGCAAAAATGATATTTGAAGAGAGACTCCTTTGAGGAACAGGGGACTGCAAGTTCTCTTTGTCAAATAGCGCCCTCCTATCCCAATAATGTAAGGACACTTGTACAATTGTGTAAAGTCCAAACAAAAGTGGCGAGACCTTAAAATAGCCATCCAGTAAACTTTTATTTTGCTAACGGGAATGTCACTTTAAGAAAAATTCTACAATCGCAAAACTTTTGTAATTGCTCTGAGGAAAGCAGACAAATAGCAAAGTATTTCCTTTGCCTGAGTACATTTTTTTCTCCTTTACATCCACTCTTCTTTCAAACCAGCATTTCTTCGTCATCCCTCCCATCTCTAACTGGGGGGTGGGCCTGGTGTCTTAACTCGGCGATTTGAAATCCTCACCACTTTCCAACTAGACTTGGGGGTCGAATAAGCCCTTGCTTTCAAGCCGCCTTCAGGCTCAGTGTATGACAGGCATTGGCTGATCTGCTGATGCCCATTCGACAGGCACTGTTGAACTAAAGTGGTGTGACGGCACAGTTTTGTTAAGCTGTGAACAAAGGGCTGAAGATGCCTTCCTGGCATGGTCCATGTGCATATTGGCCTTGTCACAGTTTTGCTTGATTTAATGCTCTGTTTATTCCCAGCTATTAAAACTTAAATTCTGAACAATATGTTTGCAGATACTACATACCAACTTTAATTTTTAAAACCTTTAACTTTGAACACCCTAGGGTTCATTTGCTCTTAGTGTCTGTGTAGCCAACGTTTAAAACATAGCTTTGAAAATAAATAGATTGCCAGTAGCCCCTTAACTGTTATCAATTTAAAAATGGGATTCCAGTCTTAAAAAGTCTTATTAGGGTAAAAGATTTATTTTTCTTTGATCACTGGTTGAAAGTCATTATTTATTTCCACCAGTGGATTTTCACATAAATTCCTAACGAAAAGTTCCCTCGTGTGTACAGTCTAGGTAGACTTTTAAAAAGACATCTTATTAAAAATGTATTCAGTTGTAAAAGAAACCATATACAGAATACCTGTAAGGGCAGTAACATGGCTATCAGCAAGGAAAAAAAGCAAGGGAGTTTATGTGAAAGTGAGCCCTATTTAATAAGAGACAGCAGAAGATTTAAGATTGAGACTTAAAACTAAAAGAATTATTTTTTAAAAAAAATCCTATTCCACAGACAACAGCTAGCTCTTCAAGGGACAACTTAGGCTTAGTACTAAATTTAGATTCCAGGGTCCTGTTGAATGTGTCTTGAGCTTTATCTGTGCCGGGTTTTTTGTTCCCCCTCTGCCTCATTTTCCTCCCTTCAGGTTTGCTCCAAGTGTTTGCTAAGAGATTAGTTAGCAAGTTTATATTGAGGAGGTAGCCATGGGAAGCAGCTCTCTGCTCACAGGAACGCACAGTGGGTCAGAGCCTGCAGATACAGGCAGCTAAGTCTGACGAAGACCCAGGATCAGGTACTTTATTTTTTCTGAAAAACAAACCGCTGGTAGAAAGGTTTGTGGGATGACATCTCCTCCCAGCAGGAGCACAGATGTTACCACTTTTAGAAACTTCCAAACAAGCATGATTGCTGGAACAACTTTATGAAAAAAAAAATTTTTTAATCTATTGCCAGAACACTCCCTTTTCATTATGTAAAGAGGCTATAATTTGAGATATTCAAGGTTATTTTTACCTACATTCATAGACAACATCTTTCTTGAGAGCTTTTTTGAAGAAGGTAAGGAAGGTGGCAGAGGAGAGAAAAATGTTCAGCTGCATGAAAGTATTGCTACTAACAACCAGTGTGACTACACTAAAAATCTGAAATTGAATCTCTAGAGTAAAACACACACATATTTCCACCTGCCCTGAGCATGCTTTCTTAGCTATGACAGTTTTACTAACTGAAATGAATTTTTTTCGCTAGTAATTTTACTCAACGTTCATTTGTACCAAATAATTCTCGCTGCCAAAAAGGATGACACAGGTAGAGATAACTAGGCAGGAAATATGCTTTTGTTGCTAGTTTTATATAGTATCGCACTTGAAAGAGCCACCCCTGCCAAGAGCATAGGTACCAAGATGCTCTGTGGTCTCTTAGTTTCATGGGAGATATTTATGTCTCATTGCAAAGGTGTGAACAAAATTGGGACACGTAAATCTCTAACCTGGCAAAAGGATAGACCTTGTAATATGTTAATGGGGAAGATTTGTACTTAATATAGGAAGTGAATCTTGGCACTGGTTTGAGGTCTCCTAATACTTTGTTCGCAACTCTTTATAAAGGAGACAAAATAAGAGTCGATTCAAATATACCTCCCATCCCAGCCCCCAGCTCGACATTATCTGCTTTGTCGAGACAACCCAAAACATCCTATCTGTAAATTGCTCTAAATGAAGCCATAATCTGAGCTATGTTTTATAACAAACGCATGGTGAGGACCAACATGACTTCTCACCTTTTAATGAACTGTCCTAGTTTAGGATCTTCTAAGGAATGGAGTGTAAAAAGAAGCAAAGTAGAAGCTGGAGAGATCTCGTAAATAGTTTCCTTTGAACATCCACAATTGCTTACGTGGCCTTTCCCCCTTTTTTTCCAGGCTAGCAGAAATGGCCTAGCCCAGGGCCCTTCCAAGTGAGCACATTTCAGAACTATGCATTGGATGATGTGAGGGAGACACCAGCGCTGTGATACCAATAAAGTGAGAATAGCAAGCGTAGATCTTCCAGCCATCAGTCAGCATAAGGTTTCAAATAAATAGATATCGATGGCTGTCTTTTTTCCGCCCTCATCCCATGCCTAGCTGAGTAAGGAACCAGCTCTGCCTCACACAAATAAGATCTTTGAATTTATCTGCAATGAGGTAGGGCTTTAATGATCAGTATCTGCAAGCCAGGAGCATGAATGCCATCTCATTGTATCACAGTGTAGAGATGAGATAGTCTAGAGCTACAGCACACTAGTGCATTGTGCCCGGGTGTCGGGAACAATCCTTCCATTTCCAAAGCAGCAACTCTTTATTTTCATCATTGTTTCCTTACCTCACTTGTATGCTGCTGGTGATATAGATCTGAGTGAGTTGTGCAAGCTTCAGACTTGCCAGCCCCCAGCTCCCAGGCCTAGTACAGAGTAATTCATAAACTTACCATATTAGACTATCAGATTGAAACCAAGGGTTTCTACTAGTGGTGGAATTGGAAAGTCCATTGTTTTGATTATCGTTTCATCAGCCCCAACTGATACTAGTATGCTCAAGGAAAACATACTTCAGTTACAGTTGATTTTCAGATTCCAAAATGGTGCTGCAAAGCCTGTGCATCTCTAATTATATTTTATGCTAGGCTGTGCAATACCAAAATATACGCCGCAGCAATCAGTGAGTGAACAGTATCAATCAATTTGTAAACAGATGAAGTCACTCATTCCCAAACTGGTTTTCCAAAAACAATTACTAAATTACAATAGAAAAAAATTGTACAGTTACTGTATTTGTGTGCTGTGTTACAATCAACATACCAGGGAAACAAAACAATTTAATGCAGAAAAATCATCATTCATCTACATTATAATTGCTTCTTTTTCACATCTACAGGGCGGTTAATTAAAATTGTGATTAAATGCGGTCGCGCTGCCTAAGATGTCTTGCCCAAAACAGGTGGTACAGAATTTAAAAGTAAAAAAAATGTAATTAGCATTGGAAATTGAGAAATTGCCTGTAAGAATCAGTGTTAATTTCAGTCAGTGATGAGGTAATTTATAAATGAATGCAGTAGAGGCTGTGCAAATGCACAATTGCCTTCCTTGCCATTCTTAGCATTCTCAGCATGCAGGTGAAAATGTTTTCAAAATATTGAGGTAATTTGAAAATCAATCCATGCATTCTGTATCTTTTTTCTCCCGTTTGTACCAAATGCTGAACAAATGCTGCCATAGGTTGCATGATCCATCAGTGTTTTTACTTTCTAGAAGCAATGCTGCACACATTTTAGAGCTAGATGGAGAAAGGTAACAACACAACTGGCAAGCCTAAAATCATTACATAGGTCAGAATTGTTCACCTGAAGTTCTGACTCATGAGAACTTGGTTTGCTGCAAAACACTCCCACCAATAAAATCGAGACCCGTAGGAAAATCGTCACAGAACCAGTCGTTCAGAATAGACTATTACTCAAGCCAGTAAATACTAGAGGTTTTATTTTTAAAGTTTAAGGAAGGACCAGAAGTTATAATAAGGTCAATATTTTCCTTAGAATCTCTACCTCTGTCTTTATGATTCCATCTATAACCCTTCAAAGCTAGTGAATAAGGTTATTACTCAAAATATTTTTCCACAAATGAACTTTGCTTATGGATAGCATCTCTCCTTTCCACAAGGATGCAGCTTTCTAATAAAATATAATGCCATCCAACTTAATATAGCTCAAGCATTCGGTTGGCACATGAGTAAATTAATAGTTTAGATACTATTTAAAATTATTTTTACACTATGTTTTCATTACTAAAATGAGAACCATGAAGCCTTTCAAATCTTAGTGCAAGAAATTGAACTTTCATGTGCTTTTCCTTACCATCTGCACAATAAGAATTTATAATATCTTAATAATTAGTTGAGGGAAATATGGGGTTTGAGTGTCTGGCTTCCATAGACTGAAGAGACTTCTTGGGACCTCCGAAGCATCCTCTTCCTGTATTTGGCGTTCTGCAAAAGTGATCTATCTCAGCATATTAAGTTCATCCTTAGTATATGTTTAGTAAGCTGTCACAGATCAGATTAACAATCAGATTCTCTCATGTGAAATATTTTGCATCGTCTTTGTTGGTCGAGACTGAAATCAGTGATTGCACTCTGAAGATATTCTTTGGGTTATCCTTACATTTTGGGGAGAGAGATGAAAAATAAGAAACAGTCTATTTCCTTGACAGTGTCTTACCAACCTGTGATTTCAGGCCCAGTATCAAACTTTCCCCATGACCCTTCCTCATCTCTGTAGGATCAAAGAACTGTACGGCTTAGAGGTGACAATTTGGCTGGTTGTTCCAAGCGCCATGCCGTCATTTCTCCTGTATTTCAATCTGTTTTCCATTTATTATTACAAGTAGAAATAAAATGAGAGCTATAAATGGAGAAAACTGAAAGGTCACTAGTTAACTTCATGATCCTTCTCCTTTCACCAGCTCCTACCTCCCACCAACTGTGATTAGGACAATTTCATCTTCCAGCAGTCAGTTCACCTTCAGTGAGGGAGAGTGCAAACTTCATCAAAGAATGGCTTCCTGGATTCTCTTCAGGAACTGTGAATATAAGATCTACAGCCACATGGGGCTTGTCTCAAATTTCAGGAGAATGGTGGGGTGGGGGAGGTACTGTGCCCTACTCCAGGCTGTGCTGGTTCTGAGTTTACAAGGGGTCACAAAGGTTAGAGAATCACAGATGTCAATAGATCTCCAGGCCCTTCTCCTCGAAAAATTTGCGGTAGAAATCGCCTTGCCTCTTTATGTTATTTTGTAGTCCCCTGGAAACTAACAGGGCAGTGGGGTGTTCTTCACTTGCGTGATTTCACCTGCATTCTGTCAAACCCCAGGACAAAGACAGTGTCTCACACAATCTCCCTCTCCCCAAAATCTTCCCTGGACTTTTAGAACATTGAGATTCTCAGAAAAGTTCTGCTCTTCAGCTATATCAGCACTGAATTGATCAGCAATTTGGTCTTTGAAGTCTTTTTTTTATTTTCCGAGTTTGCTGGGTGAACTTACTTGATACATTCTGCTATTGCTACAAGCAGCACCTTTCAAAGCTGATGTCAGGTTCCTGGAGGGAAAAACGCATCTTTTTTTTTTGTCCCTCTCAGGACTTCTTTAAACTTCTTTCCTGAATGTGATCTGAGCTTTGCAGTATAAGAAAAACATTGTTTTTTTGTTTTTTTTTTTTGCTTGTAAAAAAATTGAAAAGTATGTCACTGGGTCCTTTCTAGTCATCCATTACTTAAGGAGAAGTTTCAGTGCTTATTTAGTTGGCATTAATTGAGCATTTATTATACGCAGGCACTCTAGTTGAGGTTGTTGATCAATCAAAAAAAGAAATGATGGAACTGAACCCCTGAGGAGCTTATTATCTAGTGGGAAGGTGGGGGGTTGTCAAGAAATGGGAAAAATGTGGTAACTGCTCAAGAACTTTGTGCCCCGTGAGTGGAGTGTGCAGAAGATGGCATAACTAGATCTGAGAGCAAGTGGTGAGGGCAGGCTTCTAGCAGGAGGCAGCTTTGGAGGTGACTTTTCAGTCACATGACTTGGATTTCACCAGTGTAGTAAGGGAAGGACATCCTGGGCAGAGAGAAGGGCATGTCCAGATATTAGAGATGAGAAAGGAAGACCAACTCAGGTACCGTCAGCCAACTGAGAGGTCTGCAGCTCAGGCCATGTGCGAGGGGATGAACTGAAATTGAGTCTGCAAAGGTAGCCAGGGAACAGCGGAGTCTCTATCCATATTTCTGGCTCTCAGCCAGTATATAGGCGATAGTGAGCTTGTGAGCCATTTTTTTTAAAAAGAAGACTGACATAATTATATTTGTATTTCAGTAAAATGTCTCTGGCAAGTGTAGGAAAGCTAACATTACCTAACATTTATTGAGTGCTTAAAATGTGCTGGGGCCTGCGCTAAGGATTTGCCTGTGTCATCTGACGTTGCCCTGACGACAATTCTATCAAATAGAAACGTGTATTTTCATACACTTTTTACAGTTGAGGAAATTAAGGCTTGGAAAGTACGTGAGCCTGAAGTCAGGAAGAAAGTTTATGGTTAAATGTTACTGGAATCATGGAATTTCCAGAATTACAAGTAACTCTGGAAGGACATTTTAAAAAGTAAACCCCAACATTGAAAAAAGAGTTAAAACGAGACAGTTTGATTTCCTTTTCCTTGGGTGAGTAGTGAGACAAAGTGGTGTGTATGGATTTTTCATCCTCAAGATTCTTTCTTTCATTTATCACTATGCCAGTTTGAAAAGGAAAATGAAAAACTGACTCTTGATTCTTTAAAAACTGATCCTAGCATGTGCTCCTTCTTTGGGAGTTTGGAAAGAGATAGTTAACAGACAGCCCTTCAACACAGTGGAATTTAGTAAACCCGGACACTGATCTTGTTGATTTAATTCATGACATTAAGGCCTTCTTCGGCCTTATGAGGAAGCAAATGAAAATAATCCCTTTGCAATGACTGTTTTCCCCTTATTCTGAATTAACTCTTCCCTAGCCTAAGACTCACCAATCCTCAAACTTGTGAATTCTCCACACCGCCTTATCTCTGCCATCCCATGGCAAGCCTTTAAAGCTGCTAACATTTTGTAACAACTATGTGACAAATTGTTGTGCTTTTATTCATGTCGGACATCTTTGCCAGGCTTGCTTGTTGTGTTTTCTGTTTGGCTGTGTCATGGGACCAAAGGTGCCTGCCTTTGTACAGCATGTCAAATCTGGTTAACATGCAGCCATTTATCTTGAAAACCACTCCCGCACAATGGCAGCAGTGGGCCAGGCCACAGGGCTCCAAGCAAAACCCAATTTTTCAGACCATCTTTTCTGCATATGGGGAGCACATTGGACAGCAGACAAGATGTTTTGTGATTTTGGGACTCTCTTAGAGACAAATTGTAGAGTGCAAGTGCAGTGTTACTGGACTGCTGGGTGCCCAGCGAAGTGAGGAAAATCAGATACAGCACCGGCTGAAAGAATGAAGCGAGAATTCATATCTCTCTGTAGAGCACGCACAGTACTTTGCTCTCACAGAGAGTTCACACATAGACAAAAGCATGTTTGCTTGTTGGTTATTTGCAGGGGATTCTATAGGCGCAGTCTGTGCGTCTGTGCCCACATAAGCCCTGCTTTATGCCTCTATGCTGGCGAGGGTGGCCACACGTGAACATGTAAATGTGCTTGTTTGGAAAGACAGTTTGCTCTTACAGATTTAAGACATGGGGGAGACCTTCTAGTTCACTGAGGCGGTTCTTTCCTAATGTAGTAAAAGCAGAATCTTTGTGTTTTCTACGGTTGTTTCAATAAAGGGCTCTGTGTGTGTGTTTAAGGAACACTGGAGCTGGTGAGTGTCAAGTGCTACAATGAAAAATATTGAGGACTTTTCTTTCTAGAAAACAGCTGCAAACTTGATAAACTAATTCATTTCTCAACTGTTTTAAGGTATCATGAGGGATGATTTGCCCTTAACCAACTAATGATCAACAATGAAGAAAAGATAAAAGTAAAATAAAATGCGGTAACCCTTTATGAACTATTTTAACTGTAATGAAGAATTTACCTGCTTGGATCAGTTGAGGGCTGAACATAGCAAAATCAGATGATTTAAATGAATTGTTAGGAGTGATGAATAGTAAATGTAAATATATACATATATGTATGCATCCACATAGGCGTGCATACATGTATGTATATGCATGTGTACATACACTGAGGTTGCTTGAGAATCAGGCACAGTTTTTCTCTTTCTCTTTCTTTCCTCTCGCTCTCTCTCTTTTGAGTAAAGGACCCAAGAGATTGCCTTTCACTTTGAAAACAATCTCTAATATCAGGAAAATGCGCTGTTTGTTTATGCGTACATAATGCAAGTTTGTCCGCCTGGGAACTGCAGCAAATGGGAGAAGTATGCATGGATTTCACAGGTAACAGGATTACGTGGGCACATAATTGATCCATTTGGAGAAAAAAAATGACAGTGCTCTAAAGATGCCTAGGCTTTGGAGATGGAGTTTATGAAACAGGCATTTGTAAATTCAAAGGAATCAATATGTCAATTTTATTACATCTCAGAACCAGCTGGGCATTAAAGGAACAGTAGCCTTTAAAAAAAAAAAATTGCAGCTGAATATTCTCACATTGTCTACCTTTCTTAAAGGGCTTAGAATTTAAGGAAATGAACTTAGACATTTCTACCTTTTCAGAAATTAATTTACATTGTCAAAGAAAGAACAGTAATTTAGCATTTTCAGTTTTCAGCCTACCTATTTGGCTACAGTAGCTGACTTACTAAAATTAAAGTTTTTAATAGATGTAGGTAATAAGCACAAAAGTGACAAATATAGGTTGCATGCATTGAAGGATTCATTGGAATTCACACCTGCAACTTGTTTTTTAAGAAAGTCAGGAATTTACCTCTTCACTAACCTAAGAACATCATTTAAGAACCAAGCTTTGATTGTCCACAGAATTTGATTTGTGCATGTATGAAATGTTCTTGTTTTATTAGAGTATTTGACAATTAAAAAAGACCAAGTTATTTTAAATTAAGCTCCAAGGTAATAGGATCTGGACAATAGCCACAAGAGACGTGCATGGGATGTGAATTCAAGTTACTTTTCTGATATACATCTAAGGATGAAATAGAAGTTATTAACAGGTCCGCTTGCAGGTGAAGCAGTACTCTCACACCCTACTGTGTGCTGGCTGCTAGTACCCAAAGGTGAGCAACATCTTTACTCCCCAGACACTGCTCCAGGAACACCTCCCCATCTACTCACTGAGAACCAATGGAGCCCAGTCCTACTCTTTCCGTAGAGTGTGAGGAGTTTGCTATCATGGAAGAATGCAACCTTTCAGACACAGACCTGTCTCTGAATTCTGGTTCTGCCACTTACTCTCCATGTGGCACTTTGAACCTCTCTAAGCCATTCATAACGTGTAAATAGGATCAGTGGGAGTATTTATCTAGAAGATACTAGATAAATTCTGATGATGACTAGTTCAGTTGTGACCAGTCAGGCTGCCAAGAATTCTATGATAAAGGTACTTCCATTTCTGCACCCTACTGAAACATTCTTGAAAAGAGGTAACAGTAACCTTTGGCTGAGGTGTTCATTCCTTTTCAATTCTGTAGGGGATGTTAAAAACACAAAAAAGGACATGAGATAGTCATCATGATTAGACATGGTCTTAAACACCTCTGCATTTCCAGGAAGTAGACATGGTACTTATTCTCATAGTAACTATGCCCTCAAAAAAAAAAAAAAAAAAAAAACTTCAAAGATTTATTCAGAACAGACCTTTGTCACAGAACTTAAAATATCTAATTCCTATTTGTCTTCCCTCAAATGCACACATGCCTTCAGGTCAGTCTCGTCCATCTCTCCGTCACCAGTGACTAGCTCCTGTACGGAACACAAAAATCGTTTTGTTCAAGTGAGATTGTACTTAATATGAAGACTAATCCATTCTACTCAACTATCTTTACATGGCAGGTACATTAAAGATTTAATATATATTCTAATATCTAGAAAAAAAGCATTCGATAACTTACGTTAGACTCCTTACCACACTATTAATTTCTTGCACTCCACTTACTGACAGGTATGCCATTTTGAATACTGGCGGGGTTTATTTTTTTTTTTCAGTCTGTCTTTAAGTCAAATGCCTTTCTGCCTCTGTCAGTGGTGCCTTTGAGACCTATGAGTCAGGGAGGCAGACAGAGCTGCCGTGTGGGTGTTCAGAAGAGCCTAGGCTTCGGACATCTGGGCCTAAATCTGGAAGCTACTTCATGACAGCCGCGTGACCTGGAACAAGTTACTCGACCTAACTGTGTCTCATTTCTCATAATACCTATTTAACACCGGTATTGTGAAGAAATATTGGTCACAGGCAAAGTATCAAGCACAGAGTGGGTATTTAATGTTACATACCCTGCCTCCACTCTTCAGTCTTTACTGAGAGTTTCTTTTGGGTTGTGAGGTCCCACCTTCCGTCGGTCATTAAGTCAGTCAATATTTAATACACACCAATGGTGGAGATCTTACCCCAGTTCCAAATTCATGATGAGTCTTGGACTATTTTCTACTCGAGGAAATGAGCATGCAGAAGGCCCTTCCGTACTTAGAATCACAATCATTCTAGCTATTTTCTGCCTAATCTGTTTCTTTGTTCCCACCATCCTTTTTATGAAGCACTTTGGTATTTCTGCAAAGCTTCATCTGCCACTGTTCTGTGCTTGGGTATCCCACATCTTTCTTCTTCCATGTTCCTTTGAAGCTATCAAAAAAGAAGATCCACTGAGGTCTCTTGACTGATGTGTTTGCCATGCAACTATGTGGATTAGTTAATAGAGTAGATTAAAACATTTTGTTTGATTCTGCTCAAGCATACCAGAAATACATGCAAAATCTACAGCTACAAAATGTAAAGAAGGTAGTCCAAATATAGTACTACATAATGAGGCTCCCTGTTGGTAGTATATAAAGCAGTTTAGAGTATAGCTTCAAATTCTAATGAAGATCATTTTAAATTTTGCTCTGAATTGTGAATTTAAAATTCCCATGTTCTCCATAAGTATCTGAAGAGGGGCATGTAAATACCATAAGTGAATTAATTACTGCCTTAAGTTGGTAAAGCATGTGTGAATCCAAACTTTATTCTTGAACTTGCACTTCTCTTCCCAAGGTTTTTTGAACCATTTCCTATATGCCGAGTTCTGAGTACCTATTCAACTGCTGAGGACATATAAAAATAAGGTATTTTTTCTTTGCGTGGATTAAGTGTTACAATCTCAGAATATCACCATCACCACCCCAACAAAAAGGCTGTCTAGTACCATGTACGTGTATAACATGAAATTCATACAGCAGAAAAGAGATATTTATAATTGAAAACTTAGAAAATCTCAAAAAATATTTATCTTAACTGTTGCCCTTCTTTTTAATACTAAAGGCGTTGCTTTCTTTCTCTGAAAAGAAAGGAAAGAATAAATAGCAAGACTGTCTTTCATCCTTGCTTATGTTTTGGTGATGGAATGTGGGTCCACCGACGTTCATGGACATCGGGCAACTTTTCCAAGCTGACTCTTTGGAAGAGAACCCCCTTAAGCTCGCTGATGGTGCCTACACAGCACCCACCCCGCCTTCTTCAGAGACCCCATAATTTCCATGGAAGGGCCAGAGGCCCTGCCAATATCCGCACATCATTGGCATGATAGACCATAACAGCTTCTTCTGAGCCGTTCCGGTCTATCGTGTCAATGCGTACTCAGGGAGCCCTCAACACACGGATCATTGACACGGCACTACATAACGGCTCCTTAGCAGCCATTATTGGGTATCAAGTCAATGCATACTCAGGGAGCCTTTAACGCACAGGCCTGCACAAGCAGACACGTTGCGAATACTAAAATTCCTTAGGAAAATTAGTCATTGCCCATGTGTGATAGCTGTTTTCCATTTTGAATTTTAACCATT
Source organism: Talpa occidentalis (assembly GCF_014898055.3). NCBI lineage: Eukaryota > Metazoa > Chordata > Mammalia > Eulipotyphla > Talpidae > Talpa > Talpa occidentalis. Next base: position 80,153,630 of record NW_023603184.1, on the reverse strand, counting down.
TTGGGGAAAATGCAAGAAGGGAAAATACCAGAGTAGTCTGAAAAGTCCTTAAAGCTCTGGTGCAAAAGTTGTAAGGGTGTGGCGGACAAATGAAGACGACAAACTTCTAATTTTTTCCTTTCCATAGCCTCATTTTATTGTGTCGGGGGGTAGAAGGCACTTCACTTTCATTGAGGCTCTTTTGCAGACAGGGCACAGCCCAGAAAACCTTTTTTATGGTTCAGATATAAATCCCAGAAAATGTAGTGGAAATGATGACAGGCTCTCTAACTATAAAATAACAGTAGTAGGTATCATTATAATAATCTTACAGGCTACACACATGAAAAATATGACGTTTTAGGATGATCTCTGCAAGAGATTTCCATTGGTTGTCATCCCACTTCTAATAGCATGTTGAGTTGGAAAGGTTCCGCAAAGATCAAAATAAAATAATGATGATGGGGATGATAATGATAATAATAATAATACAGCTACCATTTATTATACCCTCACTATGTGGCAGGCACTTTGTGTATATTATCTCATTTAATTTTCTCAGCAGACACGACAAATCAAGAAACTGTGGCTTAGCAAAGTTAAGTAACTTGACTGATGTCACAGAACTGCTAAATGACAGCAGGGCGTGGGAGGATTTGAACTGGATCTGGTGAGAACCATGCTCTCATCAATTCATTGCTTCTAGTGAAGATTGTCTTAGGGGAAAACAGGTTTTTGTTTTGAACACCCAACGCCATGTCTGCTTACTGATGAGGAAACTGAGGCAGGATAGTTTTAGTAATTCCCCCAAATAATAAAGAGAGTCACAGTCAATACCAGAAAGCAACAAGAGCACAAACACCCCCTCTTCTCTGACAGCATGTTAACCACAACCGAGACTTGGGAATTTCAGAGACTCTGTTTGTGTTTCACAAGAAATGTCCACTGTTGCCATCACCCCTGAAAAGATTTCCCTGCATCAAATCAAAATGGTGCGAGTTTGCTGTTGTTGATATTTTTTCCCTTTTGTGTTCTGCTTACTGACTGACATCTGCTATCATGCTAAGCAGGTGTTCCTATGTAAACGAACGTGCCCTGTTTGTGTTTCGCCATTCTCGCTGCTGCGCACCCAAATGAGCAGCGTGATTAAGAATCCTGTAAATTTTTGAAAGGAAACGGATGGCTACCCTACTAGAACATAATTACACCGTTCCAACATCCGCAGCTCACTGCTGCAGCAGAGTTGGAGAACAGCAGAAATTAATAATATATAATAGCATCATTCTCGTAATTTATAAATGAAATAAAGTAGAGAGGAGATTCTGCTGATATGCATTTTCTCCTTAATTCTAAAAGACAAAGTATAGATTAGAATTTTAGTGGGGTGAAACCTGGCCAGCAGTCTCCCACTAGTTGCCTGATTCATGATAGGAATGTTTTTGCTTAGGGAAAAGAACTAATATCTTTTATTAGGCCAAGGGGGAAAAATGAATAAACAAGGCCCTCTAAAGGCAATAGTAGATAAAGGGGGCCTGAAAAACATCTCTGTGGATTGTGTGCCCACTTTATTTTAAAAAGGTATTATTACTTGAAGACATCAACATGGGCTGCATTTTTTTTCTTTTATTATAACAACATAAACTAGAGGTCAACCCTTCTGAGAAAAGAGAGACCAGTTAAGACGTGTCCAACAAAAACTCCACGTTAAGAAGCGTTTGTGTGAGTTCTAGAGCTCTGTTGTCCCACAGTGCACGATGACAATACTGTACTGTACACCACGCAATTTGTTAAAAGGGAAGATTACATGTTGTGTACTTTTTATCACAAAAAAAGCATTTATGTCTTTGGGGAAAAAAGCATTATTTTGAACACCCTGAATGTGCCAATGAGTCTCTTATTACAAATCATTATTAAAGTAAGGGAGTTGATTCTTTTAATCACACCTTTCAACCATGCTGAAGAAATAATAGAACTTTCTATTGAGGCAAATAAATTATATGTTAAAAGTACCCAGTCCATTTCTCTGGGACATAAGATTGTGGAAGCAATTAAAAATTAAAATATTTTTCTGTCCTAACTTGCCATGGGTAGGAAGTTGCCTGACAATTGGACTTGGTCAATTGCTTCAAGGGTTTGTGCCCCAAAAGCCCAGTGATCACAACACACACACACATACCCACACACACAATTAGTCTTAAGGTGATCTAATTTATATAAATTAGAAACATTATTTGAATAGTGTCATTTAAGCTATTCTTTTCTCTTCAATTCCAAACAATGACAATATGTCCAAAAAAAAGTCAATATGGATTTTCTTGCTTTAATTAACCTTAGAGAACATGAAAATACTATTTGCCTTTTAAGAGAAGCATGTCCATTTAAGATGCTTATTCATTCAAGCAGTATTCATTTAAAGGTCCCCTTGAGTATTACTCTATGTGTTTTGATTTGGTTCAGAGAAAATAAATTCATTTAATAGATTTATTTCATTAACAGGTATTTATTTAAGTGGGTTCCACTGTATTTAAATCTCTAAACAGTTTCCATTACTTCTTTGCTTACTTGCTTCATGTTGACTAATTTTAATAAGCCTAAGGTGCCTAGGGTCTTATTGAGTGTTCAGTTTGATCAATATGGTTAAATTAAAATTGTGCAAAATATAAGCAAATGTACTCTAACAACACAGTGAAAAATGTGCTGTGCACTGAGCATTGATTGGTGTGCTTCGGACACAGATGTGTTGTTGCCTCAAAGATGTGGGTAAGCCTCTAAGCTTCCCTCTCACTGCAGTTTTCCTCTAAGCCTCCTTCCCACTCCAGACACACCCACATCCTCTCCCATCCATACATTCAAATCCAAATCAAGCAAAGGTTCAGGCATGCCCACCGAAGTAGAAGTGGAAGAAGATTTATGTCAGGTGTTTTGCTGTTTGATTTAATGGAAAGCAGAATGTAAGACACAGTGAAATCCTAGGTAAAGAAAAGAAGCTAAGATCTTGTAAAAGTTAAGCTCCTCTAGCCTTCACTGAAATGCTTTAGGTAATATCAATTTAGGAATGAAGAACCTAGTTCTTTTACATAGAAAAAAAATTTTTAATTGTAATTATTACTAAATGTTAATCACTTGGTCACTTGTATCCTTTTTCCAAGTTCTTGCTTGTCAACTTTGATTTGGCAAGTTACCGAAAAGAAAAACCTAATTTTTACATTATTTCCCATACTAGCCTTGCCATTAGTACTGCCTTTGAAAACCTGTATTACTTAGTTTTCTAGAAAATCTGTTGCTCTCTATGTAATTGTAAAGCTAAAGAGACAGCTAAGTATGTTTTAACCAATTCCTTTTAACATAAAAAAGTTTGGATCTTCTAGTCCTAGATCAATTTCTAAACCTTTCCTTTTTTTTCTTCTTATTTCCCTTTCTTGCCAATTTCATGAGATGCAATAGGAATACTAAGTATACCTAATATTCAGTGCCAGTCTTTTTTAAACTTTTCAAAAGTCTACCAATATCACTTAGCAATCATAAATTATATATCATATAAAATTGTGCCTAATATGAGTTGGCTGCTCGGATGGTTCCTTTTTCCTACCTGTAGTGTGATCGTGTATCTATCTTTAATCTTCTTGCTAAGTGATATCTACCATCACAGTTCTGACTTTCCTTGATATTATCTCTTCCTACATGTCCAAAATAAAAGCTCACATGAGCTGAAGTTGATCTTATCAAAGGTAAATCAGAAGTTAAAAAAAAGCAAAGCAGGGAGATAAAAACATAAAAATAGATATCTTGCAAGCAATGATGGTATTTAGGAAAATGTGTTCTGTTGAGATGAAATTATTCTCTAGTTTAATCTGACCATGCAGGTTTCTACCATAAGAATTTGAAGTTTCCTTTTCAATTAATCCTAGTACTTGCGTGTCCTAGCCTTGAATAGCACTCTCACCAGTAAGACTGCAAAATAATATTTGAGTCTTAACGCTGTCGAGAAAAGTCGACCAGTACAAGTTCTGCAGATTTGACTATTTTTGTAGTGTGGCCAAGAAAAATTCTTAGATTTTCGTTTAATTTTGTGCATGTTAATCTTAATTTTTCTCCATGTTTTGCATGTTTTGAGTTTTTAATATCAAAGGTAGTGCTCTTTGTAAACAAGTGTAAGTTTATCCAGGCATTTTCACTTACACCCTTCCCTTGTAATCAGATGTGAAAATTACACCCTCCCTTTTGGATACATGATAATTACACATTTCAACATGTAAAGAATTGTCTCTGTTTCAGTTGTTGGAGTGAAAAAGCTGAGACATTCAGTAAAATATATTATTATATTAAAGATCATTTCCATAATTGTTTTCAGGATTTGTAATCAAAACCATGATCAAGGTAGTTTTAGTTTTAAAAAGAATACAAATGGAAATAAGAAGCAGATAAAATTAATTGTCGTGTTCCACTCGAATGGCCCTTCTCTTATTTTATGAAAATGCAATTGAGAAAAATGCATTATAGTCTTCCTTTCAAAAAAAACCTTTTACTGCATTATTTAACATTTTCTTTTTCCATGCTTATTAAAATGCCTGTTTTTATGTAGACTAAAAAAGGCAAAAATCAACATTTTTGCAATCAATTTGAAGGGTTTACTCAGAGGGGAGATATAAATACAACAAAGAAGGAAAGGTGGGCCGTTGGTTTTATTTTTGTTCACGTGGGTTTCTTTCTTTCTCTTTTTTGCAAGCATCCTTTTGGGCCAACTGTAAAAGTTTTGTAATCTCAGGTGGGGTAACTTGTTTTCACAATCAGATTTCTAGGTTCACCTGAAGTGCTGCTTATGTCACAAGGTACAGATACATGGGTGGGCGTAAGATTAATGAAAGCCTGAAACACTCAGAGGTTTTTGCAAATAACACAGACTCCAAACTATCTTTGGCTTTTTTGGGGGGTGAGGGAGGCAGGGTTAAATTGATTCTTTCTTAACTTTAATCTATGAAGAGAAAAAAAGGGCAACATTAAATAACTTACAGCTTCTTTAAAAGTTTATGTCATAAAGGGATATCCCAACATTTCAATTCTCTAAGCATTTAAATTTTTTCCTCTTTATCCAGACACTAGCATAGGTAACTAAGGACACATTAATATTGTTCAAATCTATTTATAAGCAAATCTAAAAAGGACACATTAATATTGTTCAAATCTATTTATAAGCAAATCTAAAAAGGATACTAGTAGACCTCATTCTGAAAATGTCCCAATCCAATTTTTAAACACTTGGAATTAAATGATAATGCTTATTAGCATTTATCTATATTTCCTTTTCTTTTTTAAAATCATTGTATAATCAGACATTTATGTAAATTTTCCAAAATATTTCCCTAGAAATATTTTTAGAAGTTGTAAAGAATCAGAGAATTCAGCTATTCTCACCATTAAGCTTCTTCCCTTTTTTAAAAAAAAAAAGTTTATTTATTTATGCATACAAGAGCTGGGGTACGGGCCAGAGGTGTGTGTGTGGGGGGTGGGGGGCGGTGAGAGGATTCACCAGAGACTGAGTGGGGGACAGAACAAGCAGATTGACTGGGCAAGTCAGGAGAGGTCTGCTGCGCCATGAGGGTTGCTCCCTGGCAGCCGGGGAATCGAACTCGTGCTGCAGACACTGCCATTTGCCTCATAGGTTGTGTCTTAACCCCTTGCACCACCAGGGAGGTCCAAACCTCCTCCCTTTGGACAGAAATTGAAACAGAATTGGCAGAACTCTTTATCTGACTTCTGACTCTGTATCAGGGAAGGGATGACGTTCTGAATGTTCTTTTGTTGTTTTTGATAGTTTCCTTCCAAGACCCAGTCTGACATGGTATCTTTCTTATTTTTATGCAAAATGATTCTCTACTCTGAAATACCATATAGACTAAATCAGAAATGCCAGTGCATCTTTGTGGTGAGTTATTAGATTATGGAGCCACGTGTCCAAAGTATAAGACCCTTCGATTTTATTGCTTCTCTGTGTTTTTTGGTTTCTGGTTGGTCTTTTTTTTAGGAAGATTGGACAGTTGCTTTTTTAGGTTTGGTGTTTTCCTAATTCCAGTGTAGACTGGTCAGAGCTTAGCAAATGATTCACCTGGTTTTGACTTTGATCTGGTATCCCTGGGCTGTCACTCCAGTCCCATCCTGAAGGTAACCTACCTTGGCACTCCATAGTGAGGGTAATGAGAACGAAGAGTCAGCGGCACAAACTGTGGAGGAGATGACAGGAGTTTCCAGGATGGAATTAAAAGGCCTATGCTTCTGGCCCCCCTGTGTGCCCCTAACTTTGCAAGCAATAGCAATGTTGGAGTTCTGGGTGCAAAAAGGAAGGAAGGAGCCATTTGCAGTCAGGCTACATGCATGTCTTCTTCTAGTTTCCATTCAGCAGACCAATTGGTTTGTGGAGTTCTGAGATCACAACCTGGTATAACAAGAAGTGTGTTTGACTTGGTTCAGGAAACTTGGATTTCTGGTCCTCCCACTACTGCTGGCCACTCTCAGAATGGCCACGAGCACACCCCTTAACCTCTCTGGGCCTCATGACCCCAGTTGTAGAGTGTAGGGATTGGACAGAGATTGCAAATTTGTGGCTGACAGATGTGTTTGTTTGGGCTCACAAAGTATTTCAAACACATTAGAATTGTTCACCAATATTTAAAATTTGGGCAATTTTAGTCAAAATTCAGATTCCCAGCTCTTTTGGGGAACTTAGAAGATCTGATGACATCTCTGGCCCACACAGTTGCGTAGAAAGACCAAGAGGGTATTACTCTGGATCCCAGTTGGAAGGATCTGCTGACCTCCTTCTCCTACTTCATCTGTAGAGACATTTGAATATGTGGCCCTCATCTTCTCCAAGGCTCCTTCCACCTCTAGTTCTATAATTCCAAATCTGACTTATTTCATTCTGCAAAATATACTGACTCCTTAGTGGTTTCTACAATCACAGCAGAATGTTAAGGTATTTGTTTAATCAATGAGAATCAGACAAAAGTTGGAAATAGTGTAGGTTAAACAAGCCAGCCCAATCTGGAACAAACACTTTGAAATCTGATGATGGGAGACAGGGGTAGCTCAAGAAAAGGTGAGCACAGGTAATCACAGAACTGGTTTGGCCTCTGATGATCATCTACCCAGCAAACTAAAAACATAGTTTATAATTATCCCAAGATTGAATCTTTAAAACCCAAAGCAAATCCTATAGATCCCTTCAGTTAACATCACTTTTGGGGGCATATTTCTCACTAAACATCTCCAGTTTTCAATGGAAAAACTGGGTTCATGAACTTTTTCTGTTCATATACTAGCAAGCAAATTATGTTAGCCCAGGAACTATTTGGTCTTCTTCAAAAGTAAGAAATTACATTGATTTGGAAAGTCTGACATTCATAAAACCCTATTTCTAGACCTATCCAGTTGGAACACAAAGGATAACAGCTGTAACTACTGGTTATAGAATGTTTAATATTGTACAAGGTGCTTAGACAAAAATATCTCATTTGATCTTTGTAACAATTCTAGGATGCAAACAGAGGGAGAACTTAACACAAATCAGGAAACCGAGACTTAGAAATATTGAATGTCTATTGGAAGACTGGCCTACTTACTTACTGAATATGTATAAGAGCCATGATTTACATTCAGTGAATCAGGGTCCACATTCGGTGCTTTCCACGGTATATTTCCATGGTCTTAGGAGATGAGAGATGATAGCGTTAGTATAGAGTTAGGTAGGTAGGTAGGTAATCTTACCTAAATGATGATTTTTTTTAATTTTATGAATAAGCAGAATGTTTTCTAAGTTGACTGAGGAATCTCTTCTGGTCCCTATTCTTAAACAATTACTGGGCTTTTATTAAGAGAACTAACACATGTATAAAAACCTAATTCATGGAGAGTATAGGGGATCATTTAAGATCAAAGTTTTACAATGAGATATTGATATAGAAATATGGAAATGGGTTTAAAGAAACATAAACTGAGAAAGTGGAAGTTTATGAAAAAGTAAGGGAGCGAGTTTAATATGAGGAAGTAGAAGATAGAGCCATCAAAAAAAGAACTTAGAAGAAAAAAAAGAAATTAGAGAGAGAAAAATAGAAGAAGAAATAAAGGATAAGACTAGATAGTAATTTAAGAAATGAAACCCTTTAGGACAGAGATAGGAGAGAAATGGGAAATACTAGAGAGGAAGCAACAATTAAGAAGTGTGGAAGGAAACCCCTAGGCCAGAAATCTGAGCAGACTTGAGGAGAGAGAAGGTGGTAAATATGGAAACATAGAAAGAGATGTTTTTAGGGATTCAGAAGCTGAAAAGAAAATAAATTTTAATCACAAAACTCTGTGAAGACAGGATCAACAAGTTTGGATTACAGGAAAGGAAATTAACATAATTAGAAGGAAAGAATGGAAATTAGAAAGAAATTTTTGGATTTCAAGAGGTAGGAAGTTAAACGGTATTAAAAAGGAAAGAAAGCATGTGTGGGACGTAAAATGAGAACCCATGACTGATGAAGTTGGAGAATGAAATGACTCAGGAGAGATCATCACTAGAACCATGGCCAACTGCGATGACTTAGAAAAGGAGGCAAAGTAAAAGAAACTTCACGCTGTGTTGAGACAGGATGGAGCTCAGCAAGGTGAGAGAGGAAGGAGCTAATAAAAAGAAGGTGAGCGAGCACAAGGTGAGAAATGGGAAAAAGAAAACAGTGAATTAAAGTGACTGAGCTACAGCGAAATAAGCCAAAAAGAAAAAGAAAAATACCGGATGGTCTCACTCATAGCAGGAATCTAGAAAACTTAAATAAGGGACCAGGAAAATGAATATAAGAAAGTGAAAATCAAAATCAACAAAAAACTATGAACCAGAGACACTTTTTGGGGGGTGGGGGGCGGGAGGGGAAGGATTGGGGTCAGAATGGGGCGTTTGCAATTGTATGGGGGAATATAAAAATAAAATTTAATATTTAAAAAAAAAAAAAAAATAAAGTGACTGAGCTAAAAGCTTTGAAAAGGACTGAGGCATTGTGTTTGAATTATTCACTTAAACATAATGTGTTTGCTTTCTTTTTCATAACTGGGTACCCTACCTTACTTCACAGGACAGTATTATACCTTTATAAACAGTTCATGTGGAAAGGGACTTAACGAGAACAAGCAAGTTTTTACTTTTTTTTTTTTTAAAGATTTTTTTATGCATGTATACAATAACCAGGGTACAGGCCAGAGGTGTGTAGGGTAAGAGGATTCACCAGATACAGAGTGGGGAGCAGAATAGGCAGATGTACTGAAATACACTGCTGAGGGGAGCAGCAGGCCAGACAGGAGAGGTCTGCTGCGCCATGTGGGTTAGCTCCCTCTCTGGGAAAGGAACTCATGCCACAGTGGCTGGTGATAGCTTGATAGTGCTGAGACTTTAACCCCTGCACCACCAGGTAGGCCCACAAGGTTTTACGTTTTCAACTTCCCAGAAGGCAGGGTAACCCTGGAGTTCTCTCTATCGAAAGGATATGAAAACAGGCTAGAGGCCATGATCAGTTTTTAAACTTTTCTTTCAATAAATTCATAATTCATATAAAGTGGGGTTTATGTCCAAACATTTACAGCAAAACATACTCTATATGTTAATTTATATTGCTTCTACTGAAGATCTCTTGTGATTTTAGTTTGATTTATAGATTTTTTTATATCAAAGGTCTTTTTGTCGGTTGCATTTTATAATCAAATTATAATCAAATCAGCAACTCTTTACCTTGATACTATATACTTATATCTGGATATGAATACTTCCTTGTTCTGAATGTTCTAAATGTGTATCCCTGAGGCTGCATCATTTAGAGCCCTCCTCTCTCCCAACTATTATAATCTTCCTATTGGATTGAATTAATGTAAAGCTTTTGGCAGTACAATTTCCACAGAACTGTAAAAATAGGGTAAAATCATAACTAAAGGAAATTACTACTATGTCCTTCCGGTCACACCCCGGACCATGCTCTTGGCCACTGTTCAGGCCACTCCAGTAGGCTCCACTTAGGGGTGGGCTGTGTCACCCCGGAGAGCAGGAGCTAAAAGCCACCTGGAGGATGAGTTTATCTGATGCTGGTGGTCAATCCCTCCATCCTAAATGCAAAAATCTTTTCATGAGACCCTGAAGCAATTCTCCTCAATTCAACATTGACTTCAGTCCATCTTCTTCCTTCCTTTTCTCTTCTTCTTTCTTCTGTTTCCCTCCATTGCACCTGGCCCCCTTCCAAGAACTTCACCTCAAAGTTACAAATGCCCAAAAAGAAAAGCAAGTCCATGTGCTGCAGTATGAGCAAGTAATCCCTTGAAACCAGCTTGAAATCAGATCAGATATTCTCAAAAGTAGTTAATAATGATTGGGACAATTTTAGTCTAGGAAAAAATGTGACACTTTCATATCATGAAAATAAATGCTTATATACAACCAGGTAAAGAAAAGACATGTCGTGAAAATACCTGGTTGTTTTGTTGTTTTGTTTTTGTTTTTGTTTTTGTTTTGAGTAAGAGAAATAGCCAAATGGCTTTTGAAACTTTTACTAGACTTGTTAATTTTTTTTTAACCCTTAGCATATAGAAGAAATAGAGATGACAGGTAGGTAGCTAAGTTAGATGATAGGGTGGCAGACAGAATTCCTGACTGTCAGGGTCGAAGGAATGTCATAGCCACGTGGCATAATACAGCTGTGAGTTGCAGACAGCGTGGGAGGGGCAGCGAGGCAATATTTCAGTAATTATTGTCCTTAAACATTCTCTTAATGCAAAGTTACTCATCTTTCCCTCCCCGCCCCCTTGCTTCCTAGAATGAAGTGAAGTTCTTCCTTAACTTGGGTTGCTATGCAGAGTTGTGAAATTTCATTGGCTCCGAATGTTTTTCTGTCTAGCAGGGACTACTGGGAACCCCGCTAATGTGCATATTGATGTACCCTGTAGCTTCAGAGATGATTAAAGAGCATATTACTTATTTCCACAACAACAAAGCTCAGAGAAATTTGAAAGCAGCCAGTTATTTTACCTGGGGACTTTCTCCCAGGTGACAGGACTATGGAGCCCTGGAATTTAAATATGGGGGGCTGCCCCATTTTCTAAAAACTTTTATGGGGAGCCACAATAAATGAACAAATAAAAATCTGTTGCTTTTGTTTGCACTCATTTAGCCAACTATGTCTAAAATATGGAAAAGACATTCTTATGCTCATTCAGGCTGTATTTTGTTCGTTGTTTACTAGGCTGAACTGACATGATATGATTTGTGCTTTGCGGGGTCACAACAAGCTACTAGCAGGACAATTTGCTGAATCAAGAGGATGATTGTGTCTGGTGCCAGCCAGTCGCAATTAGGACCAGGATCAGGGAAGGCCCAGGGCTTGTGCATCGTCTTGAGCTGGCTGCATAGAAATCAGCTCACCTGAAACTAATTGTCACAACAGAGACCTTATGCAAATGAGCCCTGGGGTTAGCGTGGGAAAAGAAAAACTGTCGCAAAGATAGGTGACCTGCTGAGCAGGGGGTCTGTTGCTGGGGAAATCTTTGTTCAATGAGTTTAAAAATGTTTTCATTGTTCAAAATAAAAATAAAAAAATAAAAAAAAATAAGCATGCCCACTGACCAAGAGCGTGGCAAACACACTCATCTAAAATTCCAATAAAGTAGAAGCTGCTTTGGAGCACGCAATAAATTGGAAGTCTTTATACTTTATAAGGGCTACAGCAGCACAATAATTTCTTTTTGCAGAGGCCTTGAAAGTTTAGGTGCTGTTGATTGCAGAATGGCCTATCTAGAAAATTCACTTGGAAGGGCAGGTCTGTTGTTGGCTGGTACGACTTCCAGGCCCTTTTCTACCTGCATTGCAACTGCCCACCTACACCCACACATACACACCCAGGAAGGCTGCCTGTTAACTAGACATTTTTTAAGGCCTGTTTTCTAATTGAACTTTCCTTGTACCTCAGGCAGGAAAGAGGGGCCAGGAGTGATCCCATACCACGTGGCAAATGGAGTCAGGAAATAATGGCAGTTTCGCGAATCATGCTTTCTTAGATGCTCACAAAATTCAATGATGTGCACATGTTGTGAGATTCCAGGACTGGTTATGCAGCCCAAGTGGTAATACATTGTAGAGATTTAGCGAAATACAAGTAAAAATGATTTGTAAATTGTGGTTTACTTCCTTTTTTTAAACCCTTGACAAAAACAAGTGTAAATGTAAAATGTTGTCTTTAGGTCTCACTGTAAGCACTTCCTTGCAATGACCATCAAAGTGTTCAATTTTAGAAAGCTAGATGAAGAAAAGCAATTCAAGGTAATAATAAACATTTTGATATGTCATTGTAACAAAGTTGCCTTTGGGTTCTTGATTGATTTTCAGCTTTTCAATCTTGTTTCCCTAAGAAAGTATTGGTTAGCATATTGACACTGCTTAACTTTTCACTGAAAATTTGCCAGACATATTAAATAATATATTTTCACACAGCAGTATAAATATAACAACCAAGAAATGAAATGGAGACATTCTAAACTCTTGCGATATTGGAGAACTGATATTTTGTGTCTGGTGATTGGAACAAAAAAATTTTGGTGCAAGAAGAAAAGTTGCATTGCATGAGCTTTGAATGAAAATGTTATTTTGTTTGGCAAATTATTGGGTGTAAGAGAGTAAGTATTTTCATTGTGTGTCCTAAAGGGCTGGATTAAACGTTGGATTCGTATCTGATAAGCAAGCTTGGGAATTACCTTGAATCACCACAAAACCTGAAGAAAGTTGGGCTTTAAAAGGTGTGACTTAATCAGAACTTAAACTAAAAAAAAAAACTCTTTTGTCCCTTCACCACTGTCTGAAATAATTTCCCCATATAGGAGACGTTTCACAGTGGGTATGAAGCGCTCAGCTTTCACTCATCAAACTTTAATCGGAACTGCATTTTAGTTTTTGAATAAAGAACACTTAAAAAATTTAGATGCAAATTATTTTGCATTATTCATGCTCTAAGTGTCCTTGTAGATTTAAACACTTCTGAGGCCACCTTGATTCAAGTAATTACCTAGGCCCTCACTGCTCTGTCATGAATAAGGTATTTTGTACAAGTAAAGTATGCACCCGATGAGCTTTTAAAGTGGCTTTACACTGAACTTGTGTATTGCTTCTTGTGCATGAGTGAGCTGAACATCGTCACAATCTGTCTCAGGTGGGAACCCCTGGCTGGGCAGCCATGGGTGACAGGATGAAACTCGAGCGTCTCTCCACACACATGCTCTTCCTTTGTCTCTTAAGAATCTCAAAGTGATTCTCCTACCTGCTTCTGGTAGCTGTTTTAGAATCTGAGGGAGCCATAGATGCTAGGAAAAGAGATAAGGAGGAAGGTAGCAGGGGTTCTGCTTACCTCTGCCATCACCAGAGTTCATTTAAAATGTCCACTTTTCAGGCCACCTCATCTCCATCAGCAAAGACTTCTGCACAAGGTAAGGAGCCTCTGATGTTTTTATGGCTCTGTACATCTGTCTCCCCATCTGTCAGCCTAGACTCCTCAGCTAGGAGAGCTAGGGTCCACCTCCACCTTCGTGAAATGAAACTGGCTTCAAACTCAAAAGCAACTGAAGAATGCATATAATGGATGAGAGAGTGACCACACAGCATAAATCTGTAAGTTGATCCACAGGCACAGAAAAGGAGGTTTGTAAGAGTTAAATGGAATTGGCTGAAGATTGTAGCTGGCATTTGTTACAAAATGCCCAAGCCTTTCCTTTCCAACTCCGTGGCTTTGAAGAATTATAGGAATTTTATGATGTGCTATTGGAGTTATACTGGCAGAGATTACAGAAAAGGGGTTAAAGTTGGTTTATGGTAGAAAAAAAATTATGCAGAAACCAATAAAAATAAACACACTCAAGTAGACTAAACTTGCTGGGCTTTTAGTTTTAGTTTAACAAAGGAAGTTTAGATGAAAGTAAATGTTGCAGCTTTTAGAAAATTAGTTGACACTCATACTTGATCATCTTTACTACACAGCGGTATAATTAATATTTAAACATTCTAATAATGCAGCTTGCTTTGCATGCACTTTTCAGCCTCACAACATTATATTTTATCTGGAATTGTGCTAGCATTTTCTTGGGTACTGCCCATTTTCGAAGAGTTAAATTTAAAAGAGAGTAGGACCTCAGCTCTTATGGCCAGTAAACCATCAATAGGAGAGTGAACAGGTTTCATACATCTACCAGACAGTTTGTTATGAAGACCAATATTTACCCAAGTGGTAGATAATATCTAAATTTTGTTTCACTGGCCCTGTGAACATTTTCAAATGATCAGAGTAGATTAAGCTTGAAAGTTACATTTGGCTGTTGCCTACTCACCTCTTACTGTCCAAAACAGGAGAATTTTGTCTTTGTAAAGAGAGTGTGAAATCAGTAAGCAGTACATGAACTGCTCAACCCCTAATGTCTGCCCAGCCATAACGACATCTGAGTGAAGCACTTTTATTTTGAATCTATGAAATCATTTGGGGAGCGTTGTCTGCATTCTGACTGCTGAATACCCAGGAACTTGGTAAAACAATAAAACTAGTAAAATATTGTGAAGTAAGCTAATTGGGAGAAGACTGAGCTAGTTTATTTTCATATGAGAACTTTCTTCCTGTTCCAGTCGTGGGGCTGTAGGTGGTAGGCAAAAGTTGTTTCAGGTGCTGCCCTGGGCTCCGTTCCTTTGAAGAGTGTAAGGTGCTCGCTGTTCTTGATCTTCTCTAGTTCGGATGGTGAGAAAGTGTTCTACTTTTCCACCATAAATTAAGTGTCCTTTAACAGAAATAGAATTTGCATGCACATATTTACTGCTCATTCTTTATAAGTGAGTAGGTGTGTTGAGCTGCGAGTCTATTTTGAGATTCAGCCCACGTTAACCCCTTGAGGCTCACTTCACGATAGGTACTGCCCTGTGGGAATCCTGTCATTTAGTGAAGCATGAAGTCATAATAGATCCACAGCCAAGCCAGCATTTGGGACATCTCATTTCACTTCATTCTGTGAAGACTTTGGAGCTGTGGTTTGCACCAGTCAAATGACACAAGTGAGAACTGCAAAATTAGGCCGGTTACATTTTGAGAAGAAAAAAAAAAAACAAAAAACGATGTGCAATATAAAAAAAAATAGTCAATATAAAGTATTACTACCAAGGAGCAATATGTAAACTAAGCTCCATGCTGAAAGAACCACTGGATCATGAAGTAGATGTCAAAAGAGAGGCTGCTCTAGCTGGTTTATGTCCTTATGTCAAAAGGAAGTTCTTTTCACAGATTCTTGGACATGATCGTTTTAATTTCTGATAGTCAGAGACAGAACTGGCAGTTAGGTGTCTTCATATTTTGTTGGGTTTGTTTTGAGAAAGGGAATTAAATGAACTCAGCTTACAAATAACTACCAGCCCGTGGACTCTTTAAAACCTGCTATTGAGGTGGTAAAGTAGAGATAAGTCGAGCCCAACTGCTGTCACATGTATGGGTTTGACAGATAGGTAAGTCCAAGAGTGGACAAAATTAAAAGCATTTTTCATATGCTAATCTCCACCTACACAGGAATACTTTTTTTGAAGGAGGCAGCCTATTGGCAGAGCAAATTCAAGAGCTGTCTATCACTAGTATATTACTTCTAGGAATTGTTATGGCAAAAAGAAATGAGTAAATACTTCTATGAAGAAAGGCTCCCATAGAATCTTAATTCCAGATGGGCCTCGGGACAGCAGTGGGACAGCAATTTGTGGGAAGAAAAATGCCCCGTGTGTATAACTTTGAAACTAAAATAATAATCCCCCCATATGTAATTGGTTCAAACTTCTATCTGAGGAATTACGTGTTTAGTTGCACAGAGAAGTCAAAGTGAAAACAATGGTGTGTCTCGCCCTTCGAGTGGCAGCTACATGTGAACTTCATAGGGAGTAGGAGAGGCCGCCAGGGATGTCAATCAGAACCTACAGATTAACCCGAAGCAGTGAAATCTGAGACGGTTTATAACAAGTAGGTAATAGTTTCAGCCTCTGTGAAAACGCATAAACTCTAACTTCATGCTGGGACAGAACCGGCCAGGACATTTGAGGTAGAGGGTGAGAAAAACTTCCTCTTATGACAAATCCTCTCCCATACTCGTTTAAATGCCACGGGGTTGTTATTAAATGCTCATCATTTCTCTCGGTTTTGTATTACCAAAAAAACTTTTGGAGTTTCCTTTAATTTTGGTTAATATTCAAATTTGTATACAATTACTACACTTCTGTTTTGAATGATGGAAAAATTTCCCATGCTTGTTGAGCTGCTTTTCAAGTCAGAAAGTAATTCTTCTAATAAATGTGAACATTGTGTTTCTTTTTTCCCAATGTGGTCAAGCTCAGAAACCCTTACCTTAGTTTATGAAGTCAAAAATTACTAATTTACTGAAAGATGAACCAAAATAGTCTAAGAGAAATTTTAATTATCAAATGTTGATTCAAAAAAAAGTGTAGTTATGGTTACCTAATGTGAGGTCTTGCCTTTTTCTAAGAGAGTGTCCTTGGGCTCAGAAAATTTATGGTTAAAATACTTGTAGCCAACCGAGTTAGAAACCTCAGGTATTATATACTACTCTTTTGGGCTCCATGAATTAAATTCAAATCAATGATTACAACACTGCTATCATTTATAAATATGCTCCCCCCCTCTTCCCTCCTCTGCCTCACCACCCCCACCCCCGCCTCCCCAGTTAAGAGGCAGAGAACAGTTTCTGGCAGGCTAGTCTTTGTGTGGAAGAGGAAATTAAATAATAACAACATATTTAGACACTAGACAAAATGCTTTGTTTTGACTTTACTTATAGGGCAACCTGGACAATGGTGATTTTACTTTTTAAATGAAACTTCAGGTCTGATGCCATGTGACCAGGCTGCTACCATGAAGGACAAGCATTAGCATCATTAACATTCTTTGATTGGAGAGCACATTAGGAGGTAGATAAGGGAGCAGTGCAGGCGACCCACCTCCTGGCCAAGGGAGGAAGGACAGTGCCTGGAATGTCTGCAATGTGTTTCTATTTTTGTCGCACCTATGTGTGGCCACCCATCTGGTCTGAATCAATCAGTCTCATCCCAGGGCTCTGCTCCTCTCCAGCTGTAATAATACTTCCTTTCCCAGCCTTCTGCTCTAAGGAGGCTCACTGGTCAGGACTGCCCAGGCAAGGCTGTTCACTGGGCTGCGTGCTAGGAAGCACTGGTGCACTCAGGAAGTGGCACTGGGGACAATTTTTTTAGCGTGGATATTTTATCAATAAACTCTGCTTTCCTAGAAACAGTACTTGGGGAAACCGGATGAATCATTAGAAAAATATTTGACCCCAGAAAGTGAAAGATTGATGCTGTATCATTCTGTACACTCTGCATCCTTCCCCCGCCTCTCAAAAGGCAACTTTCTTTGCCTGAGTTTAGACCACGATTTTTTTGTGCTGTTATACCTGGAGCAGATAAAGCCAGGCTGGGAGTTGTTGGCCATAACTTAGCCTGGAGTGTTTTCTTAGCCATTTCTCTCTGCTCACACTAGAAGAAATTACGTTCAATTTCCCCACACCTCTGTAACAACCCGACACCTCTGCTTCGAGATCATTTTCCTGGCATTCCTCATGTGCACATTCTGTTCTCTAGCAATCCAACCTCCATGCCTCCCCCCTCCTATTCCTACACACCTGACAGCCTCTCTCCTGATACCCCCAGCCTCTCGTCGGCTGACCTCTATTAAAAGGGGTCAAGGTATTCTCCAGGGAAGCTGTCCATGCCGTAGGACCACGTAGCACTCTTCCCACAAGAGGCCTCAGAACTTACCGACAATGGCATTGGTAAATTAAATAGCATGGCACAAAGCTACTCATCTTCCCTATCTGCCCAGTTTTCCATTGCAGTGGGAAATACCACCCTATCATGGACCTCCCCACCAGGAACCCCACAGTTATTTTTGTCTCACCACTGTCTTTCTCACTCCCCACATCCAGTCTGCTGCCAACTGTTACCACTTTTTTTTTTTTTTTTTTTTTTTTGGCCAACATTTCCTGAATCCACCCCCTTCCTTTTCAGTCTCATAGTTGTGGTCTTAGCCTAGGCTTTGGCCTAGACCCACTGGGAATTTGAGCCTTCTTCCTTTTTTCCCCTCACATGCAAGTATCAAACCCCAGCTTACTCTAACACACTGATGAACTTTCCCTTTTTTGTCTGTGCCAGTCCATCATTTTCTTTGGGCTCCATTGAGACTGCTGACTGTTCTCTGGACTGTGTTCTAATGCTCCCTTTCGATGTCTCACCTCTTCATCCAACTATCTCCTAATTGCTCCAGTCTTTTGTCTTTCTTGTCTAAGGTAAGCCCATCTATTCTTTATTCAATCATCCTTTCAATGCTACCGGAAAGCTTTCAAACTTGACAGATTCCCGATACATACCCCCTAGATGGTAGATCTTGAAACTGTGTATCTTTCATTAATCTTTCCTTTCCTTTCCTCCTTTCTGATGTAGCAAAGTATGGCCATGCCCATAGCAAAGAGGGCAGTTTCAGGATCTCTAGTTCTAACCACTTGCAGCTTATGACATTGGATAAATTACCTCACCTCCCCATGCCTCAGTTTCTTCATCTGTAAAATTGACTAATATGAAGAATAAAAACACTTTATGTAGAACACTGCTAACACATAGTAAGCACCATTTAAATTTCTTTGTTGATGTCCTCATTGCTGTTACTACCGTATCTCCTAGGACAACTACCCGGCTGCCCCTCAGTCAAACACTGGATTCCTTTATCATTGCATGTATATTTTGATGATGACAAAACTGTATTTCTCTGGTCTATTTTCAAAGGTAGCTTGTGTCTTAGAGATCAATTAATTGAATATTTCTGGTATAAAATCAGGCAATGACATAGACTTAAATTATGGTTTCTGAAGATAAATCTGAAAATGATAAAGATAATGATGAAGAAGGGGAGGAACAAGACATGACCAGATGATCCTTTAGGTTAACACCGTTTCCTTATACAGATAAATCTCCAGGAAACATATAGTTTCCCCCCTCAAATTAGTTTTTTTTTCCATTACATGGAAGCATATTATGCATAAGAAAATATACTGTGCAGTATGCATGAGATTTATTTCTCAGAAAGCAGAGAAATGGTAAGAATTTTAAGTGTTCTACATACTTATTTAGATCTCACATCAGGAGATAAAACAAATGAAAACTCTGACTTGTTAATAATTTACATTTTAGTGGAAAATTCGTACATGCTGTTAAGATACCTCTAAGACCCATCACAGAAAATGCAAATAACTTACATCCACTGTGCACTGAAGACAAAATTTGTCTGAGAAAAAAAATCATCAATTAAAGAGAAAAACCCAAGTGTTTTCAGGGAATATTGACCGTATTTACAGGGCTAGCATTATAAACTCAGCTGACTTTCTGAAGTATTCATGTAGATGATCTCTCCATTCATCAGGTGATTCTTACAGAAAATCCACTGGGTCTACCTCACCACCTAGGAGGTGGCTTACAAGTAGGGGATTTCTTTTCAGCAAGCCACACTACCACTTTTCTCTAACAGCTTATGCAAAAGTTTCATGGGGGAGGGAAAAGCCCAAGCCAGGGGTGGGGAGAGAGAGAGGAGAGGAGAGAGAGAGAGAGAGACAGAGACAGAGAGAGAGAGACAGAGACAGAGAGACAGAGAGAGAGAGACAAGAGGAGAGGAGAGGAGAGGAGAGGAGAGGAGAGGAGAGGAGAGGAGAGGAGAGGAGAGGAGAGGAGAGTGTGCATGACAATAGCTACCTCTGTCCCTTTGGTTTTTGTTCTTTTCATGTCATGGAACTTTTTAGCTGTGCTGCCTGGGTAACTGCTCTGGAAGGTTGGAATATCTGTTGTTGAAGGAGGTTTGTGATTGAGAGCCCTCTGACACAACCTTTTGTTGCATTGAGGTGTTTGATCCTCTTTCCCTTTCTTCTAAAACCAATCCCATCCCTTTAAAAAATGGATAACCAGCACTTCTTTTACTTATTGTCCGCTTTTGGAAAGTTACTGGGGGTGGGGGGGCTTGGAGAAGTTTAACTAGTTAACCCTTTGCACGCTGATGTGCTGTTGATGAGTATCCTTCATTTGAAACATAAAGGATTTTAGTCACTTTTATCAGGTAGATACTGTTTTTTACTCATGCATAGCAAATAACACACATGTAGGTCCAGAAATAAAGTGTTTGTGTTTTAAAATCTTGAAATGGGAGAGTGATTCAGACTTCGAAAGGGGACACATCCTTATTTTGGTTTTGTCCTCGAAGTAGGCATGTTTCTGGCATTTGGAAAATCTGACAAGATATACTAATTTTTAATTCAAGAACGACAGACTTGGGTGAAAAGTAAACTCAAAAAATTACTTTGAAACTGAAAGGTGTAACTAGATGACAACAAAGGAAGAGAGCCTTAGAATGGAAAGTGTAGGAGTCTTGTTCAGCCTGCTGACGAAATGCTGGAATATTTTTTTTTCCTCAAAAGAAGGGACACAACCCAGGCTAGAGGGGAGAAAAGAAGCTTAAGTGGATTATTTAACAAAAAGGAACTTATGGCTTCTAGATAGTGACCTACATTCTGCACACAATGATGATATTTTTACGGTGGTGATAGGGTTAATAACCTAACATCATTCATGTAGTGTTTTTTGAAAATTGAATTTTACTGCTACAAAGTAAATGTAACAGCCCTCTGGAGACAATATTACAGGCACTTTATTGTTTGCTAAGCTGATGTCATCTTTCTACAGACTGACTTTAAAACAAAGGCAGAACATTTATTACAAATATCACTGTGTGAAAGGAAATCTACTGAAATATTGTTTAGAAGGTGAGCTGATAAAAAAGTATTAATATTTGACTTTGATCATCTTACACTATAAAGTTATGACTTCAAACTGCTTCTCATGTGATCTCTATTCAAGGCAAACTTCACCCTGGAAATTCCTATCCACGACTACAACATTATTTGCCCTCAAGTTGGAATATTTGTCTCAGCTTCATGCCTGCTTTAGACATTTTTACTCTGGAAGGCCATTTCTTAAGAAAGTTGATGAGGTTTTGAGAGAAAGAGATTAAATGGAACCTTTCAAAATGATGTATGTATGATTTAAGAAACAAAGAATGGAGATTAAGCTGTTTAGTTTGTATAATGAACTTTCAAAATCACCTGTAAGTGGTGGCTGCAAAGTTTGCAATTTAAATAAGCTGTTTAAGGCATTGCCAAGCAAGCATTCTGCATGGCAGGCTGCTCCAAACTCTGAGGGTTTGGTCTCTATATCTGATGCACGTGTAATACAGCGTGAAGTTGTTTGTGGATCACACAGAAGCTTCTTAGAGCTTCATTTCCACACTGTAGCCCTTGAAAATGTATCAAATGAGCAAACACGTTTGGCTCTTCCTTACAAGGCACAAGTAATTTGTTTGTAAATCAGTTACCTCTCAAGAAAAGTTAAATTGGGGAAACTTTCATTTCTTTGATGTTTTCTACTAGAAAGTCAAAGAGCAAATTAATTATCATTTTGAAGTAATAATGATAATGAGGAAAATATAATCTTGGGAGCTACCATGTCTCAAAATAACTTTATAGGTATGGCATACAAATAGCAACCCAAATGACAGAAATAGCCTGATGGTGTTTTTCTATGAAAATGATTTACTGCTTTGCCTTTGTCTCTGAAGTCAGGTTAGAAGGAAACACAGGTCAAGGAAACTGGTTTAAAAAAAAATCTGTTATGGGATCGGTGCAGAATTGTATGAATAGCATCCAATAGGGAGTCCGTATGCCCTGGTGAGGTCAGCAGACTAGTCTCAAAATGTCTGTGAAATGTTGGGGACTGACTGATGGTATTTATATCCATCAAAAAGGACTCCCCATCTATCTACTTAGCTTGCTCTGTGAAAATCAGAGTGTTTGTTGCTGTCTGGGCTGCATCCAAAAAAAAAAAAAACCAAACAAACAAACAAACCTACCTGCACTACGATTGTGATTAAACCAGTAACTGAACTGTAACATCTAAAAAACTTATTTTGCTAATGAGTATACTGCTATAAGAAAGCCACTTTAAAGCTCATACCTGTTTGACTCATTTGACTGCAAACCTGTCATTTTATATTCAGTCAACTCAGTATTGTCCTTGATACTTATTAGCTACTTAACAGGTGCAGTTGCTGCTTTAGCACCCCAGGTCCAAAGGTGAGTCCTTCCAGTGCCTCATGGGTTAGTGTCGAGAGAACAGCTTGTCAGGGTCAGAAACTGAAGCACTGAAAATGTGTCACAGATTCAATATTCAAGGAAGAGTCAAGAAAGCATGTTTGTTGAATGGCTGATAGAATAATTGAGTAATGATCAAGGTAAGTCTTTGATTCAATGTATGAACAAGTAAGGACAGAGATTTCCTGTCCTAGAACAGGGGTTGCCCACTGATGGTGAAAGCAACCACCTCAGATTATGGCATAATTTTAGTGGCCAGCCAGTTCTCACCTTTCCATCCCTCCTTGCTGCCACTTTAAACATCTGGTCCTTGCTCTTCTCTCCTCAATCTCTATTGCACAGTCACACGCACACGCCACCATTGGGACACAGCCATATACCTCCTTGAGCAAGAACCTAAGTATCATTCCTCTCAGGAAGGAAAAGCAACATCTTGTCTGTTCCTCATGTTTACCCCAAAACTCAAATTTTAGTTGTCTACTAAGAGAGCTCATTTTGACCACATGCTATTTTTGAACATCCAATGCATAAGAACAAAAAGTGGAGCGCATTTAATATTTAAACCACAAGCCAGTTTTGTAATGAAAGGATTTTTCAAACTTCCAGATGAATTTGTTTTATTTTCAAACATCAAGATGAAATGATTACTTTTTGTTTCCAACTTATTAGCAAGATGTCTCATGGACAGGACACTCCAAACAGGACAATTTGGGACAGTTCCAGCTGTATGAGGCCTGGATCATTACCTCCATAAATAGAATCAAGCTTCCTTTCTTCTGTAGCTCTCCCATTTCCTTGCCTTTGATTCTCCTCCTTTGCTTTCTCTCCGGACAGGCCCTTCCTCTCTCCTGTATCAACTCCTGTATAGGCAGATGTGCCTCTTTTTCCATTTGCCAGACACCCCCTCCAAATCTCCCAAACTTCTCCCCTTTGAAGTCTCTATTACTGATACAATCACTTTTGTTTCCCTTCCATCCCCTCTCTCTCCACCGACCTTCTTCTTTCCCTAACCCTTTTAGTTACATCTGCTGCCCCTACCATTCAGCCTGTGTTAAAAAGTAATGCGCTTGACATAACTTCAGTTTGTCTGCTAAGTACTCGATCAGCACGCACTGCTATCTTCTGATTTGTAGAAAAGGGGGCAAGAGTGGGTAAGCTGACTTAAAATTCTTAAATGATTCTGCTCTGCCCAATTAGCTCAACTAAAATGGGAAATTGACAACTAATGACAATGAAAGAAATGGGTTTTAGTTAAGAATATAAATCCCTCAAACTTGGTTCCTGGTGCCCATGGTCGATACTGTATCTTTCATGTGCAGTCAGATGGCTCAGAGAATGATGGCAAAGATGGTTGAGTGAAGGGAAATGTATTAATAATTGTGATATTTGTTAGTGGACTGGGACTCTTTTCCTGCAATTCATTAATGATATTTTAAGGCTGCTGTGAACCACCGGAAGTCACACGTAATATTTTATACAGTGATACATTTTCCTGGGGGTGGGTTCATACAATTAATCAGATTCTAAAAAGGCCCTATGACCTCCTAAAAGGTTAAGACCCATTGCTAAATGAGTGAAGACACTGATTCTGTCTGTGTTTTCCTGTGGTCTGCTTCTATTTTCCCAGTACATTTTAACATCCATGCGATTTGAGCAATTTAGAAAGTAGAAACACAGGGTTTTAGAAAGAAAAATTTACCTTCTTTAGAGGAAAAATGTTTAAACCACCTACCAGGTTATACAATTCACATTTTTTTTATTATTTTAGTTTTACTACAATTCAAAGACAAGCCTTTTTTTTTTTTTTTAACAATGGGTATAATCACACATCTGAACATAAGAATTAGTTTTATGCAGTTCCATAGAAAACCAAAATCTTGAGGAACACTTTCAAAACAACCAGAGAAAAATAAACCATTCCTTATGTCAGTCTTGTTAGAGAGGGATTAAGAAACTGGCAATTATTTTGGCGACCTTAATTGTTGCGCGGCAGGAAAATATGTAATTAGAGCACGTTCCCAGGCCTGCACACCTGCAGCACATCCTACAGTATAATGTCAGCTTTCAGTGCCCGTCGGTGCCAGGTTCTAGCACAACCAGTCACAGTGACGCTCTGAGAACATTTCGGACTCATGTAATGTGGCTTCTGTGTATGAAAGAAGCAGGCATTTACACTACCACACAATGGAGCGCATTGCTGCAACACTGGTTTCATTATTTTCTGACGCCTACCTTCAGCACTGCCCTGGTTTACTCCATTTGAGGTTTTATTGTTACGGTATAATAGTCCTGTACATTTTTGAAATTCCCTTATTATTCAGCTTATTAATACAGTACTGACTTGATTATCAGGCAGCAGTTGCGCAGCGGAAGATTCAGTGCATTAGCTAAGTCAGAAGCTGAGTAAATTCTTGGTATAATGAGAACAATTCTTTGACATTTTTTTTATGTAGAAAGATGGGCTATGGTAGCTTTCTAGATAGTTGTATTTTGGAAGTCACTGTATCCCCCCATGAGTATTCATTTTTCACATAGAGAAAGCTCGAAGTGTATTCTCACTAACTCGATGATGTTCCAGGGCATGGCACCATCTATCATGCTTCTCACTGGCTTTCTTCTTCTTTTTCTCTTGTTGGCTTTTGACAACAAAAAGAAAGACAATCAGGTGTTAGAAAAGGTAGTTAAAATGAAGAGACAGTCCTACAGGGTGACTGTTTTTCAGATAACTCCGTAATCTGGCATACTGATAGTTAACAGACTTCTCCCCCTAAGGGAGAGACACTGTATTTTGCTATCTGACATGTTGTCATATATAAAGAAATCAATTGGTAATTAAATGATGCACCTTGTGAAGATGACAAAAGGCATTTGGTTGCGAAAAGAGAACTGGGTTTTGAGGGGTTTGTAATGAAGGCCTAATGACTATTCATAAGAGATTTTCAGTCCGTTGATCCACTTGACTGGAAAGTTCTGCCCTGGAGAGTTAGTGCTGTCAGTTTCTCTCACCTCAGAAAGCCGCCGCGATCAACGGTGTAGAGGATGAGCGAGAAATTATCTAGTTGTTGCTCTAGGCCTGTCTTAGGTCACATGCAGAAGGCACATCTGGCTTCCTGTAGGTGCAACCTCAGGACATCAACTTCAACTAATTTTTAAACTATAAATATGTAGGAGTGACACTGAATAAGTTACCTTTTATTCATATTTCCTTTATTCTAGAAATCATGCAAGTTGTGTGGTGAGGATGCCATTTTGACCTTTTTTTTCTTCTAATTTTATCAGTTACATGTCTGCTTGTTTGGCTAAGAGTGTAGCTGTTCGCAGAAGTTGTCAAGGACCAAAGGATAACAGTCTCCTTATGTGAAATAATCACCATACCTTTTCAGAGAAAATTCCAATGTCACCCTACAGGAAGGTCATATCATTGGCTAGTGTTCTTGCTTATTACACTATTTAGCAAGAGGCAGTTAAGATATCAAGATTTATGCACAGAAGTTAGATACAAAACTCCTACACCATCAGGAAGATCTCTAGAATTACAAATGTTTTTGCTCTGGTATCTCTAAAAAACAACAATGCATGCATTTAAAAGAGAATAGTTACTGTCAACCATGGGCCAGGCAGAGTACTAGCCTCAGAGAAAACAAAGATGAAGGAAACAAAATCTCTTTCCTCATAGTTTATTGAGAAAACAATTGTGTTATAACATGGAAAGTGCTGTGGCCAGATTATATGATCACACAGAGTCTTAGAAGCCAGCACTGGGTTTTCTAAGAATGGTTGGAGTGCACAGGTGATATAAAAATTTCTTCTACATGTTACTCTTTCCTTTGGCAAAGCCAAATTAGTAAATAAAAAGGTGCATTGGAGGATGAAGTGTTCCTGTTGCAGCTTGCTTACCTCTAGAATCCCAACAGAGGGATAGTGGCCAGTGATTTCGGTAGATATTTACTCTTGGAAAGTGGTCCTCCATGTTATCTTATCGAACAGCTCACCTAATCAAAGGTAAACACATTTATCACCTCATTAAGGCTTGTTTTATGACCACTTGAAAGTAGTGTTTGAGGTAGAAATATCTGTCAAATTCCCTGTCTGGAACATCTAGAAGGAGGACATTGTGGCAAGTTACAGAGGTTTTAATCTCTCAATATCAAAATAATTTCACACGTAATATGTATTTGAGAAGATATCACTGGTGATCCCTCTCTATATAGTGTGGTTACTGAGTTTTGCTGATGTGTTTGCTGGAGCTGTCAAGGTGGACCAAATGAATGGACAGATGCCAAGAAAACAATTATGCTTATTAATGTACATTGATTGCTTGTTTAGGTTATAAAGCAAATTAAAAAATACATTAGTATTTAAACCCTTTTATAGCTGAGCTAATGATTGCTTGTAATATAGTGTCTAGTAAAGAATATTCTATAATACCTGTAAAACCCAGCTATGTTATCCAATTAGTAGACTTTGATTTAAGTGGCTATAATTATGGAAGTGAATAGTTGCCTCTCTAAATAACAAAATGGTAGATTTAAATATATAAAGATGTTGACTTGATTATTTAATATTTGTCGCAAAGACAAACCACCTAAATAGAGAGATTAATTCCACATCAGTGCAACATTAAAAGGGAGCGAGGATGCCAAGAATCCCATTAATTTGGGATATAAGTGCCTGAAATTTCCTCGAAACATTTACACCAAAGAATACCAACAAGACCGTTTTGAGCAGTTCTCCCAAAGGATAGAGAGGTAAGGCAAACATCATTCTAAACTGCATAATATCACAACAAAATTAAGTATGGTGCATCCCATCTGATGCTAAATGCAGCCACCATTAACTGAACTGCAAGGCACTGGGCTAAGTATTTTGTCTGTGCATCAGATTCATCGCCGCTTTGCCCACCAGGCCTTCTCTGAGTACTCACCGTGGCCTTTATCCTGCCCTCACCCATGCTTCCTATAAAGATAGCGCCACCCATGTCACATCATACTGCGCGTTTAACTTGGATGACCCTGTTACCAAGAAAGCTTTAATACACATTTACTTAGTGGAATGGCCAACTTGAAGGGGAGGAGGTGACCTCTCTTTTCTCTCTCTAATTTACTTGGGCTATTACATTTGAAATCTAAATGTTCGATTCCCCAATTAGATCATGTTACCTCCATCACAGACTGTCTGGGAATTCCCATACTTCCTAATAAGAACTTCAGTTGAATTGGTGTATGCAGTTTCTCTGCTCGTTGTCCTATTTCCAGGCCTTTGAGTCATAGGCATTCAGTACCACAGCGACTAATCAGTACGATAGCCACCATTTGGTTTTCCCTTTTAACTTTTGGGGGTTACTTTTGAACATAGTACAACTGCTCAGAAGGGCTTTTTCACAAATTGTTTACCATGGCAGTTGCTACCCTATTGGGCTTTTCTTTCTGAACACACAGGCGGAGAGCATTGATGTCAGTCTAACAAATAATGTGTACAATTTTTAAAAACACCAAATTTACTGACTCCCCATATTATGTTTTCACGCTGCTCTTTCAGAAACTATGCTAATACAATACTCCTATAAACTGATCTTGGTCCTGGCAGGCCCTATTGGAACTAATGGGGCCTGACAGTTCTTCAGTTAAAAATTATACATGAGGGTCACTTTCCCTTAAATTATCTATTGTATGCCAGCTGTTCACAACTGCAATGCTTCACTTTCTTTGCAGTGCTAGAAATGTCTAATTTTCTCATAATATCCATAGCAACTATTTTTGTGGATGGCATCGAAGTTAGCAAGACTTCAAACGCACCTTCGTGGAAATCACACCAGAGTTGCATTTTCCATTTTCTTGATTTTTAATTCTCTTGGTTCTGGAAAATGTTTCGATGGCTCATTTTGCCTGTTTCATGCCACAGCACTTGAGTTATATCATAATTTCTCATTTGCTGCACAACTTTATTCTATTTTTAAGCGCCTAAATGACGCAGCTTTAAGTACCCGTGAGTGGCACTTCCGTGCTGATAGCTATCAAAGGCAGCTTCAGACAGATAAAACTTCTGGTTTTTTGGGTTTGGGTTTGTTTTTTGCTGAGGAAGAAAGAAGAGGAGGCATCACCCAGGGTCACCTT
Organism: Talpa occidentalis; assembly: GCF_014898055.3. Lineage (NCBI taxonomy): Eukaryota > Metazoa > Chordata > Mammalia > Eulipotyphla > Talpidae > Talpa > Talpa occidentalis. The sequence continues at coordinate 80,125,257 of NW_023603184.1, read as the reverse complement.
TTGTTTTTCAGGCCCATTAAAACTATGACCAGTGGAACCATATAAAAGAAAGAAAAAATTCACGCAATCCTCTGTCTGAATGAAGCCTCTTTTCTCAAATGTTCCTCATTACTAAGGAGCAGTTATCTTTGGATTATAATTAAAACGAGGCTTTTTTTTTCTTTCATTCTTTTTTTTTTTCCAGAATGCCCCAAGTGAAGTATTTCCCCCAAAGTTATTGCACCTCTTTACCAACAAGTGGCTGGGATTTTAATAAGCCTGCCCCCCCCTTTCAGAGTAACGCATGGGGGAAGAGTGGATGTGGTACAAAGGTTACACATTCTGAGATTTTCTGCCTTATTGGTAAAAATGGGGAGGTGGGGTGGGAGGATTTCCTTTAATTATGAAATAAGTGTGATGTTAGTAGTTATTTCTGTAACCTGCTGAAAAAACTGCATATTTAGGGCCTAATTTTTAGCCTATGTTACCAGGCTTGTAATAAAGCGGTGACCTGTGCTTTCTGAATCTTTTGGCCATTAAGGAGCATGCAGATTATAACTAGTTGCTGTAGAAACCTGCTCATCTGGACGCTTATCGAGATTATTATGCGTGATTATTTTTCAAACCTTGGTGGATGAGCCACAAACTGCAGCAGTTGGACAAGGTCACATATCAGTGGCAGCGACATGTCTTCCCCCTTTCCATTGTGTGGTCCTCTGGGGTCTGGGGCATTAATATGCAACGGTTCTGTTTTTCTTTCAGGAGGACTTGTAAACTCTTTAAACAGAGGCACACAGTTTGCAATTGTTGCGGTACTGAGTGGGTGTATAGAAGCTAGGGCTGCAGCCTTGTCCAGTTGCAGATAGAATAAAACTGACAATGATGCAATGGGCCTGGCATGTAGACAACTCCGTGGGATGGATGAATGGTAGGACTCTTGCCGTCCCTCCGGTGGTGGTAGGCCCTGTAATAGCTAGCGTAGGAAGGGTGGTGAAAATTGATATGTGCTATTACTACATGTATAAAACTTAACACTGGGGCCATTGCACAGGTGGGGGGTTCCTGTTTATTGATTTTTATGACTTTGTTAGAACATACGCTTAATGCTTTTATACTCCAGGAGCTCTGGGAGGGCTCACCTTAGGTAATAAACCTTTCCGTACTTTGCAATCGCTCACAATTTACATGGGGACTCACGTTAGCCAGTACAAAGCTTGGCTTTCCAACAACCCCCACCCCCGCGCGCGCGCACACACACACACACACACACACACACACACACACACACTTGGTTTTAGGAGTGCTATGAAAAAAAAAAAAAAAGCCAGTAAAGAAAATAACTCTTAACACTTACTTTGAATTTTTCAAAAACCTGTCCACTCCTGCTATGAAAATGGCCCCTAATTCTAATTACTCATATTTCCAAGAAAAATTAGTCACACAAACTTATGTTATGTGTTGTCTCAGAGGTGGAACGCAAATTAGGTTTCCAATAAGACAGTACATCAAACAAAGTAGCATGTTCTTGATGCCGATGACTTTTTTTAGAATTATGGTTGGACATTTTTGGCAGACAAATTGTCTTTTGCTCTATCAAAATGACAGTTTCTTTTGTAACTGCAACATTCATAATTAGAAGGAGAGAAGCAATCTGCCCAATTTAATATACTAAAAGAAGTTTAAGTCTCTGCTAGTAATTTCATTATTTTAAAATGTGAATTAATTGACTTAAAATAATACAGTTAAGAAGTATAACTAGCAGGATGATGGAAAAAGGTTTCTTTTCCCTTAAGAAGGCACTCTGCGTATTATACTTCAGAGGAGATTAAAATTTTCTGTTTATGCCAGGTGCCCTGTTCTAATTCAGAGCAGGAATGTGAATATTCATCCTTGCAACAGAGCTCAGAGAAGTTGTAGGAAAAACCCTGGGAACAAGGTCACTTTAAACAAAAAAGTTCTCCAAGTTTCCCATGCTTAAGAGGCTGGCTGGGCTTAATTAAAGTCAATGGATGACCAAGAAGAAAAAAAAGGAAAGAAAAGAAAATGAAAGAAAAAACAACCATCCACCCCACTTCAATCTCTTTCTGGGCCACCATTCACATTCCATACCATTGCTGTTGATGTTCAAGCCCTTGAAATACATCGAGAATAATATTTCTTAAACCCCTAACAGCACCGATGTGTCCATGGTTTAATCTCCCTCTTCCCTATTCCACATCTCTAACCTGCATCACTTAGGTGGCCCTCACCCCACCACCACCACACAAACAAATCCAGCATTGCATTCAGAATGAAATCATCGTAACACGGCAACCTTGTTCAACGTGATGTTGGTTTCAGCAACCCTCTTTCTGCAGCCCTGCCATGCTTAACATTTCCTGTTGGCTCAGAAGGTAACCTTTCTTCATCTTCAGAAACTTTCTTTAGGGGACCCAGTGATTCACAGCCCGATCGTTTTGGACATTCGTGAACATTCACGAACCCTGAGGACTTTTTTTTTCCCTCTGTAAAAAGGTATTTTAAAGAACATGTACATAGTAAGATTTCATTTCACCTTTCCTGTATAAATTTTGTCACACTCTGCACTAGCGGAGACCAACTCTTTAGCTCCGTTACCTTAATAAGTGTCTTAGCTGCCTTTTGTCTTTATGTGAGCTATCAAATCTGGAGGTGACACAGATTAAAAGAACAACGGTGCTTTATGTACAAGTTGCTGGGTACTTCTCTTTCCCTCTAAATTGCAACATTAATACCACCTACATTTTTTGGTATGTTTATAAAACAGCAGGGAATTTTTTAACCCTTCAAACTTTCTGATTATAAACTATGCTCTAAATCTAAAGAGGCTGTGTACTGAGTCCCATGTTCTTTGGCCAAGTATGTCACTTACAGGCCTGCAAGTGAGAAGACAAACTTCCCCCTGGCAGTTCTAAAATCTGACATCAGGCTAAGCAGCCAGGGACTCATCTCAACACCAATGATATTAGACACTTACATTTCAAAATCTCTTTTAATAGGTTCATAGTTGGGCCTCCCTGGTGGTGCAGCGGTTGAGCGCTGGGTTGCGAAGCTGCCCACAGCCTCTGCAGCGCCAGTTCGATCCCCAGCCACCAGGCGAGGGTCCCACATAGCGCGCAGACCATGCTGCCTGCTGCTCCCCTCAGCAGTGTACTTCATCAGTCTGCCTGTTCTGTTCCCTGCTCTGGCTCTGGTGAATTCTCTCATCCTCCCGCGCTTCTGACTTTACCCAGTGCTTATATAAATAAATAAACAAACAAACAAACAAACAAACAAATCAAATAGAGAGGGAAAAAATAATATGTTCATAGTTCCATGTATCCTTTTCTGCAGTCCTTTGTCCTAGAGAAATGACATTTTACGCCATTTTTATGCATCCTATCTACTTACTTATAGATCAAAAGATACACACATCTACATAACCCAGGAAACCAAGGATTAAGACACAATGTATGTTAACTTCTTCTAAAATCTCTAAGAGCTACCTAATGCTTAAAGCTTGGACTGATGTGGTCTCTCAGATCAGCTTTTATCGATATTTCTATTGGTGTAGGTATATGTTTATGTTTATGTATACATATATGTGTGACTTAGGGCTTTGCTATCCTACTATTTTCTATGTGTTCATTTATTATATATAGCAGGCAAACAGACATTTTCACCTCATCCTTAAGTCTGGTCCACATCATTCAAAAAAGGTTGCAGGATTTCCATTCTAAATGAAATGCATCCGAGGTTATGTCTTTTATCAATTCTTTATTTCTTGGTATCTCAAAATTCTGAACTCTTCTTCCTTTGTCTCAGAAAGGGAAACTGCTGAAAGCCTTTCCACCTGGATGTTTAAATTATTTAAGTTGCAGGAACCAGACCTTTTCCCTCCTGAGTAGTTGTGGGTTTTAAAGGCTAAAATTGCTTCATCATGCCAAAGTGAAAGTATGCATAAATTATTTAGTTAAACCTGAGAAAATACAGACTTTTCCCAGTGATCTTTCAAGGGCTGACTACTTAAATTTCGGAGGAATGGGCAGGATTTTTTCTTTCATTTTAGAAGATTTAAGTATCTGCTGTGTCTTCAATTAGATGAAAATTTACAAAATGATTTTTTTAGTTCCAAACCTCATAATATCCAGTCTATCTATATCATTACACCCACGGTGAATGCTGTGGTATGAATCAATACCAGCAAGACTCATTCAGCTGGCAAGAACTGCAAACCCTTCTGAATGTATTCTTATGAGAGGCAGGTAACTTGCTTCAAGTCTCTCCCTAATGCTAACATTAGTGCTGATAAGCCTTTCAATCCAATTCTATTCCTCAAGTTTATGCTTCAGTTATATAAAGTAAGGTGATTTTTAAATGTTACACAAACTTAGCTGACACTTCTAATTTGCTTTTCCTCCTTTAACTCTAGTAAATAAAAATGCCTGAAAAGTGTGAAGTGGCGGGTGGTGGTGGGGGTGTGTGTGAGTGTGATTGTGTGTGTGTGTATGTGTGTGTGACACAACATTAAAGAAACAATGAAAATGTCTACAAATATTGGCAATTAGGAGCCAAGTTCAAGTTCCTATAGAGTAAGGGTAGAGTACTAGAATACTAGAGTAATTTCCCTTGTGAATTATAGAATCTCTGACTTTGCATATCAGCTCTCTAAATCGGTCTTAGCATTACTACTCCAGTGACATTCTCATGACTGAAGGAAGAATAGCACTTTTAATCAAACACCTAACCTCAATCCTAAAAGAAGCATTCATTAAAAAGAGATAAACCAAAAGGAACGCATATGAGTTATTTAATACACAGTTGTCTATTCTTTTGTGGATCCATTTGAAATTTATGTTCAGATAAATTGGGGGTGAGAGTATATATGATAGAAGATCAGCATATAAATTTGGAGAAGTATTGTGAAAAAAATATATCAAAAAACCCTCCAAGCAAAATAAAAACCTATTCCATCCAATGTGGTGGCCATTTCTGATCCCACTAATACATATTACAGATGAGGTACTCTTTTTTTATCTCTAACTTGCTGTCCTACAACTTTTAGTTCAGTTGCACTTGATTTTGCCTCAGTTTCCCCTTCACTCCTCATCTCTCTCTCTAGCCTGGGCACAGATCTAGCCACTGACTCAGATGAAAAGGGATATTAGACTTCTAGATGGTTAGAAACCCTGTTTTGGCTTTTATGTGCTGACATAGATTTGTTCCACAGAGGTGATGAAATGAGCACAGATGTAACCTAGAGTCAGATCAGATCTGAAGGAGGGATCAGATCCAGCTTCTGATATTAGGTGATGTGGGGGAAATTCAGTTAAAATATCTGAGTCTCAGTTTACTCATCTGTAAAGTCATGATAATAATTATTGCTCCCCCCTTCCTTGAAAGGATACCTATGAGGATCAAGTAAAAATGTCTATGAATAGGCTCTGCTGTCAGTAGATAGGTGCGTAATTGTCAGGTATTATTACATAATCAACTTGTCCTGCTAAATTAAGGAGAAGAGTTTTTAAGGCAACAGGAAGCTCTGGAAATGAAGATATGATAAAAGACCTACAGAGACTGATATAGTGCATTTCCTTTTATATTCATTTCTCCAGGGAGAGGTAAGTGTACAACTGTGGGGGATACCACTCTGGCCAGCACAGTGATAGGTAACCCTGGCTGGTGGTGACTGTCAGAGTTGGGGTGATTGAGAATAAGCAGGAGGGAACTTAGTGGTCAAGTGACTTCTTTCTAACTGCAGCAGGTTCTCAGATCCCTAGGCTGGCCTGAGATGAGAGAGCAGTCAGTAAAGAGAGGCTGGCACGGTAAGCGTGAGGCTCACTGTCATCTGATTGTGAAATCTGCTTGTTTGCATTCTCATACAGTACTGGAGCTTACGCCCTGGCCACTGAAGGAATGACTGTGCAAGAGCAGGATCTCAAACGTAGGACTGCGGGGTGGGAGGGAGGATGGGGGTGTTGACCAAGCAAAGAGAATTTATAAGGGATGTTCTCAGAAAGTCTATTGGATAATTTCACCAAACATAGCACCAATGAATGTCTTTCTGATAATGATTTTTTTTTTTACAACACAGTATCTTGAAGAAATTGCAAAATTTCCCCTATGTAAGTCAGTATTAAATCATGATAGAAGTTATCAGAACTGGTCCAAGAACAAAAGAAATCAAAACTTTCAAACTTGGCTAATTCCCACTGAGTTGCTTGAGGAAAACTGAAATGAACGAAGCTCAAAAGAGATATATGGAAACTTTTTAAAACCTTTTTTAAAAGCTTTTTAAAATGTCCACGTATTTATCATTGAACTTTCTGCTTATGACCGGAGCTTCAGGAATCACTCATATCCACTCCACCGTACTTACTTTTTAAACTGTTGTTTCCCTTTCTCTAACACTACTACAAGAGAAAGGAAATGCCTAGGCAAATAAACTCTGTTAAAATAACTTTGCAGTTGTGACACAGTTTGACAAAAGCAAAGGAAACTCGGAGTCACTGCTCACACTCTATCCTCAGCTGATTCCACTGTGGAAAATAAAATGCTTCAAAAAAAAAAAAATACACCATGGAACAAACTTGGAACAGACTCCATCTTAAGAGAAGTCTTCTTAATTGCAGAATCTCTGACTTCTCCATCCCTGAGTCATTGAAAGAGTGGTAATGTAGGCATTTATCCTGAATCTGAGAGAGTTCAAGAAACATTTGTCTGAGTGCTGTTTCCAAGATAGTCCTTTTTTCCTTAAGGCCCTGTGATTGTAACTCAAAGCAGTAACTTGTTAAGGGTCTTAAACTACCTTGAAATACACTTGAATAATAACAACTTCTAGTGTTCAACAGATACTAAACCTAGATCCTAGACCTGACCCTTTCCAGAGATCCTGTGAGTACTTAACAGAGAGAAAAAGAAACATGTTGACCAAAATATTCACTATTTGCTATGCAAATTACAAATCTAACAGAGAGGTGATATAGCATTTTTATTAAACTTATATGCTGCACAATAGTATTCCCAGAGTATAAACTTAATTTCCTCCCAAGATGCAGTTCTAA